>NW_025533540.1:428750-740000 GCF_020615455.1 Coregonus clupeaformis
TTACTGGACCACTGGTTCTATTCAACTATATACTGGACCACTTGTTCTATTCAACTATATACTGGACCGCTGGTTCTATTCAACTATATACTGGACCACTGGTTCTATTCAACTATATACTGGACCGCTGGTTCTATTCAACTATATACTGGACCACTGGTTCTATTCAACTATATAGTCTGCTGCCTTTTCCTTTATCAGTTATATTAATGGTCACTTTGCATTAGACAAATACACTATCGAAATGCCCAATCCATGTGACTTGGCAGTAATTTGCATTGGGACTCACTAAGTAAATTGACAGGATTAGTCATGTATTCCATCCGCATGGAACCTCTAGGGTCAGTGAGTGATCACTCTAGGGTCAGTGAGTGATCATATTAGTAACCCTGGTAACAGACATATCCCTAACCCTGGTAACAGACCTATCCCTAACCCTGGTAACAGACCTATCCCTAACCCTGGTAACAGACCTATCCCTAACCCTGGTAACAGACCTATCCCTAACCCTGGTAACAGACCTAACCCTGGTAACATACCTATCCCTAACCCTGGTAACAGACCTATCCCTAACCCTGGTAACAGACCTATCCCTAACCCTGGTAACAGACCTATCCCTAACCCTGGTAACAGACCTATCCCTAACCCTGGTAACAGACCTATCCCTAACCCTGGTAACAGACCTATCCCTAACCCTGGTAACATACCTATCCCTAACCCTGGTAACAGACCTAACCCTGGTAACAGACCTATCCCTGGTAACAGACCTATAACTAACCCTGGTAACAGACCTATCCCTAACCCTGGTAACAGACCTAACCCTGGTAACAGACCTATCCCTAACCCTGGTAACAGACCTATCCCTAACCCTGGTAACAGACCTAACCCTGGTAACAGACCTATCCCTAACCCTGGTAACAGACCTAACCCTGGTAACAGACCTATCCCTGGTAACAGACCTATCCCTGGTAACAGACCTATCCCTAACCCTGGTAACAGACCTAACCCTGGTAACAGACCTATCCCTGGTAACAGACCTATCCCTAACCCTGGTAACAGACCTAACCCTGGTAACATACCTAACCCTGGTAACAGACCTAACCCTGGTAACAGACCTAACCCTGGTAACATACCTAACCCTGGTAACAGACCTATCCCTAACCCTGGTAACAGACCTATCCCTAACCCTGGTAACATACCTATCCCTAACCCTGGTAACAGATCTATCCCTAACCCTGGTAACAGACCTAACCCTGGTAACAGACCTATAACTAACCCTGGTAACAGACCTAACCCTGGTAACAGACCTATCCCTAACCCTGGTAACAGACCTAACCCTGGTAACAGACCTAACCCTGGTAACAGACCTATAACTAACCCTGGTAACAGACCTAACCCTGGTAACAGACCTATCCCTAACCCTGGTAACAGACCTAACCCTGGTAACATACCTAACCCTGGTAACAGACCTATCCCTAACCCTGGTAACAGACCTATCCCTAACCCTGGTAACAGACCTAACCCTGGTAACAGACCTATCCCTGGTAACAGATCTATCCCTAACCCTGGTAACAGACCTAACCCTGGTAACAGACCTATAACTAACCCTGGTAACAGACCTAACCCTGGTAACAGACCTATCCCTAACCCTGGTAACAGACCTAACCCTGGTAACAGACCTATCCCTAACCCTGGTAACAGACCTATCCCTGGTAACAGACCTATAACTAACCCTGGTAACAGACCTAACCCTGGTAACATACCTAACCCTGGTAACAGACCTATAACTAACCCTGGTAACAGACCTATCCCTAACCCTGGTAACAGACCTATCCCTAACCCTGGTAACAGACCTATCCCTAACCCTGGTAACAGACCTATAACTAACCCTGGTAACATACCTATCCCTGGTAACAGACCTATCCCTAACCCTGGTAACAGACCTATCCCTAACCCTGGTAACAGACCTAACCCTGGTAACAGACCTATCCCTGGTAACAGACCTATAACTAACCCTGGTAACAGACCTAACCCTGGTAACAGACCTATCCCTAACCCTGGTAACAGACCTAACCCTGGTAACAGACCTATCCCTAACCCTGGTAACAGACCTAACCCTGGTAACAGATCTATCCCTAACCCTGGTAACAGACCTATCCCTAACCCTGGTAACAGACCTATCCCTAACCCTGGTAACAGACCTATCCCTAACCCTGGTAACAGACCTATCCCTAACCCTGGTAACAGACCTATCCCTAACCCTGGTAACATACCTAACCCTGGTAACAGACCTATAACTAACCCTGGTAACAGACCTAACCCTGGTAACATACCTATCCCTGGTAACAGACCTATCCCTGGTAACAGATCTATCCCTAACCCTGGTAACATACCTATCCCTGGTAACAGACCTATCCCTAACCCTGGTAACATACCTATCCCTAACCCTGGTAACAGATCTATCCCTAACCCTGGTAACAGACCTATCCCTGGTAACATACCTATCCCTAACCCTGGTAACATACCTATCCCTAACCCTGGTAACAGACCTAACCCTGGTAACAGACCTATAACTAACCCTGGTAACAGACCTAACCCTGGTAACATACCTATCCCTGGTAACAGACCTATAACTAACCCTGGTAACAGACCTAACCCTGGTAACAGACCTATCCCTAACCCTGGTAACAGACCTATCCCTAACCCTGGTAACAGACCTATCCCTGGTAACAGACCTAACCCTAACCCTGGTAACAGACCTATCCCTAACCCTGGTAACAGACCTAACCCTAACCCTGGTAACAGACCTAACCCTAACCCTGGTAACAGACCTATCCCTAACCCTGGTAACAGACCTAACCCTAACCCTGGTAACAGTCAGAGTAATGAGACAGCAGAACAGGGGAAGGTCTACAGAGAGCAGGACAGGAACATTCACCTGCGCTCCTAGCTAGCTGTGTTCAGGGGGTCACTGAGCGCTCCTAGCTAGCTGTGTTCAGGGGGTCACTGAGCGCTCCCAGCTAGCTGTGTTCAGGGGGTCACTGTGCGCTCCTAGCTAGCTGTGTTCAGGGGGTCACTGAGCGCTCCTAGCTAGCTGTGTTCAGGGGGTCACTGAGCGCTCCCAGCTAGCTGTGTTCAGGGGGTCACTGAGCGCTCCCAGCTAGCTGTGTTCAGGGGGTCACTGAGCAGTACAGTAGGCCAGGTTACTGTTGATCTGTGGGAGTAAATTAACATTGTTTACTTGGTTCTGTCAATGGGACAATAATGAGGGTCATTACCATTTGTCATTGGATTAATACTGTAAGGGACGGTTTTTCAGTCAGACACAGGTTAAGCCTAAAGTCTCTGACTAAAAAGCTTTTTCAACTGAGATGATGTTTTTATATACAGGATTAGGCTTAATCTGTGTCAGGGGAAACTAGCCTGATGTGTTTTTACATACTGTAGCTATTCCATCCTTATCAAAATGGTCACGCATTCACAACTGATCCATTTCCATCCTGTCACAGGCCTCTTGTGTGCTGTGAGCAGATATGAGGACACAGGAGAAAGGTGTGTCATTTGCATTGAAAATAGAGGAAGATGATCATGTTGGTTTTGAACAGGTCACTTTGGCTGCGTTTACACAGGCAGTCCAATTCTGATATTTTGCCCAATTTTTGGCAAAAGAGCTGATCAGATTGGTCAAAAGACCAATTAGTGGAAACATATCCGAATTGGGCTGCCTGTGTAAACGCAGCCTCTGTCTGTCTGTCTGTGCCTACAGTCTGACTGTCTGTCTGTCTGTGCCTACAGTCTGACTGTCTGTCTGTGCCTACAGTCTGACTGTCTGTCTGTGCCTACAGTCTGTCTGTCTGTGCCTACAGTCTGTCTGTCTGTGCCTACAGTCTGTCTGTCTGTGCCTACAGTCTGACTGTCTGTCTGTGCCTACAGTCTGTCTGTCTGTGCCTACAGTCTGTCTGTCTGTGCCTACAGTCTGTCTGTCTGTGCCTACAGTCTGACTGTCTGTCTGTCTGTGCCTACAGTCTGACTGTCTGTCTGTGCCTACAGTCTGACTGTCTGTCTGTGCCTACAGTCTGACTGTCTGTCTGTGCCTACAGTCTGTCTGTCTGTGCCTACAGTCTGACTGTCTGTCTGTCTGTGCCTACAGTCTGACTGTCTGTCTGTGCCTACAGTCTGTCTGTATGTCTGTCTGTCTGTTTGTCTGTCTGTCTGTCTGTGCCTACAGTCTGACTGTCTGTCTGTGCCTACAGTCTGACTGTCTGTCTGTATCTACAGTCTGACTGTCTGTCTGTGCCTACAGTCTGACTGTCTGTCTGTTTGTGCATACAGTCTGACTGTCTGTCTGTGCCTACAGTATGTCTGTCTGTGCCTACAGTCTGACTGTCTGTCTGTATCTACAGTCTGACTGTCTGTCTGTGCCTACAGTCTGACTGTCTGTCTGTCTGTGCCTACAGTCTGACTGTCTGTCTGTGCCTACAGTATGTCTGTCTGTGCCTACAGTCTGACTGACTGTCTGTCTGTCTGTCTGTGCCTACAGTCTGACTGTCTGTCTGTGCCTACAGTCTGACTGTCTGTCTGTGCCTACAGTCTGTCTGTCTGTGCCTACAGTCTGTCTGTCTGTCTGTCTGTCTGTGCCTACAGTCTGTCTGTCTGTCTGTCTGTGCCTACAGTCTGACTGTCTGTCTGTGCCTACAGTCTGACTGTCTGTCTGTGCCTACAGTCTGACTGTCTGTCTGTGCCTACAGTCTGACTGTCTGTCTGTGCCTACAGTCTGACTGTCTGTCTGTGCCTACAGTCTGACTGTCTGTCTGTGCCTACAGTCTGACTGTCTGTCTGTGCCTACAGTATGTCTGTCTGTCTGTGCCTACAGTCTGACTGTCTGTCTGTCTGTGCCTACAGTCTGTCTGTCTGTCTGTCTGTCTGTGCCTACAGTCTGTCTGTCTGTCTGTGCCTACAGTCTGAATGTATGTCTGTCTGTGCCTACAGTCTGACTGTCTGTCTGTGCCTACAGTCTGTCTGTCTGTGCCTACAGTCTGTCTGTCTGTCTGTGCCTACAGTCTGTCTGTCTGTCTGTGCCTACAGTCTGACTGTCTGTCTGTGCCTACAGTCTGACTGTCTGTCTGTGCCTACAGTCTGACTGTCTGTCTGTGCCTACAGTCTGACTGTCTGTCTGTGCCTACAGTCTGACTGTCTGTCTGTGCCTACAGTCTGACTGTCTGTCTGTGCCTACAGTCTGACTGTCTGTCTGTGCCTACAGTCTGACTGTCTGTCTGTGCCTACAGTCTGACTGTCTGTCTGTCTGTGCCTACAGTCTGACTGTCTGTCTGTCTGTCTGTGCCTACAGTCTGTCTGTCTGTCTGTGCCTACAGTCTGAATGTCTGTCTGTCTGTGCCTACAGTCTGAATGTCTGTCTGTCTGTGCCTACAGTCTGACTGTCTGTCTGTGCCTACAGTCTGACTGTCTGTCTGTCTGTGCCTACAGTCTGACTGTCTGTCTGTGCCTACAGTCTGAATGTCTGTCTGTCTGTGCCTACAGTCTGACTGTCTGTCTGTGCCTACAGTCTGACTGTCTGTCTGTGCCTACAGTCTGACTGTCTGTCTGCCTGTGCCTACAGTCTGTCTGTCTGTGCCTACAGTCTGACTGTCTGTCTGTCTGTGCCTACAGTCTGACTGTCTGTCTGTGCCTACAGTCTGACTGTCTGTCTGTGCCTACAGTCTGACTGTCTGTCTGTGCCTACAGTCTGTCTGTCTGTGCCTACAGTCTGACTGTCTGTCTGTGCCTACAGTCTGTCTGTCTGTGCCTACAGTCTGACTGTCTGTCTGTCTGTGCCTACAGTCTGACTGTCTGTCTGTGCCTACAGTCTGTCTGTCTGTCTGTCTGTCTGTGCCTACAGTCTGACTGTCTGTCTGTGCCTACAGTCTGACTGTCTGTCTGTATCTACAGTCTGACTGTCTGTTTGTGCCTACAGTCTGACTGTCTGTCTGTCTGTGCCTACAGTCTGACTGTCTGTCTGTGCCTACAGTATGTCTGTCTGTGCCTACAGTCTGACTGTCTGTCTGTGCCTACAGTCTGACTGTCTGTCTGTGCCTACAGTCTGTCTGTCTGTGCCTACAGTCTGTCTGTCTGTGCCTACAGTCTGTCTGTCTGTCTGTCTGTGCCTACAGTCTGACTGTCTGTCTGTGCCTACAGTCTGACTGTCTGTCTGTGCCTGCAGTCTGACTGTCTGTCTGTGCCTACAGTCTGACTGTCTGTCTGTCTGTGCCTACAGTCTGACTGTCTGTCTGTCTGTGCCTACAGTCTGACTGTCTGTCTGTGCCTACAGTCTGACTGTCTGTCTGTGCCTACAGTCTGACTGTCTGTCTGTGCCTACAGTATGTCTGTCTGTCTGTGCCTACAGTCTGACTGTCTGTCTGTCTGTGCCTACAGTCTGTCTGTCTGTCTGTCTGTGCCTACAGTCTGTCTGTCTGTCTGTGCCTACAGTCTGAATGTCTGTCTGTCTGTGCCTACAGTCTGACTGTCTGTCTGTGCCTACAGTCTGACTGTCTGTCTGTGCCTACAGTCTGACTGTCTGTCTGTGCCTACAGTATGTCTGTCTGTCTGTGCCTACAGTCTGACTGTCTGTCTGTCTGTGCCTACAGTCTGTCTGTCTGTCTGTCTGTCTGTCTGTGCCTACAGTCTGTCTGACAGTCTGTCTGTCTGTGCCTACAGTCTGACTGTCTGTCTGTGCCTACAGTCTGTCTGTCTGTGCCTACAGTCTGACTGTCTGTCTGTCTGTGCCTACAGTCTGACTGTCTGTCTGTCTGTCTGTCTGTGCCTACAGTCTGTCTGTCTGTGCCTACAGTCTGTCTGTCTGTCTGTCTGTGCCTACAGTCTGACTGTCTGTCTGTGCCTACAGTCTGACTGTCTGTCCGTGCCTACAGTCTGACTGTCTGTCTGTGCCTACAGTCTGACTGTCTGTCTGTCTGTGCCTACAGTCTGTCTGTCTGTCTGTGCCTACAGTCTGACTGTCTGTCTGTGCCTACAGTCTGACTGTCTGTCTGTGCCTACAGTATGTCTGTCTGTCTGTCTGTCTGTCTGTCTGTCTGTGCCTACAGTCTGTCTGTCTGTCTGTCTGTGCCTACAGTACGTACCTGGGTCCTGGGCTGCAGGGGGAGGCTCTGGAGAGCTGGCTGGCTGCTCGGGGGAAGTGGATGCTGCAGGAGCTGGGGATGGGGCTGTGGTGTCTCCTGGGGCCTGGGCTGCAGGGGCTGGGGATGGGGCTGTGGTGTCTCCTGGGGCCTGGGCTGCAGGGGCTGGGGATGGGGCTGTGGTGTCTGCTGGGGCCTCCGCTTGGGCTGCAGCCGGAGCAGACTGGTCCTCCCATCCTGTGGTGGTAGCTGCTACGGCCACTGTGTGATCTGGGATGGTCTCACTGTCCTCCACAACCGTACCGTTCTCATCAGCCGCCCCTGGCAGTGGAACACAGAACATCAGCCACATGCTGGGAGATGATTTATATAGCCCTTTTAACAACAACACAAAGTGCTTTACAGTCATTTACATCAACTGAAATATTAAATGTTTGATGGACAAGCTATCATATTTCCTGAGAAATGTCCTCATCACATCTGTTACAACAATAGAAAATAGTGGTCCCTCCCCTCTACCTTACTGTGAGAAGTAGGTAATTCTATAGTTCAGGCAGCCAGCAGTGTTAGAACAGTGTGTGATGGACAGGGCTTCAGGTCATGATTAAATAGCCGTGAAACTGGCAAACAATGCTTCAACTCGTAGCAACGCCACACAATCACAGCTCTTTCTCAGGCAACAGCCCAGCTAGCGTAACAGGGTTGGTTATGTTTCCACTTGACACGGCAAAAATATGTATTTCATGTTCATGTATTCCTATTGGTTGGTTGAATTTACATATCAATAAGGTGTTATGCCATTGGTCATGCTTGCAGATAGCGGAAGATTGCAAACTTCGATTCTTCCCAGTCTGATATTGACATGCAAGCGGTAGGTCACGTTCTGAAATACTGTATTTCTATTGTCATATTTACAATGTGTACGAGGTCACCATAGTCATGTCCTGGTGTGTATCCTATATGTGTGTACAGTACCTGGTAGATATTACTGCTGGTGTGTATCCTATATGTGTGTACAGTACCTGGTAGATATTGGGGGCATGCTGGGATGCGCTTTCCTATGTTACTGCTGTAAGAGCGAGTTAGCTAGCATGCTCTAATTGTAATGGTCACATTAGCTCCCTGCTAATTCACAGTTATTTCCACGCTAACAGCTGAATCACAAATCTACAGCCATCAACATACTGTTGTCCTGCACATCTAATGTGCTTCCATGTGTCTATCGTCAGAATAAACACCAATCAGCTGGGATCGCTGGCTGGTCAGTCCTTTCTGTAAAAACACAACGCAAGAGATTTACAAAGTACGACCACATCTGTTACAGTCCCACATTTGGTTCCTTGGAAGTTGTGGGAACGAAGCCATACGTTTCCTGACCGTTTCTTATTTTTGGTTAACTGTTTTGAACTCTAAGCACAGATAGGACACTTGGACATGTATTTCCTCAGCACAGATAGGACACTTGGACATGTATTTCCTCAGGCATTTTATTGTGTTTGTGAGATTTGAAGCTATAATCTTCTATTCTCTATCCATGGATTTAAAAAATATATTTATTTAACCAGGTAAGCCAGTTGAGAACAAGTGGAATTAGTCCACTGCACCACCAGGATGGAGTTAGCATGCTACATTTCTTCACACATACAAAGCTGTTCATTTTAGTCTATTCAAACTGACCCAATTTCAAAGGAAAGAAGCCCTCATTAAGATCAGGTCTGGCCAATTAGTGGGCGCGGCCAACACACCTGAGCACACTTCACAATATAGAGGATAGAGAGAGTTTTGTTGACGCTGAGAACGGAATGTACTGTATATGTTTTTAAATAACATTCGTAGAACGTTCTCTGAATGTTACTAAAGTTTTTCATGGAAAGTTTTCTTAACGTTCTCGGAACAATTTGAGAACATGACTTTAAATAGATGAGGAAACCTGTAGGTGACATTATGCTGAAGTACTGAAATTGTTGCTTCTTAACGTTCTCTGAACTATTTGAGAACATTCCCAATGTCAAACCAGTTGGAGAACGTTCCTAGAACATTCCCAAAATGTAAATGAAATGTAACCATGTTTGAACTTTTAGGAAACATTCTGTTAAAGTAATGAAACACCAAGAAAACTATCCTGCACCATTCCCAGAAAGTAATGGGAGGGTTGTCTGTAAAATAACCGTAGGACAACCACACTCTCACCAAGCTGTAAGAATCATATGGTTCTCAGAACGTTATGAGCTAGCTGGGAGTCAGGGATCTATGGTGATGGAAGTCAAACTCAAACAAACAAGGGGAAGACAACTGGTCGGGTTGTGACAGAGCTTCATTATTTAACTACCTGAGAATCCTAGCTAGGATTACTAAGGTTAAGTCCCAAATTGCACTTTTGGTCAAAACAAGTGCACTATATAGGGAATAGGGTGTAATTTGGGACTTGACCTTAACATTAGTCCCCTGTAGCTCAGTTGGTAGAGCGTGGCGCTTGCAACGCCAGGGTTGTGGGTTCGTTTCCCACGGGGGGCCAGTATGAAAATGTATGCACTCACTAACTGTAAGTCGCTCTGGATAAGAGCGTCTGCTAAATGACTAAAATGTAAAATGTAACCTAAGGCTCTTCACTAGAGTCAGACCCTTCCCAGCTAACAACAAACGTTCCCACAAGTTTAGAGAACGTTCCCTTTAAGAGTCTCATTAGGTCATCGTTTCCATAGGAATGTTCCCGTGATGTGCGAGGAATGTTTCCAAGAGACCATTCCCTTAATGTCAAATAGAACTTATCCAGAACGTGGTTCACATGTTCTTAGAACTTAAGAGATGCAAGAACAGTAATATGTCCAGTCTTCTGTAGGTTAGGAAGATATTCCATCAATGACCCACTAAACGTACACAGAACATGGTTGCCATGTTCTCAGAACATAAGATATTAATGTTCTAGACACGTTAAATGAGAACGTTGCAGGAACATTCATGTGTCAGAACAGAACATTGTAACTACGTTCTAGACAAGTTTTGTTTGACATTAAGGGAATATTCTCCTGACTTTAACACCAAAACATGCTAAAAAACGTTTTCGCTAACATAGATGGAATGTTCCCCAAACTAACGGAAAACATTACGGGAACATTAAGGGTAATATTACAAAAACGTTCTCTCTCCCTAGAATTGTTAGCTGGGTTGAAATTGACCACCCACTCCGGGGTGAGGGTACAGCTCTAGGATCCTAACCTTTTAAAGGTGCTACACATACAATGTTTTAGAATTTTTGCATCGTGATTTTAGAAAATGTACATAATATATCTGCCACTAATAATGTAATGATAGTGTTTCACAGTATTGATTTCTCCCGCCGGTACAATGATGCCCTGCACTGTTCAGTGCTTATTTTCTCACAAACTGAAACTGAGCGAACAGTGTAGAATTTTAGTAACTGCAGTTTTGACCATACTGCAGTACCAGCACTCTGTCTAAATCAAGTTGGTCTGTCAACAAGATATCAGCTGACCACAGCTAACACACCATCTTAACCACAGGAAGACAAGAGGAAGAAAATACCCAGTTAATGATCATATGAAACACAGGCCTCAAGCTAACACACATTAACTTCCTCACCCGCCACAGCCCATGGTTCCTAGAACAGGATTGTGTGTACAAGGATATGAAGCCTGGGGACCAAGGCTACGTGATATGGGACCGGACATAGCAGGATTATTCACATTAACCTCTTAAGGATCGGCCCTTTAAAAATTTTTTTTGCCTAAAATGACATACCCAAATCTAACTGCCTGTAGCTCAGGACCTGAAGCAAGGATATGCATATTCTTGGAACTATTTGAAAGGAAACACTTTGAAGTTTGTGGAAATGTGAAACTAATGCGTTATATTATCCTACATTAAATCTGGTGAAAGATAATACAAACAAAAAAACATGCGTTTTCTATTTATTTTTTTGTTCCATCATCTTTGAAATGCCACAATATAATATGACAGTTTAGGCGCAGTTTTGATTTTGTGTGTGTGCAACGTTTCAGACTGATCCAGTGAAGCATTGCAATACTGGACTATTTTGTATCAAGTCTGCCCAAATGTGCCGAATTGGTAAAATGATACATTTTCAAGTACATAACTATAGAGAATATACAAAAATGATATGGTAATACAAAATGTAAGTTTACACACTCCCAGGAATGTCATACATGATGGATCATTAGCTTATACACTAACTTTCACACATCTAGATGGCCGGGCGGGGTGGGTGTGGAGCCAGAGACAGCAGGGGTTCAAACTGTAGAACCCAGTTCCTACATTTTAATATTGAAATTGATTTTATCAAACAAAACTATGCTACATTTTATCTCTGGGACCATCAGGATGACAAATCAGAGAAAGATTACTGAATGTAAGTACAGTTGAAGTCGGAAGTTTACATACACCTTAGCCAAATACATTTAAACTCAGTTTTTCACAATTCCTGACATTTAATCCTAGTAAATATTCCCTGTCTAAGGTCAGTTAGGATCACCACTTCATTTTAAGAATGTGAAATGTCAAAATAATAGTAGAGAGAATGATTTATTTCAGCTTTTATTTATTTCATCACATTCCCAGTGGGTCAGAAGTTTACATACACTCAATTAGTATTTGGTAGCATTGCCTTTAAATTGTTTAACTTGGGTCAAACGTTTCGGGTAGCCTTCCACAAGCTTCCCACAATAAGTTGGGTGAATTTTGGCCCATTCCTCCTGACAGAGCTGGTGTAACTGAGTCAGGTTTGTAGGCCTCCTTGCTCGCACACGCTTTTTCAGTTCTGCCCACACATTTTCTATAGGATTGAGGTCAGGGCTTTATGATGGCCACTCCAATACCTTGACTTTGTTATCCTTAAGCCATTTTGCCACAACTTTGGAAGTATGCTTGGGGTCATTGTCCATTTGGAAGACCCATTTGCGACCAAGCTTTAACTTCCTGACTGATGTCTTGAGATGTTGCTTCAATATATCCACATAATTTTCCTTCCTCATGATGCCATCTATTTAGTGAAGTGCACCAGTCCCTCCTGCAGCAAAGCACCCCCACAGCATGATGCTGCCACCCCCGTGCTTCACGGTTGGGATGGTGTTCTTCGGCTTGCAAGCACCCCCTTTTTCCTCCAAACATAACGATGCTCATTATGGCCAAACAGTTCTATTTTTGTTCCATCAGACCAGAGGACATTTCTCCAAAAAGTATAATCTTTGTCCCCATGTGCAGTTGCAAACCGTAGTCTCTTTTTTATGGCGGTTTTGGAGCAGTGGCTTCTTCCTTGCTGAGTGGCCTTTCAGGTTATGTCGATATAGGACTTGTTTTACTGTGGATATAGATACTTTTGTACCTGTTTCCTCCAGTATCTTCACAAGGTCCTTTGCTGTTGTTCTGGGATTGATTTGCACTTTTCGCACCAAAGTACGTTCATCTCTAGGAGACAAAACGTGTCTCCTTCCTGAGCGGTATGACGGCTGCGTGGTCCCATGGTGTTTTATACTTGCGTACTATTGTTTGTACAGATGAACGTGGTACCTTCAGGCGTTTGGAAATTGCTCCCAAGGATGAACCAGACTAATCTACTGGCAGGAGTATCTACATTAATCTACTGGCAGGAGTATCTACATTAATCTACTGGCAGGAGTATCTACATTAATCTACTGGCAGGAGTATCTACATTGATCTACTGGCAGGAGTATCTACATTAATCTACTGGCAGGAGTATCCACATTAATCGACTGGCAGGAGTATCCACATTAATCGACTGGCAGGAGTATCCACATTAATCTACTGGCAGGAGTATATATATTAATCTACTGGCAGGAGTATCCACATTAATCTACTGGCAGGAGTATCCACATTAATCTACTGGCAGGAGTATCCACATTAATCTACTGGCAGGACTATCCACATTAATCTACTGGCAGGAGTATCCACATTAATCTACTGGCAGGAGTATCTACATTAATCTACTGTCAGGAGTATCTACATTAATCTACTGGCAGGAGTATCTACATTAATCTACTGGCAGGAGTATCTACATTAATCTACTGGCAGGAGTATCCACATTAATCTACTGACAGGAGTATCCACATTAATCTACTGGCAGGAGTATCCACATTAATCTACTGTCAGGAGTATCTACATTAATCTACTGGCAGGAGTATCTACATTAATCTACTGGCAGGACTATCCACATTAATCTACTGGCAGGACTATCCACATTAATCTACTGGCAGGAGTATCCACATTAATCTACTGGCAGGAGTATCTACATTAATCTACTGTCAGGAGTATCTACATTAATCTACTGGCAGGAGTATCTACATTAATCTACTGGCAGGAGTATCCACATTAATCTACTGGCAGGAGTATCCACATTAATCTACTGGCAGGAGTATCTACATTAATCTACTGGCAGGAGTATCTACATTAATCTACTGGCAGGAGTATCTACATTAATCTACTGGCAGGAGTATCTACATTAATCTACTGGCAGGAGTATCCACATTAATCTACTGGCAGGAGTATCCACATTAATCTACTGGCAGGAGTATCTACATTAATCTACTGGCAGGAGTATCCACATTAATCTACTGGCAGGAGTATCTACATTAATCTACTGGCAGGAGTATCTACATTAATCTACTGGCAGGAGTATCCACATTAATCTACTGTCAGGAGTATCTACATTAATCTACTGGCAGGAGTATCTACATTAATCTACTGGCAGGAGTATCTACATTAATCTACTGGCAGGAGTATCCACATTAATCTACTGGCAGGAGTATCCACATTAATCTACTGGCAGGAGTATCCACATTAATCTACTGGCAGGAGTATCCACATTAATCTACTGGCAGGAGTATCCACATTAATCTACTGGCAGGACTATCCACATTAATCGACTGGCAGGAGTATCCACATTAATCTACTGGCAGGAGTATATATATTAATCTACTGGCAGGAGTATCCACATTAATCTACTGGCAGGAGTATCCACATTAATCTACTGGCAGGAGTATCCACATTAATCTACTGGCAGGACTATCCACATTAATCTACTGGCAGGACTATCCACATTAATCTACTGGCAGGAGTATCCACATTAATCTACTGGCAGGAGTATCTACATTAATCTACTGGCAGGAGTATCCACATTAATCTACTGGCAGGAGTATCCACATTAATCTACTGGCAGGAGTATCCACATTAATCTACTGGCAGGACTATCCACATTAATCTACTGGCAGGAGTATCCACATTAATCTACGGGCAGGAGTATCTACATTAATCTACTGTCAGGAGTATCTACATTAATCTACTGGCAGGAGTATCTACATTAATCTACTGGCAGGAGTATCCACATTAATCTACTGGCAGGAGTATCCACATTAATCTACTGGCAGGAGTATCTACATTAATCTACTGGCAGGAGTATCCACATTAATCTACTGGCAGGAGTATCCACATTAATCTACTGGCAGGAGTATCTACATTAATCTACTGGCAGGAGTATCCACATTAATCTACTGGCAGGAGTATCTACATTAATCTACTGGCAGGAGTATCTACATTAATCTACTGGCAGGAGTATCCACATTAATCTACTGGCAGGACTATCCACATTAATCTACTGGCAGGAGTATCCACATTAATCTACTGGCAGGAGTATCTACATTAATCTACTGTCAGGAGTATCTACATTAATCTACTGGCAGGAGTATCTACATTAATCTACTGGCAGGAGTATCCACATTAATCTACTGGCAGGAGTATCCACATTAATCTACTGGCAGGAGTATCTACATTAATCTACTGGCAGGAGTATCTACATTAATCTACTGGCAGGAGTATCTACATTAATCTACTGGCAGGAGTATCTACATTAATCTACTGGCAGGAGTATCCACATTAATCTACTGGCAGGAGTATCCACATTAATCTACTGGCAGGAGTATCCACATTAATCTACTGGCAGGAGTATCTACATTAATCTACTGGCAGGAGTATCCACATTAATCTACTGGCAGGAGTATCTACATTAATCTACTGGCAGGAGTATCTACATTAATCTACTGGCAGGAGTATCCACATTAATCTACTGGCAGGAGTATCTACATTAATCTACTGGCAGGAGTATCTACATTAATCTACTGTCAGGAGTATCTACATTAATCTACTGGCAGGAGTATCTACATTAATCTACTGGCAGGAGTATCTACATTAATCTACTGGCAGGATTATCCACATTAATCTACTGGCAGGAGTATCTACATTAATCTACTGGCAGGAGTATCCACATTAATCTACTGGCAGGACTATCCACATTAATCTACTGGCAGGAGTATCCACATTAATCTACTGGCAGGAGTATCTACATTAATCTACTGTCAGGAGTATCTACATTAATCTACTGGCAGGAGTATCTACATTAATCTACTGGCAGGAGTATCCACATTAATCTACTGGCAGGAGTATCCACATTAATCTACTGGCAGGAGTATCTACATTAATCTACTGGCAGGAGTATCTACATTAATCTACTGGCAGGAGTATCCATATTAATCTACTGGCAGGAGTATCTATATTAATCTACTGGCAGGAGTATCTACATTAATCTACTGGCAGGAGTATCTACATTAATCTACTGGCAGGAGTATCCACATTAATCTACTGGCAGGAGTATCTACATTAATCTACTGGCAGGAGTATCTACATTAATCTACTGGCAGGAGTATCCATATTAATCTACTGGCATGAGTATCTACATGAATCTACTGGCAGGAGTATCTACATTAATCTACTGGCAGGAGTATCCACATTAATCTACTGGCAGGAGTATATATATATTAATCTACTGGCAGGAGTATCCACATTAATCTACTGGCAGGAGTATCCACATTCATCTACTGGCAGGAGTATCCATATTAATCTACTGGCAGGAGTATCTACATGAATCTACTGGCAGGAGTATTTACATGAATCTACTGGCAGGTGTATCTACATGAATCTACTGGCAGGAGTATCTACATTAATCTACTGGCAGGAGTATCCACATTAATCTACTGGCAGGAGTATCTACATTAATCTACTGGCAGGAGTATCTATATTAATCTACTGGCAGGAGTATCTACATTAATCTACTGGCAGGAGTATCTACATTAATCTACTGGCAGGAGTATCTACATTAATCTACTGGCAGGAGTATCCACATTAATCTACTGGCAGGAGTATCTACATTAATCTACTGGCAGGAGTATTTACATTAATCTACTGGCAGGAGTATCTACATTAATCTACTGGCAGGAGTATCTACATTAATCTACTGGCAGGAGTATCCACATTAATCTACTGGCAGGAGTATCTACATTAATCTACTGGCAGGAGTATCTACATTAATCTACTGGCAGGAGTATCTATATTAATCTACTGGCAGGAGTATCTACATTAATCTACTGGCAGGAGTATCCACATTAATCTACTGGCAGGAGTATCTACATTAATCTACTGGCAGGAGTATCTATATTAATCTACTGGCAGGAGTATCTACATTAATCTACTGGCAGGAGTATCCACATTAATCTACTGGCAGGAGTATCTACATTAATCTACTGGCAGGAGTATCTACATTAATCTACTGGCAGGAGTATCCACATTAATCTACTGGCAGGAGTATCCACATTAATCTACTGGCAGGAGTATCTACATTAATCTACTGGCAGGAGTATCTACATTAATCTACTGGCAGGAGTATCTACATTAATCTACTGGCAGGATTATCTATATTAATCTACTGGCAGGAGTATCCACATTAATCTACTGGCAGGAGTATCTACATTAATCTACTGGCAGGAGTATCTACATTAATCTACTGGCAGGAGTATCTACATTAATCTACTGGCAGGATTATCTATATTAATCTACTGGCAGGAGTATCCATATTAATTTACTGGCAGGAGTATCTACATTAATCTACTGGCAGGAGTATCCACATTAATCTACTGGCAGGAGTATCCACATTAATCTACTGGCAGGAGTATCCACATTAATCTACTGGCAGGAGTATCCACATTAATCTACTGGCAGGAGTATCCACATTAATCTACTGGCAGGAGTATCCATATTAATCTACTGGCAGGATTATCCACATTAATCTACTGGCAGGAGTATCTACATTAATCTACTGGCAGGAGTATTTACATTAATCTACTGGCAGGAGTATCTACATTAATCTACTGGCAGGAGTATCTACATTAATCTACTGGCAGGAGTATCTACATTAATCTACTGGCAGGTGTATCTACATGAATCTACTGGCAGGAGTATCTACATTAATCTACTGGCAGGAGTATCCACATTAATCTACTGGCAGGAGTATCTACATTAATCTACTGGCAGGAGTATCTATATTAATCTACTGGCAGGAGTATCTACATTAATCTACTGGCAGGAGTATCTACATTAATCTACTGGCAGGAGTATTTACATTAATCTACTGGCAGGAGTATCCACATTAATCTACTGGCAGGAGTATCTACATTAATCTACTGGCAGGAGTATTTACATTAATCTACTGGCAGGAGTATCTACATTAATCTACTGGCAGGAGTATCTACATTAATCTACTGGCAGGAGTATCCACATTAATCTACTGGCAGGAGTATCTACATTAATCTACTGGCAGGAGTATCTACATTAATCTACTGGCAGGAGTATCTATATTAATCTACTGGCAGGAGTATCTACATTAATCTACTGGCAGGAGTATCCACATTAATCTACTGGCAGGAGTATCTACATTAATCTACTGGCAGGAGTATCTATATTAATCTACTGGCAGGAGTATCTACATTAATCTACTGGCAGGAGTATCCACATTAATCTACTGGCAGGAGTATCTACATTAATCTACTGGCAGGAGTATCTACATTAATCTACTGGCAGGAGTATCCACATTAATCTACTGGCAGGAGTATCCACATTAATCTACTGGCAGGAGTATCTACATTAATCTACTGGCAGGAGTATCTACATTAATCTACTGGCAGGAGTATCTACATTAATCTACTGGCAGGATTATCTATATTAATCTACTGGCAGGAGTATCCACATTAATCTACTGGCAGGAGTATCTACATTAATCTACTGGCAGGAGTATCTACATTAATCTACTGGCAGGAGTATCTACATTAATCTACTGGCAGGATTATCTATATTAATCTACTGGCAGGAGTATCCATATTAATTTACTGGCAGGAGTATCTACATTAATCTACTGGCAGGAGTATCCACATTAATCTACTGGCAGGAGTATCCACATTAATCTACTGGCAGGAGTATCCACATTAATCTACTGGCAGGAGTATCCACATTAATCTACTGGCAGGAGTATCCACATTAATCTACTGGCAGGAGTATCCATATTAATCTACTGGCAGGATTATCCACATTAATCTACTGGCAGGAGTATCTACATTAATCTACTGGCAGGAGTATTTACATTAATCTACTGGCAGGAGTATCTACATTAATCTACTGGCAGGAGTATCTACATTAATCTACTGGCAGGAGTATCTACATTAATCTACTGGCAGGAGTATCTACATTAATCTACTGGCAGGAGTATCTACATTAATCTACTGGCAGGAGTATCTACATTAATCTACTGGCAGGAGTATCTACATTAATCTACTGGCAGGAGTATCTACATTAATCTACTGGCAGGAGTATCCACATTAATCTGACCTAGAGGAAGAGATTATAGAATTTCTATGAACGCCAAACACTGGATATGATCTGCAGCACACCAGAGATCTACAACCACCTAAACAGAACTGATATCCAGCTTGTCATGGGGAAATGTAAGGTGATTTAAAGTTCATATTTAGTTTAGAGTTCATCTACATCTAGGTTTCTTCCTAGGTTTCTGCCTTTCTAGGGAGTTTTTCCTAGCCACCGTGCTTCTACATCTGCATTGCTTGCTGTTTGGGGTTTTAGGACCTGGGGAATTCCTGATTCTACCTGGATTTTGTTGGAGAGGCTTCCATTAATGAACACCCTCTGTGTTCTGTTAGACAAGTAACTCTTTATCCACATTATAGCAGGGGGTGTAAAGCCATAACACATACGTTTTTCCAGCAGCAGACTATGATCAATAATGTCAAAAGCCGCACTGAAGTCTAACAAAACAGCCCCCACAATCTTTTTATCATCAATTTCTCTCAGCCAATCATTAGTCATTTGAGTAAGTGCTGTGTTCTGGGGTTGATGGTCACTAGACTTATAGCTGAATGTTATGGATTATTCTCATATCTGTTGATAGTGATTGATGCCAGACTTTAAGTAGGAGACACTGATTATTCACTGTTGTATTGTATTGATGACATTATGTGAACTGTAGCAGCTGACAAAGTCACTGCCTTTTGGTTGTCGACTTCCTACAAGCCTCTCATGCTGGTGTTTACAGAACACTTGGTGCTGTCTGATTAGGATACAAGGGGCCTGACTCCAAGAGGCTGGTGTTTACAGAACATTTGGTACGAAGAGGCTGGTGTTTACAGAACACTTGGTGCTGTCTGATTAGGATACAAGGGGCCTGACTCCAAGAGGCTGGTGTTTACAGAACATTTGGTACGAAGAGGCTGGTGTTTACAGAACACTTGGTACCATCTGATTAGGATACAAGGGGCCTGACTCCAAGAGGCTGGTGTTTACAGAACATTTGGTACGAAGAGGCTGGTGTTTACAGAACACTTGGTACCATCTGATTAGGATACAAGGGGCCTGACTCCAAGAGGCTGGTGTTTACAGAACATTTGGTACCCATAGGCTGGTGTTTACAGAACATTTGGTACCATCTGATTAGGATACAAGGGGCCTGACTCCAAGAGGCTGGTGTTTACAGAACATTTGGTACCAAGAGGCTGGTGTTTACAGAACATTTGGTACCCATAGGCTGGTGTTTACATAACATTTGGTACCCAGAGGCTGGTGTTTACAGAACATTTGGTACCAAGAGGCTGGTGTTTACAGAACATTTGGTACCATCTGATTAGGATACAAGGGGCCTGACTCCAAGAGGCTGGTGTTTACAGAACATTTGGTACCCATAGGCTGGTGTTTACATAACATTTGGTACCCAGAGGCTGGTGTTTACAGAACATTTGGTACCAAGAGGCTGGTGTTTACAGAACATTTGGTACCCATAGGCTGGTGTTTACATAACATTTGGTACCCAGAGGCTGGTGTTTACAGAACATTTGGTACCAAGAGGCTGGTGTTTACAGAAAACTTGGTGCTGTCTGATTAGGATATAAGGGGCCTGTCTCCATGAAAATCAATTGAATTCACCACAGGTGGACTCCAATCAAGTTGTAGAAACATCTCAAGGATGATCAATGGAAACAGGATTCACCTGAGCTCAATTTCGAGTCTCATAGCAAAGAGTCTGAATACATATGTTTTTTCTAAAAATCTGTTTTCGCTTTGTCATGATGGGATATTGTGTGTAGATCGATGAGGATAAAAATAAAAAAATCCATTTTAGAATAAGGCTGTAACGTAACAAAATGTGGAAAAAGTAAAGGGGTCTGAATACTTTCCGAATGCACTGTATTTAGAATATTTGTATTCTGTACGGGCTTCCTTCTTTTCACTCTGTCATTTAGGTTAGTATTGTGGAGTAACTACAATGTTGTTGATCCATCCTCAGGTTTCTCCTATCACAGCCATTAAACTCTGTAACTGTTTTAAAGTCACCATTAGCCTCATGGTAAAATCCCTGAGCGGTTTCCTTCCTCTCCGGCATATGAGTTAGGAAGGACGCCTGTATCTTTGTAGTGACTGGGTGTATTGATACACCATCCACAGTGTAATTAATAACTTCACCATGCTCAAAGGGATATTCAATATCTGCTTTTTTAAATGTATTTTTTATTCACTGTTCGACTGAGGGACCTTACAGATAATTGTATGTGTGGGGTACAGAGAGATGAGGCAGTCATTCAAAAATCATGTTAAACACTATTACTGCACACAGAGTGAGTCCATGCAACTTATTATGTGACTTGTTAAGCACATTTTTACTCCTGAACTTATTTAGGCTTGCCATAACAAAGGGGTTGAATACTTGTTGACTGAAGACATTTCAGCTTTTAATTTTTTATTAATTTATAAAAATCTCTAAAAACATAATTCCACTTTGACAGTATTGGGTATTGTGTGTAGTCCAGTTACACTAAATCTCAATTGAATCTATTTTTAATTCAGGCTGTAAAGTAACAAAATGTGGAAAAAGTCAAGGAGTGTGAATAACTTTCTGAAGGGACTGTAGATGATAACAGAATTGAGGGACAAAATGGTCATCTTTATGTCATCAAAATGACGTGTCAACAACACAAGGATGTTTTATGAATAATCGAATGACATTGTAGTATTTGGACTCACCTGTGGTGCTGGTTCCATTGCTTTCCTCGGGTTTAAAGCTGGGCTGTCTGGCGCTGTCCTGCGCTGTGGTCTGGGTACTCGTGGAACAGCCCATCCTGTTTGTCTCACATAGACGACTGAAGAGGATGACAATTAGATCCACAGAGAGCCGTCTGTTGCTCTTATCGCGGGCATAGATACTATTCAAATCGAAAGGACTGCAGGTTATATAGTAATTTCACTGGTCTCCACAATTGCATATTTGCGCATGCCTCGTTTTAAATCCACCGGGGCCACGGCTTGTTGTGGCAGCAGCAGGTTACCACCAGTGTGATGCCTGCATAGCGTAGATACTGGGCTATAGCCTGCTTGCTGTGTGTTTCAGTACCCCATCGGAGAACAGACAACTACATTATTCAGTGTATGCGATCAGAGAAGGAGCGTTCTGGAGTGTGCGTGAACAACTGAAGCCACGTCACTATAGCTGGAAAACCATAGTACTATGCATTTATGGAATTTACATTATTCTCATAATAATATGTATAAGACCTTCAGAATGCACAGTATTGTATTCTTCATTGTTAAAGGGTGGAAAATATGAATGGATAGGCTATTTATTCAACAAATTAGGATGCATATAGTAAAGTAAATGTGTGACATTTTATAGAAAATATGGAATACATATTTGACTTCTGAATGGTTCGGTGTTTGGAAAAACAATTCTTTATCAAGTTCCATACCATCAAATATTTTGTTCAAATAATAAAGTTATTTTGCAGAATAGAGACAACAGCGTCACCCCGTGGAGCTCCAGGGTTGTGCATGTGTGGTTGATTCATTGCATAAAAACAGCCTCTAAAAGCATAACAGGATTAGTTTTGTGTTTGTCCTCCGGTTGGTAAAAATCACACTTGCCATTATAAAAACTGTTCCTAGATCCGTAGTGTTTTGGGCCTTGCTTTCTCGCGATAACATGCTCCGGCTGAGCAGGGCGCGACGTAAATTATCTGATCTACAAATCACCTCAACTGGTGCACACTTGTTTTATTTAATCCGCAATCTGCAGAGATCAGCGAATCTGGCTGATTTACAAGTGGGAAGTGAATGAGGGGGAAGTATCGGAGGTGGTAGGTGTGGTGAAGTGCTCAGAGCCCGAGGCTTGCACCGAGGTTCAGGATAAAGATGAGTCTGTGACAGTTGGAGTGAAGTTTTGAGAAGAAGTGGACCCTTGTCTTTTGGCTGATCCATTTGTGGTTTCAGGGTGGGTGAAAACAGAGTTGGGTGCTGTGGAATCGGTGAGGGTAACCAGAAGGGGTCTAGTGATAATTGTTTTGTGTTTCTGTTGGTCAGAGGGACCAGGCACTCTGTGTTAAACGAATGGGGACAAGACATGTCAAGTGTTTTGCTCTCAAGAAAAGGGCGCCATTGAAAGAACTGATTACTGGGGTAGCGGTAAATGTGAAAGCTGACCAACTGAAGGGGAAGATTCCCGGTGTTTGTGATGCTCGTCCTTTGGTGCGACGCAGACAGGGTGATGTGAGTGGAGAAACATAAGAGTCATTGTCTGTTCTTTTGTTTTTTGATGTTGAGTCTTTGCCCAACAAAGTGATGTGAGGATATATAAGTTATCCTGTATGAGCTTTTGTGCCGAATACATTACATTGTTACAGGTGTCAAACTTATAGGCATGTGGCAGCCTGTGTAGGAGGGAGGTTCCAAGGTGTGAGAAGTGTCCAGAAGGGCATGAGACTAAGGAATGTGTAGCATTGGGGAAAGTAGTGGTATGTGTTAATTGTAGGGGTGCCCAGGGGGCTGGGGATTAGAAATGTCCCGTGCGAGAGAGGCAGGTTGAGGTTTCCAGGGTTAGACTAGTGAAGAAGTTGTCATATGCTGAGGCAGTGAAGAAAGTAGAGGAGTGGTGAGAGTAGTAGATCTGTACCAGTACAGAGGGATAGGACAACAAAGTGATATATGTTTCAGTAAGATTGGATTTTTGGCATTTATAGCAATTGTTATCAACTGTACTGCAGGGATGGAGCGTAAGTTGAAGAAAATAGAGGTTGTGGTGGCAGCTGCAGAGAGGTATTTGGGTGTGCGAGTGTAACAGTTGTTAAAGTACTTTGTGAATTTCACCATGTTCATATATTAATATAGCATGTTGATTTGTTATGATGCATGTCTGCATCCTGGGAATAGGGGAGTGTGTCCTTATGTTTTGCCCTGCCTGCTCGTGCTGAAATCATTTTGATGCACTATGAGAGGTAGGCACGCCTTTTCCGTCGGCTTTAGGAAAGTTAGATTCCTTCAAGCACAAAGTCATACACACAGTGTTTTGTTCATGAATAATGTTGTATATTTGGAGTTTACTCATAAGTGGATGGTATTGTTAAGATGCAATTGTAATTGTACTTTTTAGGATGATATTAACATTGTGAATTCAACATGTGGTTACTAGCTAGCTAAGGTATTGTATGTGTGAACGATGGCTAGCTCCTCCACTGATCCCAGTTCAGTTCAACATGTGGTTACTAGCTAGCTAAGGTATTGTATGTTTGAACGATGGCTAGGCTCCTCCACTGATCCCAGTTCAGTTCAACATGTGGTTACTAGCTAGCTAAGGTATTGTGTGTGTGAACGATGGCTAGCTCCTCCACTGATCCCAGTTCAGTTCAACATGTGGTTACTAGCTAGCTAAGGTATTGTATGTGTGAAGGATGGCTAGGCTCCTCCACTGATCCCAGTCCTTTGTGTTGTGCGTCTATGTTGTAGAAAGAGGCGACAATGGGCAGAACATGTTTGTGCTCTACAAATGTTTTGTATTTTCTTTTGGATGCAGAGAGAATTCTGATTCATTAAAACAGCCTGATCTCCGAAGTCCACGTCTATAGTCCCAATCAATCACACAGAACGCAGAGATACAGCCGTGCAGTACAGCGGTGGTTACATGAGACTTGACATCAGAAGAGTTACAGGGTGTGTTAAGTGGTGGTGTCCCAAGTCGGTGGTGTCCCAATTCGGTGGTGTCCCAATTCGGAATAAATTGATTTAAATAGTGGAGTATGGTATTTATTATTATTTGGTGTGTTTTGTGAGTGTAGTGTTAGATGGTAGGGTATTAGTATTATTATAATTGTTTTATTAATACATTTTTTTAAAGCAAAGTATAAGGGAGTTATACTCCAGTGAAGTAGGTGGCGGTAATGCAACATTTATTGGATGCCAACCGCTTTTAAACCTAATCGAAGAAGAAGATCAGCCAATCTGCGCAGGACCACCCCAGGCCGAAGGGCCGCAAAGCACGCTGGGACTTCCTTTCTTTCCGAGGCCATATTGTAACGACAGACTTGTAAGTTCAGCTCTTTGTTTATTCTTTAAAATAAATATATTTAGGCCATTTTGGTGCACATCACCCGGGTGATTACTAACGTAAGATTGTCCAATCTCAAATGTTTTGTTCAGGTTTGCCAAACGGACTAAATCGCAGCTATGGTGGCCGCAAAGAAGACGGTGAGTCGAGCTGTCGTGAACGCATGCATGGTGGAATCGTGGCGCTATCTGGCCTCGTGTTTACACGGTTTTATAAACTGTCAATGTTGCCCGTACATATCTGTTTGTAACTTGCCCCAACATACAATGTTGTACTTCCTGGACATGTCTAGTTTTAGTTGTTGCCAATTTGCCCTATCCAGATAGCAAGTGCTATATTAACCATCACCGGCTTGCCAACTAGCTAGCTAGTTAACGTTAGCTATTTAGCCAGACAGCAAGTTGAATTATTTATTTGTTTATTTAACCTT
This sequence comes from Coregonus clupeaformis, assembly GCF_020615455.1. NCBI lineage: Eukaryota > Metazoa > Chordata > Actinopteri > Salmoniformes > Salmonidae > Coregonus > Coregonus clupeaformis. The sequence goes on from NW_025533540.1 coordinate 454,114, forward strand.
TATTTAACTAGGCAAGTCAGTTAAGAACAAATTCTTTACAATTTACAATGACGGCCTACAGCGGCCAATTGTGCGCCGCCCGATGGGACTGATTGCATTATAGTTGGCTAATCAACAAACACTATGTAACAGCACTGTCTTCTGAAGTATTATATCTGATAAATCCAGTTAACTAGATAGGTTTGTGACTGTCATGTCATTTTGGATGGTGGTAATTGGCCAGCCAGATGACCGCGGTCTCGTAATAGCCATTTTATCTATTTCACTCCTGACCTGCATGTGCTGCCATAGAAATAGAACGAATAGAACGGGAATCCCCATTCAAGTCATCTTTATTACATTTTTTTCACCTATTTTATCAGGGAGTCATACTGCGACCAAGGTCTCTTTTACAAATTACAGAAAATACACACATGAAAATATAAATACAAACACAAATAAACAATTTCATTTAAAAAAAAAACATTCATCAGTAATAAGGTTCTCAATCAACTTCCTGAATTACCCTTGAAGCAACAAAATGTCTAATGTAAGAACATTTTAGAAGATTGTTACACATAAATATGGTGCAAGAAAGGTAAATCCGCTTTGAGTTAAGGAATGTCCAGAGTTAGCCATCGCTAAGACCGGGTGTGGTAACTCATGTCATAAGTTTAGTAAAGATGTTAGGTACAGTGGGACTTTTTGTAAAAAGGCTTTATAAATGAACACTGCAATGTATCAACCTACGTGACCTCAGAGGGCCAACCAACTTCCTGGTAGAGAATACAGTGATGAGTACCAAACCTGTCATCCGTATTAAAGTGCAGAGCTCTGTGATAAACTGCATCTAACGGCGTTAATGAAGTGGCAGCTGCGTTCATATAGATGATGTCGCCATAGTCTCGGACCGACCGAAACGTCGACTGAATAATCTGCTTTCTACTATTTATCGAGAGGCGGGACCTGTTTCTATAGAAGCCCATTTTAATTCTCAGCTTCTTAACTAACTCGTCAATATGCTTTATAAAAGACAGCTTTTCATCTCTCCAGATATTTGTAAGCAGGGACAATATGAACAGCATCTTAATCATCAGTTATTTCTATGCACTCTAGAGAACATCAACTTAGTTTTACCTGCATTCAGTACTAATTTAAAGTCAAAGGTGTTTCTGTAATACAGGGAAGACAGGCTGTAGTTAAACAGGTCAATGGCATTAATACACAACAGGATCATCAACGTACCGGAGCAGGTTACACATTTTTACAGACAAGTCGATAATGTTAACATTGATGGCATTATGGGTGAACTGGCGGCCATTGCGAGTGTACCCCATAGGCGCAAAGCAGGAAGTGTACCCATCAAGATGTGTTGTGATTTGATTCAACTAAACGAATATTACAAAAAATACATTTTGTATTTGCATGAGCCATATCAGTTAACATTTTAATTAACTTTCTACATTACCATGAAAATGATTTCATCACAATACCAGGCAGCGATTGCGAGTGGACCCATGAGTTCACCAGTCAAATTGCCAGGGTTAGATGTTCCAAGCCTGTTCTATTCCTTCTGTTTCTGTGTGCTGCTGCATTGTGGGGAGCGTTGCCTAGGCAACCAAAGACTCGTTTTGCTAGTTTCAACAAGGAGCAACAGTGCATGTTACCGCAGAAACGGACAGCTGTTCATTTTAAGAAAAACAAATATATATTTTTAAACGGTTATGTTGTTTTTATTACCATGGCGGGCTTCATCCATAACCGTTGGTTACATGGTGGTATGGGAATTGTGCCAGCCCTAGATACATGTATCTCAAATAGAAGACCATATATCATGTTTTGGACCAATGGATATGGGCTACATTCATATCCCATCAATGTTTCTCACTAAACATAATTTGTTTCTTTTAATGGCAGAAAAAGTCCCTGGAGTCCATCAACTCCCGTCTCCAGCTGGTGATGAAGAGCGGTAAATACGTTCTGGGATACAAGCAGTCTCAGAAGATGATCCGCCAGGGCAAAGCCAAGCTGGTCATCCTGGCCAACAACACACCTGCCCTCAGGTAACTAAGGCCTGCATGTTATTTAGTATTAGCTAATGAAGTGAAGGCATTATCACTAGTACCCTTTTCACTCTAACTTGGTGAGCTGAAGTTTTACTGTGCTCGCCAGGGATGTATTCATTAGTCGAATTCTGTTGCAAAACGTTTTGCAATGGAAACCGTTTACTCCAAATGGAAAACGTTGTGCAAATGAAACAAGTTATTATTGGACAAATTCATGTAGGTGCCTCCACATCTGGTTCCTAGCGTTAAGGGTTAATTAGCTGTACTAATTAGCGATCTGCGTCTCCGAACACTTGTGTGTCAACGGAAGACAGACGCCATAAACGTGTTGTCACTAAAAAATACTGTCAGCTGCAACTGTTAAAACAGTGTACAGTACATGTGTATTTTGCGTTTGTGAAATTATTTTGATGTGATATGGCCCTGTGTAACTCAGTTGGTAGAGCATGGCGCTTGCAACGCCAGGGCTGTGGGTTCGATTCCCACGGGGGGCCAGTATGAAAATGTATGCACTCACTAACTGTAAGTCGCTCTGGATAAGAGCATCTGCTAAAATGACTAAAATGTAAAATATGAAAGTAGAGGGATTTATATTTCTATATAATGATGACACCAAATGATGACCACTATGATGACACACCAAATGATGGCCACCAATCAGAGACCACTATGATGACACACCAAATGATGACCACCAATCAGAGACCACTATGATGACACACCAAATGATGACCACCAATCAGAGACCACTATGATGACATCAAATGATGACCACCAATCAGAGACCACTATGATGACACACTAAATGATGACCACCAATCAGAGACCACTATGATGACACACCAATCAGAGACCACTATGATGACACACCACTATGATGACCACCAATCAGAGACTACTATGATGACCACCAATCAGACCACTATGATGACACACCAAATGCGTTTGATGGATCCTTTGTCTTCTTGTAATGCCTCTTAAGGGGAAAGTCATCCAACAGTAACTGAAAGGAATCAGATGACATTACTGAGTTTGGTTACTCCAAGTTAAGTCACCGATTTAAAATAAAGAACCTGTAATGTTTTCCATGTAGAAAGTAACCTACCCAACCCTGCTGTAATCCCAGACGCAGTTCCATTCCTACTTCGTTAGATATTGAAGAATTCACATTGAGTTGACCAAATAAGCACATCAAGTGTTGCTTCTGCGTTCTTATGGGTACATTTTGTGGTCCTCTGTAGCTCAGCTTGTAGAGCACGGCGCTTGTAACGCCAAGGTAGTGGGTTCGATCCCCGGGACCACCCATACACAAAAATGTATGCACGCATGACTGTAAGTCGCTTTGGATAAAAGCGTCTGCTAAATGGCGCATTATATTACATTAGGTTGTGCTTTATGTAGTCCTCCCACAAAGGCACACCTGTATTGGTCTGCTTGCAGGTGTGTAAGAACCGGAGGAATATTAAAAATGAGTGCTGATTTTTGTGTTACTGGCTGCAACTGCAGTTGGTCGTTCAGCAATCGGACAACCTTGAGAACATCCTAAACTACATCATTAGACTGATGTGGATCACTGTTACATTGCAGTGTAGCTTGTACTCATGTTGCTTCCCCCTCGCACAGACAGGGATCACGTTTCATTGAATGGTAACACATATAAACTTGAATTGTTTGTTCAGAATGTTGCTGCCTGCGTTTCCTGCAGTCACGCTTTGCTAAAAGGTATTTCTGGCTCCTCAGGAAGTCTGAAGTGGAGTACTATGCCATGTTGGCCAAGACTGGCGTCCATCACTACAGCGGGAACAACATCGAGCTGGGCACAGCCTGCGGAAAGTACTTCAGGGTGTGCACACTGGCCATCATCGACCCCGGTGAGTGTCTGGGTGTCCTGTTTACCACGGCCATTCTGTTGTCTGCAGAGTTGGACAATCCTTTAGTAGTGAGCAGTTGGAGACGGTTTATTTTTCATTCATACATTTATCATTGTTTTCAAAGATGACATGAAGATCTGAGAATGATAAAACTGCTCACTACTACATTACATGAGCATGTCTGATTTTAATAACGTTGTACTTGTGAATGTGTAGATATATTTTTCTGTCTCACTGCTGCTTACATTTTGTAAATGTTTGCACCTGGTGGATCTATGGTGATCTGACCAGAACTAGTGATTCACTAGATTAACACCTGAACCGACTGGCCTCTAGCCAGTTACTTCCTGCTTCATTAGTGACAATTACTTAGTTCTTCTTTTACACTGTCAAACTAAAGCTTGGTTGGTTTGAAGTATGTCTTGTAATGCTAAATGTAATATTGTTCTCTCAACAGGTGATTCAGACATCATCAGGAGTATGCCGGACCAGCCGCAGGGGGAGAAATAGACATTTCAGACTCTTAATGTTAGAAATAAACTTGGTTGAATGGTCTTTCTTTGGTCTGTCTTTCTCTTAGTGTGCACATGATAAACATTTAGCTACTTGTATTCTATGCAAGCAGGCCGTGTCAGGATAGAATGTAGTTGTATTCTGTCCTGTTGCTGTATTTATTAGGGATCCCCATTAGCTGCTGCCAAGGTAAGCTACTCTTCCTGGGGTCCAAACATATTAAAGCACTTTCATTACATATAAAACAACATATAAAACAGTACATCATATAGCATTATTACACCACTACATATCTACAATACAACATGGATAATATAATACCACCATACCACAACAGGGATGTAAACATGTGTGCACAACATTTGTGAGAAATCAGCTTTTTCTGCGTATGGAACATTTCTGGGATCTTTTATTTCAGATGAAACATGAGACCAACACTACATGTTGCGTTTATATTTTTGTTCAGTATAAATTAAGTTCACCAGAGATGAGTGAGCTCCTGAGTGAGTTGACCTAGATTCTGCAGTCATGTCCTCTAAGCCTGTTTCACCAGAGATAAGCCCTGAGTGAGTTGACCTAGACTCTGCAGTCATGTCCTCTAAGCCTGTTTCTTGAATTGACAGTTCTAATTAATATCTGAGTCAACCGGACATGGTGACATGTCCACAAGAAATGGGCACAAGTTTTAATGGAGCATGTGTTTTGGTTTGCTTTTAATTCCTGAAGCCATCTGTCAGTATGCTAGTCTATTGGCTCGTTCCTGAAGCCATCTGTCAGTATGCTAGGCTATTGGCTCGTTCCTGAAGCCATCTGTCAGTATGCTAGGCTATTGGCTCGTTCCTGAAGCCATCTGTCAGTAGGCTAGGCTATTGGCTCGTTCCTGAAGCCATCTGTCAGTATGCTAGGCTATTGGCTCGTTCCTGAAGCCATCTGTCAGTAGGCTAGTCTATTGGCTCGTTCCTGAAGCCATCTGTCAGTAGGCTAGTCTATTGGCTCGTTCCTGAAGCCATCTGTCAGTAGGCTAGTCTATTGGCTCGTTCCTGAAGCCATCTGTCAGTAGGCTAGGCTATTGGCTCGTTCCTGAAGCCATCTGTCAGTAGGCTAGTCTATTGGCTCGTTCCTGAAGCCATCTGTCAGTAGGCTAGTCCTAGACTATTGGTTATGTTTGTATGGCTGTTATTGATTAGAACTGCTGGCTCATTTGAATGTCCGCCCTGCTCTATCACATCCATAGTGATGTAATGAACTCAGTCCATCGGAGAAGGTGAACAAGTTCTGTTCAGGACAGAGAAAACGGACTGACATTCATTAGTGTCACCGTAGAAAAAAAGCTTTGCAGCGTTAAGTGAAAACATGCTTTTCTGATTAGACAAATTCCGGCAGGTCCCTTCCCATTTAAGCCTGTTTGGTTCCTAGTGAAGACGACCCGTATTATATATGTGAAACCCGTTTATCCCACACAGGGATTCATTCATTGGCCCATATTTTAGAAACAGCACTTTTTGTAGGATTTTAACAAGACTGCCTAGTAGTTCACCAAGTTGTCCTCCCAGCCGTGGTAGAAAGTAGGTGACTGTCTTCTCCTATCAGACCAAGGTAACGCCAGCCAGACCTGTGTTCACCAATAATTGAAAAATAATTTCAACTTTTTAAGTGCTTGATTGAGTTTGCCTGGCTTCATGGACCAATAGAATCGTACCAAAAGTGCAAAACCCCACCCATCTGGCACTCAAGGCAGGCTAGAGCAAACGCTGAAAGTATTTAAAAAGTTTTAAATAGTGTTTGTACCCAGGTGGGTCTAAAGCAGCCAGCCTCATCTTCCCTACAGAGCCATGGGAATAAATCCCCCTCGCTGATCGCTCTCTCTCCCTCTCCGCTGATCGCTCTCTCTCTCTGCTGATCGCTCTCTCTCCCTCTCCGCTGATCGCTCTCTCCGCTGATCTCTCTCTCTCCCTCTCCGCTGATCGCTCTCTCTCCCTCTCCGCTGATCGCTCTCTCTCCCTCTCCGCTGATCGCTCTCTCTCCCTCTCCGCTGATCGCTCTCTCTCCCTCTCCGCTGATCGCTCTCTCTCCTCTCCGCTGATCGCTCTCTCTCCCTCTCCGCTGATCGCTCTCTCTCCCTCTCCGCTGATCGCCCTCTCTCCCTCTCCGCTGATCGCTCTCTCTCCCTCTCTGCTGATCGCTCTCTCTCCCTCTCCGCTGATCCCTCTCTCCCTCTTCGCTGATCGCTCTCTCTCCCTCCGCTGATCCCTCTCTCCCTCTCCGCTGATCGCTCTCTCTCCCTCTCCGCTGATCGCTCTCTCTCCCTCTCCGCTGATCGCCCTCTCTCCCTCTCCGCTGATCTCTCCCTCTCCGCTAATCGCTCCCTCTCCGCTGATCGCTCTCTCTCCCTCTCCGCTGATCCCTCTCTCCCTCTCCGCTGATCCCTCTCTCCCTCCGCTGATCTCTCCCTCTCCGCTGATCTCTCCCTCTCCGCTGATCTCTCCCTCTCCGCTGATCGCTCCCTCTCCGCTGATCGCTCTCTCTCCCTCTCCGCTGATCGCTCTCTCTCCCTCTCCGCTGATTGCTCTCTCTCCCTCTCCGCTGATCGCCCTCTCTCCCTCTCCGCTGATCGCTCTCTCTCCCTCTCTGCTGATCCCTCTCTCTCCGCTGATCGCTCTCTCTCCCTCTCCGCTGATCGCTCTCTCTCCCTCTCCGCTGATCGCTCTCTCTCCCTCTCCGCTGATCGCCCTCTCTCCCTCTCTGCTGATCGCCCTCTCTCCCTCTCCGCTGATCGCTCTCTCTCCCTCTCCGCTGATCGCCCTCTCTCCCTCTCCGCTGATCTCTCTCTCTCCCTCTCCGCTGATCGCTCTCTCTCCCTCTCCGCTGATCTCTCTCTCTCCCTCTCTGCTGATCGCTCTCTCTCCCTCTCCGCTGATCCCTCTCTCCCTCTTCGCTGATCGCTCTCTCTCCCTCCGCTGATCCCTCTCTCCCTCTCCGCTGATCGCTCTCTCTCCCTCTCCGCTGATCGCTCTCTCTCCCTCTCCGCTGATCGCCCTCTCTCCCTCTCCGCTGATCGCTCCCTCTCCGCTGATCGCTCCCTCTCCGCTGATCGCTCTCTCTCCCTCTCCGCTGATCCCTCTCTCCCTCTCCGCTGATCCCTCTCTCCCTCCGCTGATCTCTCCCTCTCCGCTGATCTCTCCCTCTCCGCTGATCTCTCCCTCTCCGCTGATCGCTCCCTCTCCGCTGATCGCTCTCTCTCCCTCTCCGCTGATCGCTCTCTCTCCCTCTCCGCTGATCTCTCCCTCTCCGCTGATCGCTCCCTCTCCGCTGATCGCTCTCTCTCCCTCTCCGCTGATCGCTCTCTCTCCCTCTCTGCTGATCGCCCTCTCTCCCTCTCCGCTGATCGCTCTCTCTCCCTCTCTGCTGATCTCCCTCTCAGCTGATCGCCCTCTCTCCCTCTCCGCTGATCGCTCTCTCTCCCTCTCCGCTGATCGCTCTCTCTCCCTCTCCGCTGATCGCTCTCTCTCCCTCTCCGCTGATCGCTCTCTCTCCCTCTCCGCTGATCGCTCTCTCTCCCTCTCCGCTGACGCTCTCTCCCTCTCCGCTGATCGCTCTCTCTCCCTCTCCGCTGATCGCTCTCTCTCCCTCTCCGCTGATCTCTCCCTCTCCGCTGATCGCTCCCTCTCCGCTGATCGCTCTCTCTCCCTCTCCGCTGATCGCTCTCTCTCCCTCTCCGCTGATCGCTCCCTCTCCGCTGATCGCTCTCTCTCCCTCTCCGCTGATCGCCCTCTCTCCCTCTCAGCTGATCGCCCTCTCTCCCTCTCTGCTGATCGCTCTCTCTCCCTCTCCGCTGATCGCTCTCTCTCCCTCTCTGCTGATCTCCCTCTCAGCTGATCGCCCTCTCTCCCTCTCCGCTGATCGCTCTCTCTCCCTCTCCGCTGATCGCTCTCTCTCCCTCTCCGCTGATCGCTCTCTCTCCCTCTCCGCTGATCGCTCTCTCTCCCTCTCCGCTGATCGCCCTCTCTCCCTCTCCGCTGATCGCTCTCTCTCCCTCTCCGCTGATCGCTCTCTCTCCCTCTCTGCTGATCTCCCTCTCAGCTGATCGCCCTCTCTCCTCTCCGCTGATCGCTCTCTCTCCCTCTCCGCTGATCGCTCTCTCTCCCTCTCCGCTGATCGCTCTCTCTCCCTCTCCGCTGATCGCTCTCTCTCCCTCTCCGCTGATCGCTCTCTCTCCCTCTCCGCTGATCGCTCTCTCTCCCTCTCCGCTGATCGCTCTCTCTCCCTCTCCGCTGATCCCTCTCTCTCCCTCTCCGCTGATCGCCCTCTCTCCCTCTCTGCTGATCGCCCTCTCTCCCTCTCCGCTGATCGCTCTCTCTCCCTCTCCGCTGATCCCTCTCTCTCCCTCTCTGCTGATCTCCCTCTCCGCTGATCTCTCTCTCTCCCTCTCCGCTGATCGCTCTCTCTCTCTCTCCGCTGGACGCTGCTCCACTGGACAGGACTGCAGCAGCAGGGGATTGTGGTCCAGAGGACAGCCAAGCATGTGTCTCTTGGCTTTCCTTTCATGCTCTCGCATCGTCATCACAGCCAGTCTCCTATAAAACGGGTTGGGTGGAGCTCCAGCCTATCTAATCTTTATAACGGGTTGGGTGGAGCTCCAGCCGATCTAATCACTATAACGGGTTGGGTGGAGCTCCAGCCGATCTAATCATTATAACGGGTTGGGTGGAGCTCCAGCCGATCTAATCACTATAACGGGTTGGGTGGAGCTCCAGCCTATCTAATCACTATAACGGGTTGGGTGGAGCTCCAGCCGATCTAATCATTATAACGGGTTGGGTGGAGCTCCAGCCGATCTAATCACTATAACGGGTTGGGTGGAGCTCCAGCCTATCTAATCACTATAACGGGTTGGGTGGAGCTCCAGCCTATCTAATCACTATAACGGGTTGGGTGGAGCTCCAGCCGATCTAATCATTATAACGGGTTGGGTGGAGCTCCAGCCGATCTAATCACTATAACGGGTTGGGTGGAGCTCCAGCCGATCTAATCACTATAACGGGTTGGGTGGAGCTCCAGCCGATCTAATCATTATAACGGGTTGGGTGGAGCTCCAGCCGATCTAATCACTATAACGGGTTGGGTGGAGCTCCAGCCGATCTAATCACTATAACGGGTTGGGTGGAGCTCCAGCCTATCTAATCACTATAACGGGTTGGGTGGAGCTCCAGCCGATCTAATCACTATAACGGGTTGGGTGGAGCTCCAGCCGATCTAATCATTATTTCCAATAATTCTCAGCAGTAGCGATGTTGAGGATCATCTATTTTACTTCATTTTATTTAACCTTCATACCTAAGCAGGCAAGTCCTCTATCTCTGGCTGATACGACCTAGTTCTGTCTTAATGTCCCTCAGAGGAATAAACAGACAGGACAGCGTCTTAATGTCCCTCAGAGGAATAAACAGAAGGAAACATGGTGGCTCCTTGATCAGAGTGGAGACAGTAAGCGCCAGTCCCAAATGGCTCCCTATATAGTGAACTAGGGTCTAAAGTAGTGCACTACATAGGGAATAGGGTGCCATTCTCTGGTCTAAAGTAGTGCACTATATAGGGAATAGGGTGCCATTCTCTGGTCTAAAGTAGTGCACTATATAGGGAATAGGATGCCATTATCTGGTCTAAAGTAGTGCACTATATAGGGAATAGGGTGCCAAGGGAAGACTTCTAATGCAGACCTCAGTCACATTATCCCATAGTCATACAATATTAATCTAAAACGTTTCTCTTACCAGTTCCTTTGTTTTAATATCACATTAAAAACCAGGGAGACTTTAACACACAGGTAATCACAGACATGGTGTAGCCTATATTCTAGAAAATAAAACCCCAAAACACTGACTTCAAATATCTGACATGGATTATTTGTTAAAGTGCAATTTGTCCACATTTTTCATTAGCCGTTGTTGGATTGCAAAAGCAGTGGTCATAATTCACACATCAATGATGTATGGGGCAGAATGTCATTCTAGCAGTAATTCTACGTCTCTAAACTACAGAAGTATTGTAAAATATTATTATTATTATTATTAAATAGCTTTTTTATTGGGAAAAATGAGGAATCTACTGCGAGCCGAAGGCTCTGACTAAATCTCTCTGGAGAAGAGCTACATGACCAACATGAATCTGACTTGCCATTATATTACGGAAGTTATTGCCTGAACCCCGAGGTAAAGACGGACGTATGTTCTTGCTTTAACCAATTATATTATTGTATAGCTTTTATGTGCTACTCTATCAAGGGTAACTTCTCCTTCATTGTGACTATCACAGGAAAAGTAGCATTTTAACATTTTAAAAACAAATAACATCATAATATCACAGTGTTATTAGTATATAGCAGCATATCATAGACTTTACTTGTAAGTTTATTGAGAAATAAACGAAAATAGATTGACTTTTTTCAATTATTGAAATGGAATTTCAGTTTACTTCCTGAATTGACTGCCTGCAATTAAGCCCAACCCTGTTAGATAACCATATCCCTACTAAGAAATGTCCTCAGTCCAGCTAGCTCCGTTAGCTCAGCTACAAAGATGAGATCATACCGTAATGTAAAAAAAACATAATTTAAAACCTACAACTCAGGGTTCTATTCAATCCGTATCACGGAATTCAGCGTTACAGCGTGATTGAAATTTAAAGGCAATGTTTCCGCGTTGGCGGAGACTGCCTTCACGGCTGCATATATCGGCTCAATCGGAAATGACCTTTGACCTTTACATTTCAGTTTGAAACTGCAACATAACACAATACAATTCCAGTGGGTCAGAAGTTTACATACACTAAGTTGACTGTGTCTTTAAACAGCTTGGAAAATTCCAGAAAATGATTTAATGGCTTTAAAAGCTTCTGATAGGCTAATTGACATCATTTGAGTCAATCGGAGGTGTACCTGTGGATGTATTTCAAGGCCTCTTTGCTTGACATCATGGGAAAATCAAAAGAAATCAGCCAAGACCTCAGAAGAAAAAAAAATGTTGACCTCCACAAGTCTGGTTCATCCTTGGGAGCAATTTCCAAATGCCTGAAGGTTCCACGTTCATCTGTACAAACAATAGTATGCAAGTATAAACACCATGGGACCGCGCAGCCGTCATACCGCTCAGGAAGGAGACGCGTTCTGTCTCCTAGAGATGAACGTACTTTGGTGCGAAAAGTGTAAATCAATCCCAGAACAACAGCAAAGGACCTTGTGAAGATGCTGGAGGAAACCGGTACAAAAGTATCTATATCCACAGTAAAACGTGTCCTATATCGACATAACCTGAAAGGCTGCTCAGCAAGGAAGAAGCCACTGCTCCAAAACCGCCATAAAAAAGCCAGACTATGGTTTGCAGCTGCACATGGGGACAAAGATCGTACTTTTTGGAGAGATGGCCTTTGTCTGATGAAACAAAAGTAGAACTGTTTGGCCATAATGACCATCGTTATGTTTGGAGGAAAAAGGGGGTAGCTTGCAAGCCGAAGAACACCATCCCAACCGTGAAGCACGGGGGTGGCAGCATCATGCTGTAGTGGTGCTTTGCTGCAGGAGGGACTGGTGCATTTCACAAAATAGATGGCATCATGAGGAAGGAAAATGATGTGGATATATTGAAGCAACATCTCAAGATATCAGTCAGGAAGTTAAAGCTTGGTCGCAAATGGGTCTTCCAAATGGACAATGACTCCAAGCATACTTCCAAAGTTGTGGCAAAATGGCTTAATGACAACAAAGTCAAGGTATTGGAGTGGCCATCACAAAGCCCTGACCTCAATCCTATAAAACATTTGTGGGCAGAACTGAAAAAGCGTGTGCGAGCAAGGAGGCCTACAAACCTGACTCAGTTACACCAGCTCTGTCAGGAGGAATGGGCCAAAATTCACCCAACTTATTGTGGGAAGCTTGTGGAAGGCTACCCGAAACGTTTGACCCAAGTTAAACAATTTAAAGGCAATATATAATTCTCTCTACTATTATTCTGACATTTCACATTCTTAAAATAAAGTGGTGATCCTAACTGACCTAAGAGAGCGAATTTTTACTAGGATTAAATGTCAGGAATTGTGAAAAACTGAGTTTAAATGTATTTGGCTAAGGTGTATGTTAACTTCTGACTTCAACTGTATGTGTTGTATCACAACAATGATGTCCCTTAATCATCTCACTGGATTATTCAGTCAATTAGAATTATATAAAAAGTTATATAAAAATACTCCCGATATTACATTCAATGAGGACCAGTCTTTTGTTTACGAAGAGAGAGGAGAAGGAGGGGAGAGAGGAGAGGGAGAGGGGAGAGAGGAGAGGGGAGAGAGGAGAGGGGAGAGAGGAGAGGGGAGAGAGGAGAGAGGAGAGAGGAGAGAGGAGAGGGAGAGAGGAGGATGAGGGAAGAGGAGGGGAGGGAGGGAGGGGATGAGGTCCAGGGCAGAATCTCTCTCCCTCTCCTCATGCTTCCACATACTGAGGGGGGGGCTCCTTGGGACGGATGGCAACAACCTCTTCATAGGGCGGCAGCAGAACCTACAACGAAGAGACACAGCCTGGTTAGATACACGGTGGTGTACTGCTGTAGCCACACTATTCTAAACGAATATGCACTCAGTGGCCAGTTTAAACTGGATCGCTCCTACAGACAGTGAGTCACATGGCCATGGCTTGCAATATAAAGCAGGCAGACAGGCATCCAGGCATTCAGTTACTGTTCAATTGAGCGTTAGAATGGGCAAAACTAGTGACCTAAGCGACTTTGAGCGTGGTGAACATCAGGCGCACCAGTCCCAGTCAGCCAGAGGCAGCCTCCTGAGCTTTCCAGGACAGGGTCTAGGGTTTACTGAGAATGGTGCGACAAACAAAAAAACATCAAGTCTGTAAGTCGCTCTGGATAAGAGCATCTGCTAAATGACTAAAATGTAAATGTAAATAAGTGAGGTCGAAAGAGAATGGCAAAAATGGTGCAAGCTAACAGGCGGACCACAAACAGGCGGACAACTTCGCAGAACGGCATCTCGATACGCACAACTCGTCGGTCCTTGTCACGGATGGGCTATTGCAGCAGACGAGCACACCGGGTTCCACTCCTATCAGGTAAAAACAAGAAGAAGCGGCTCCAGTGGGCACGCGATCACCAACACTGGACAACTGAGGAGTGGAAAAACATTGCCTTGTCCGACGAATCCTGTTGAGTCAGGATCTGGCGTAAGCAGCATGAGTCCGTGGCCCCATCCTGCCTGGTGTCAACGGTACAGGCGGTGGTGGAATGGTGTGGGGAATGCTTTCCTGGCAACGGTACAGGCGGTGGTGTAATGGTGTGGGGAATGCTTTCCTGGCAACGGTACAGGCGGTGGTGGAATGGTGTGGGGAATGCTTTCCTGGCAACGGTACAGGCGGTGGTGGAATGGTGTGGGGAATGCTTTCCTGGCAACGGTACAGGCGGTGGTGGAATGGTGTGGGGAATGCTTTCCTGGCAACGGTACAGGCGGTGGTGGAATGGTGTGGGGAATGCTTTCCTGGCAACGGTACAGGCGGTGGTGGAATGGTGTGGGGAATGCTCTCCTGGCAACGGTACAGGCGGTGGTGGAATGGTGTGGGGAATGCTTTCCTGGCAACGGTACAGGCGGTGGTGGAATGGTGAGGGGAATGCTTTCCTGGCAACGGTACAGGCGGTGGTGGAATGGTGTGGGGAATGCTTTCCTGGCAACGGTACAGGCGGTGGTGGAATGGTGTGGGGAATGCTTTCCTGGCAACGGTACAGGCGGTGGTGGAATGGTGAGGGGAATGCTTTCCTGGCAACGGTACAGGCGGTGGTGGAATGGTGTGGGGAATGCTTTCCTGGCAACGGTACAGGCGGTGGTGTAATGGTGTGGGGAATGCTTTCCTGGCAACGGTACAGGCGGTGGTGGAATGGTGTGGGGAATGCTTTCCTGGCAACGGTACAGGCGGTGGTGGAATGGTGTGGGGAATGCTTTCCTGGCAACGGTACAGGCGGTGGTGTGATGGTGTGGGGAATGCTTTCCTGGCAACGGTACAGGCGGTGGTGGAATGGTGTGGGGAATGCTTTCCTGGCAACGTTACAGGCGGTGGTGGAATGGTGTGGGGAATGCTTTCCTGGCAACGGTACAGGCGGTGGTGGAATGGTGTGGGGAATGCTTTCCTGGCAACGGTACAGGCGGTGGTGGAATGGTGTGGGGAATGCTTTCCTGGCACACGTTAGATCCCTTGATACCAATTGAGCAACATTTCCATGCCCTGAAGGATTCCGGCTGTTCTGGAGACAAAGGGGGGTCCGACCCGGTACTAGATGGGTGTACCTAATAACCTCTGAGTGGACTTTTAGTGCGACTTAGGAGGCGTGCACACCATCCACTGCTTCAGAGTATATTACTTGCAAATGTTCAGTCCCTGGGCAATAAAGTAGATGAGCTCATGGCGAGGATCTCCTTCCAGAGAGACATCAGGGACTGTAACATACTCTGTTTCACGGAATCATGGCTCTCTCCGGATATACTGTCCCTGTTCATACAGCCATCTGGGTTTTCAATACATCGTATGGACAGGAATAAAGAACTCTCCTGGAAGAAGAAAGGCGTGGTGTATGTTTCATGATTAACTACTCATGGTGTGATTGTGGTAACGTACAGGAACTCAAGTCCTTTTGTTCACCCGAACTAGAATACCTCACAATCAAATGTCAACCGCATTACCTCCCTAGAGAATTCTCTTCGGTCATCGTCACAGCCGTATATATTCCCCCCTCAAGCCGATACCACGACAGACCTTTTGCAAACTGGAAACTGTATATCATGAGGCCGCATTTATTATAGCTGGGGACTTTAATAAAGCAAATCTGAAGAAAACGCTACCAAAGTTCTATCAACACATTGCCTGCAGTACTCGTGCTTCAAAAACTCTCAACCATTGTTACTCTCCCTTCCGGGATGGCTACAAGTCCCTCCCCCGACCTGCCTTTGACAAATCAGATCACGACTCCATTTTGCTCCTTCCTTTCTAGACGCAGAAACTCTAGGAAGGAACCAATCGGAATCCATGCTTCAAGACTGTTTTGATCACACGGACTGGGACATGTTCCGGGTTGCGTCTGAGAATAACATTGACGTATACACTGACACGGTGACTTGAGTTCATCAGGAACAGTATAGGTGATGTTGTTCCCACTGTGACAATTAAAACCTTTCCAAACCAAAAACCGTGGATAGATGGCAGCATTCGTGCAAAGCTGAAAGCGCGAACCACCGCATTAACCACGTCAAGGTGACTGGGAATATGGTTGAATAAAAACAGTCCAGTTACGCCCTCCGTAAGACAATCAAACAGGCAAACTATCAGTACAGAGACAAAGTGGAGTGTCAATTCAACTGCTCACACACGAGACATATGTTGCTGGGACTCCAGACAATCACGGATTACAAAGGGAAAACCAGCCACGTTGCGGACACCGACGTCTCGCGCCCTAAACACCTTCTTCGCCCGCTTTGAGGATAACATAGTGCCGCCGACACGTCCCATTCCCGAGGCCGATGTAAGATATTTAAGCGTGCTAACCCTCGCAATGCTGCCAGCCCAGAACGCATCCCTAGCCGCGTCCTCAGAGCATGCGCAGACAAGCTGGCTGGAGTGTTGACGGACATATTCAATCTCTCCCTATCCCAGTCTTCTGTCCCCACTTGCTACAAGATGTCCACCATTGTTCCTGTACCCAAGAAAGCGAAGGTAACTGAACTAAATGACTATCGCCCCGTAGCACTCACTTCAGTCATCATGAAGTGCTTTGAGAGGCTAGTTAAGGATCATATCACCTCCACCTTACCCAACACCCTAGACCCACTGCATACCGCCCCAATACATCCACGGATGATGCAATCGACATCGCACTGCACACTGCCCTATCCCATCTGGACAAGAGGAATACCTATGTAAGAATGCTGTTCATTGACTGCAGCTCAGCCTTCAACACCATAGTACCCTCCAAGCTCATCATTAAGCTCAGGGCCCTGGGTCTGAATCCCGCCCTGTGCAATTGGATCCTGGACTTCCTGACGGGCCACCCCCCAGGTGGTGAAGGTAGGAAACAACATATCCACTTCGCTGATCCTCAACACAGGGGCCCCACAAGGGTGCGTTCTCAGCCCCCTCCTGTCCTCCCTGTTCACCCATGACTGCATGGCCATGCACGCCTCCAACCATGCACGCCTCCATCAAGTTTGCAGAAGACACAACAGTGGTAGGCCTGATTACCAACAATGACGAGACCGCCTACAGGGAGGAGGTGAGGGCTCTCAGAGTGTGGTGCCAGGAAAATAACCTCTCACTCAACGTCAACAAAAGAAAGGAGCTGATCGTGGACTTCAGGAGACAGCAGAGGGAGCAGAGAAAGCTCTTAGAGACTTACCCAGAAAGACTGACAGCTGTAAATCACTGCCAAAGGTGATTCTAACATGTATTAATTTAGGGGTATGAATACTTATGTAAATTAGATACACTAGATATACAAAAGTATGTGGACACCCCTTCAAATTAGTGGATTTGGCTATTTCAGCCATACCTGTTGCTGACAGGTGTATAAAATCGAGCACACAGCCATGCAATCTCCATAGACAAACATTGGCAATAGAATTGCCTTACTGAAGAGCTCAGTGACTTTCAACATGGCACCGTCATAGGATGCCACATTTCCAACAAGTCAGTTCTTCAAATTTCTGCCCTACTAGAACTGCCCTGGTCAACTGTAAGATATTTTATTGTGAAGTGGAAACGTCTAGGAGCAACAACGGCTCAGCCACGAAGTGGTAGGCCACACAAGATCACAGAACGGGACCGCCGAGTGCTGAAGCGCGTAGCGTGTAAAAACCGTCTGTCTTCAGTTGCAACACTCACTACCGAGTTCCAAACTGCCTCTGGAAGCAACGTCAGCACATGAATGCGTTCTCTGGAGTGATGAATCACGTTTCACCATCTGGCAGTCCGACGGACTAATCTGGTTTTGGCGGATGCCAGGAGAACGCTACCTGCCCGAATGCATAGTGCCAACTGTAAAGTTTGGATTAGGAGGAATAATGGTCTGGGGCTGTTTTTCATGGTTCTGGCTTGGCCCCTTAGTTCCAGTGAAGGGAAACCAACTTTGTGTCAACAGTTTGGGGAAGGCCCTTTCCTGTTTCAGCATGACAATGCCCCCGTGCACAAAGCGAGGTCCATACAGAAATGTTTTGTCGAGATCGGTGTGGAAGAACTTGACTGGCCTGCACAGAGCCCTGACCTCAACCCCATCGAACACCTTTGGGATGAATTGGAACGCCGACTGCGAGCCAGGCCTAATCGGCCAACATCAGTGCCCGACCTCACTAATGCTCTTGTGGCTGAATGGAAGCAAGTCAAATATTAATGCCCATGATTTTGGAATGAGATGTTCGACAACCAGGTGTCCACATACTTTTAGTCATGTAGTGTATTTTTGTATTTCATTTTCAATAAATGTGCAAAACTTTCAAAAAACATGTTTCCACTTTGTCATTATGGGGAATTGTGTGTAAAAAAAACAATTTAATAAATGTTGAATTCAGTAACGCAACAAAATGTGGAATAAGTCAAGGGTTATGAATACTTTCTGAAGGCGCTATTAACACTATTTAAACTCAGCAAAAAAAGAAACATCCTCTCACTGTCAACTGCGTTTATTTTCAGCAAACTGAACATGTGTAAATATTTGTATGAACATAAGATTCAAGAACTGAGACATAAACTGAACAAGTTCCACAGACATGTGACTAACAGAAATGTAATAATGTGTCCCTTAACAAAGGGGGGGGGTCAAAATCACAAGTAACAGTCAGTATCTGGTGTGGCCACCAGCTGCATTAAGTACTGCAGTGCATCTCCTCCTCATGGACTGCACCAGATTTGCCAGTTCTTGCTGTGAGATGTTACCCCACTCTTCCACCAAGGCACCTGCAAGTTCCAAGACATTTCTGGGGGGGATCCAACAGGTCCCAGACGTGATCAATGGAATTGAGATCCGGGCTCTTCGCTGGCCATGGCAGAACACTGACATTCCTGTCTTGCAGGAAATCACGCACAGAACGAGCAGTATGGCTGGTGGCATTATCATGCTGGTGGGTCATGTGAGGATGAGCCTGCAGGAAGGGTACCACATGAGGGAGGAGGATGTCTTCCCTGTAATGCACAGCGTTGAGATTGCCTGCAATGACAACAAGCTCAGTCCGATGATGCTGTGACACACCGCCCCAGACCATGACGGACCCTCCACATCGATCCCGCTCCAGAGTACAGGCCTCGATGTAACGCTCATTCCTTTGACGATCAATGCGAATCCGACCATCACCCCTGGTGAGACAAAACCGTGACTTGTCAGTGAAGAGCACTTTATGACAGTCCTGTCTGGTCCAGCGACGGTGGGTTTGTGTTTATAGGCAACGTTGTTGCCGGTGATGTCTGGTGAGGACCTGCCTTACAACAGGCCTACAAGCACTCAGTCCAGCCTCTCTCAGCCTATTGCGGACAGTCTGAGCACTGATGGAGGGATTGTGCTTTCCTGGTGTAACTCGGGCAGTTGTTGTTGCCATCCTGTACCTGTCCCGCAGGTGTGATGTTCAGATGTACCGATCCTGTGCAGGTGTTGTTACACGTGGTCTGCCACTGCGAGGATGATCAGCTGTCCATCCTGTCTCCCTGTAGCGCTGTCTTAGGCGTCTCACAGTAAGGACATTGCAATTTATTGCCCTGGCCACATCTGCAGTCCTCCTGCCTCCTTGCAGCATGCCTAAGGCACGTTCACGCAGATGAGCAGGGACCCTGGGCATCTTTCTTTTGGTGTTTTTTCAGAGTCAGTAGAAAGGCCTCTTTAGTGTCCTAAGTTAACTGTGACCATAATTGCCTACCGTCTGTAAGCTGTCAGTGTCTTAACATTTTACATTTTAGTCATTTAGCAGACGCTCTTAATTGTTTATGGTTCATTGAACAAGCATGGGAAACAGTGTTTAAACCCTTTACAATGAAGATCTGTGAAGTTATTTGGATTTTTACGAATTATCTTTGAAAGACAGGGTCCTGAGTTTAGTATTCTATAATGCATCTCTATAGCAGTGACTTACAGAGGTGTCGTTAGTGGTGACGTATAAAAGCACTTCTCCTCTTATAGTCAAGTATCTGTAGCAGTTCCACACGCAGCCAATCAGGTAGGCCTGCAGAGAGGAAGAACAACAGTTATGGATCTTCACAGAACATTTATAATAATCCTGCTTAGTTACGTAGTCCTATACACATTCCTGTCTGTGCTGTTTCACGTCTGTTTGTTGCCGTCTTGCCAACTCCTATGGTCATCGTCATGCACAAACAGATCTGGGACCACTTTTAAGTCACGTACAGTGCTGTGCAAAAGTATTTGCTCCCTTTCTAATTTTCTCTACTTTTGCATATTTGTGATACTGAATGTTATCAGATCTTCAACCAAAACCTAATATTAGATAAAGGGAACATAAGTGAACAAATAACACAACATTTACATATTTATTTCATAAACAAAGTTATGCAACACCCAATTCCCCTGTGTGAAAATATAATTGCCCCCTTACACTCAATAACTGATTGTGCCACCTTTAGCTGCAATGACTCCAACCAAATGCTTCCTGTAGTTGTTGATCAGTCTCTCACGTCGCTGTGGAGGAATTTTGGCCCACTCTTCCATGCAGAACTGCTTTAACTCAGTGACGTGTGGGTTTTCAAGCATGAACTGCTCGTTTCAAGTCCTGCTACAACATCTCAATTGGGATTAGGTCTGGACTTTGACTAGGCCATTCCAAAACATCACATTTGTTGCTTTTTAGCAATTTTCTGTCACTTGATCGTGTCACTCCCTCCCTACGAAGACAAGCTGCTAACTATGCCCATTGAAATAGATTAACAATTATTCTAACCTGTTTGGCTAAATTGCAAAGTGTCATTTTTTAAAAATCTTTTACTTTCAACATCCTAAAGAAATGAATAAATAATTGTTGATAATCTCCAGCCAGAAGAGGACTGGCCACCCCTCAGAGCCTGGTTCCCCTCTACCCAGTACAGCCAGTAGAGGACAGGCCACCCCCCAGAGCCTGGTTCCCCTCTACCCAGTACAGCCAGTAGAGGACTGGTCACCCCTCAGAGCCTGGTTCCTCTGGTCTACCCAGTACAGCCAGTAGAGGACTGGCCACCCCTCAGAGCCTGGTTCCTCTCTACCCAGTACAGCCAGAAGGGGACTGGCCACCCCTCAGAGCCTGGTTCCTCTCCACCCGGCACAGCCAGAAGGGGACTGGCCACCCCTCAGAGCCTGGTTCCTCTCTAGGTTTCTTCCTAGGTTCCTGCCTTTCTAGGGAGTTTTTCCTAGCCACCGTGCTTCTACATCTGCATTGCTTGCTGTTTGGGGTTTTAGGATGGGTTTCTGTATGGCACTTTGTGACATCTGCTGATATAAAAAGGGGTTTATAAAATACATTTAATTTTCTGGAGCAACAATCCAAGTTCAAGAGCAAAGTGACAAGGGTCCTATGTAGCAGGACTATATAGGGATCCTGGTCGGTTGGGCTGAGATAGACACAAAGTCTATACTATATATAATATAGATTCTTACCTTAAAGGAGAGGATGCAGCCCACGAAGAGCAGCACTAAGAAGGCCAGGCACAAGTTGTTGGTGGACATGATGTCCTCTTTGTACGGTAACGTCCCTGGCTGAGAGAGAAGATACAAGATGAACAACTCCAGAGACCTACGTGATCCAAAATGGAAGAAGGAATGTTTTTGTAGCTAGACATAATATACAGTATATTTCCATCGGTTTTATGTCGAATTTTTGGAAATGAAAAATAAAAAGTTACAAAATAAAAATGTCTGAAGGAATGTAATCAAAGAGATTACATTTTACTACATAAAGCAAATACAAGAATATGGAGGAAGGACAGACATGAAAGACAAAACATTCTGCTGTATGATATTGATGGGCTTTATGAGCTCCTTCCTCTGGATGGTGTTGGGGTTATATAAGACTGTATATGAGTTATAATATATTTATATATTACCAGCTGGTGTAAGTAGTCCTGGATACTGTTGGGGTACACCACAACACTGATGGCCACCAGGGTGTTAAGGACAAAGTCAAAGATTTGGTAGCAGAAGAATGGGATGAGCCACGCTGCATGTTGCTGTAAGGAGAAAATACGTTTTCATTTAAAAAGTATAGGAGATTTAGTGAGAATTTCACTTCACTTGAAAACAGTATTTAGCAGACTACAGCGACTTACAGTTAGTGATAATTTTTAACGGGAAGAAAAATGGCATTGCAAACGCCATGCTCTACAACAGTGTGAATACGAGAGCCTTAGACCACTCATCAGGAGAGACAGTATTCTGTTTTTTTTTTTGGGGGGTAGTCTGTATGGTATTCTACTGTTGACTGGTAAAACGGTACTATAGCCTACAACCACAGAGATTAACAGTTATATATGTATATCTATGCCTACAACAATGATGTATTGTTCATTAGTTATTTGTGTGATTACCTTGTAAGCGCCATAGGTTGCCATGCCACATATCAGAATCATGAGCAGGGAGATTGCCGTGGCGATACACATATCTGTTGAAAGAAAAGCTAAACATGAACATAGTCGCGACTTGTTCTATTATACAGAAAGAGATTCAGTAATAAAAGTC
This sequence comes from Coregonus clupeaformis, assembly GCF_020615455.1. Lineage (NCBI taxonomy): Eukaryota > Metazoa > Chordata > Actinopteri > Salmoniformes > Salmonidae > Coregonus > Coregonus clupeaformis. Next base: position 476,278 of record NW_025533540.1, read on the forward strand.
CATGGCTCGATTGAAACGAACAAGCAGAATTTACCGCTGGATTTCTTAAAACGCTACTAACGGGAGATTACATGCACCTGTGGGTTCATCTAAGCTTGATTGCAACAAAAAAACTTGAGGATAAACCAGCAGATCAGTTGATCTCTCATTGTCAAGAGATTATGACAGACAGCTGATCTAAATTCTCTACTACCGCCCCAATTAAATATCAACCTATCAGGAGCATCGGAAACCTCAAGGCTGATTAATGTGTTTTTTTAAATATTTGAGTATGAGAAGTAGTAGGCCTATATTTAATTCAAACGTTTCACTAAAATGGCAAAATAATATAATATATGCCGAGTGGCGCAGCGGTCTAAGGCACTGCATCGCAGTGCTAGAGGTGTCACTACAGACCCGGGTTCGATCCCGGGCTGTATCACAACCGGAAATGATCGGGATTCCCATAGGGCGGCACAGCGTCGTCCGGGTTAGGGGAGGGTTTGGCCCAGCGTCGTCCGGGTTAGGGGAGGGTTTGGCCGGGTTAGGGGAGGGTTTGGCCCAGCGTCGTCCGGGTTAGGGGAGGGTTTGGCCCAGTGTGGTCCAGGTTAGGGGAGGGTTTGGCCCAGCGTCGTCCGGGTTAGGGGAGGGTTGGGCCCAGTGTGGTCCAGGTTAGGGTAGGGTTTGGCCCAGCGTCGTCCGGGTTAGGGGAGGGTTGGGCCCAGCGTCGTCCGGGTTAGGGGAGGGTTTGGCCCAGCGTCGTCCGGGGTTAGGGGAGGGTTTGGCCCAGCGTCGTCCGGGTTAGGGGAGAGTTTGGCCCAGCGTCGTCCGGGTTAGGGGAGGGTTGGGTCCAGGTTAGGGGAGGGTTGGGCCCAGCGTCGTCCGGGTTAGGGGAGGGTTTGGCCAGGGGGGCTTTACAAGTAGGCCGTCATTGTAAATAAGAATTTGTTCTTAACTGACTTGCCTAGTTAAATAATATATAATGATTTACTTGATTTAGTTACACATTTCAAATATGGACTGTCCAGGGATTTGTTACCCCTTGAACTTGATAAGAAATGACCATATCAGACAATTGTATTTTAAAGACATGTAGGACCAGAAAACCTCTGTTGCTATCATCAGTTATTAGTGTGTCATAACATGTAGGACCAAACAATCTCTGTCTGTGCTTCTAGTTGGTTCTCATAACAAGACATCATGCCTCACAAACAATGTCCTGCACTTACTAACATCATCCATGACATCATCCCAGTAATAATAAGACTTACTAACATCATCCATGACATCATCCCAGTAATAATAAGACTTACTAACATCATCCATGACATCATCCCAGTAATAATAAGACTTACTAACATCATCCATGACATCATCCCAGTAATAGCAAGATTTAATAACATCATCCATGACATCATCCCAGTAATAATAAGACTTACTAACATCATCCATGACATCATCCCAGTAATAGCAAGATTTAATAACATCATCCCAGTAATAATAAGACTTACTAACATCATCCATGACATCATCCCAGTAATAATAAGACTTACTAACATCATCCATGACATCATCCCAGTAATAATAAGACTTACTAACATCATCCATGACATCATCCCAGTAATAAGACTTACTAACGTCATCCATGACATCATCCCAGTAATAGCAAGATTTAATAACATCATCCATGACATCATCCCAGTAATAATAAGACTTACTAACATCATCCATGACATCATCCCAGTAATAAGACTTACTAACATCATCCATGACATCATCCCAGTAATAGCAAGATTTACTAACATCATCCATGACATCATCCCAGTAATAATAAGACTTACTAACATCATCCCAGTAATAATAAGACTTACTAACATCATCCATGACATCATCCCAGTAATAGTAAGACTTACTAACGTCATCCATGACATCATCCCAGTAATAATAAGACTTACTAACATCATCCATGACATCATCCCAGTAATAATAAGACTTACTAACATCATCCATGACATCATCCCAGTAATAGCAAGACTTACTAACATCATCCATGACATCATCCCAGTAATAATAAGACTTACTAACATCATCCATGACATCATCCCAGTAATAAGACTTACTAACATCATCCATGACATCATCCCAGTAATAGCAAGATTTACTAACATCATCCATGACATCATCCCAGTAATAATAAGACTTACTAACATCATCCCAGTAATAATAAGACTTACTAACATCATCCATGACATCATCCCAGTAATAGCAAGACTTACTAACATCATCCATGACATCATCCCAGTAATAATAAGACTTACTAACATCATCCATGACATCATCCCAGTAATAAGACTTACTAACATCATCCATGACATCATCCCAGTAATAGCAAGATTTACTAACATCATCCATGACATCATCCCAGTAATAATAAGACTTACTAACATCATCCATGACATCATCCCAGTAATAATAAGACTTACTAGCATCATCCATGACATCATCCCAGTAATAATAAGACTTACTAACATCATCCATGACATCATCCCAGTAATAGTAAGACTTACTAATGTCATCCATGACATCATCCCAGTAATAATAAGACTTACTAACATCATCCATGACATCATCCCAGTAATAATAAGACTTACTAACATCATCCATGACATCATCCCAGTAATAATAAGACTTACTAGCATCATCCATGACATCATCCCAGTAATAGCAAGACTTAATAACATCATCCATGACATCATCCCAGTAATAATAAGACTTACTAACATCATCCATGACATCATCCCAGTAATAAGACTTACTAACATCATCCATGACATCATCCCAGTAATAGCAAGATTTAATAACATCATCCATGACATCATCCCAGTAATAGTAAGACTTACTAACATCATCCATGACATCATCCCAGTAATAATAAGACTTACTAACATCATCCATGACATCATCCCAGTAATAATAAGACTTACTAACATCATCCATGACATCATCCCAGTAATAGCAAGATTTACTAACATCATCCATGACATCATCCCAGTAATAATAAGACTTACTAACATCATCCATGACATCATCCCAGTAATAGTAAGACTTACTAACGTCATCCATGACATCATCCCAGTAATAATAAGACTTACTAACATCATCCATGACATCATCCCAGTAATAAGACTTACTAACATCATCCATGACATCATCCCAGTAATAATAAGACTTACTAACATCATCCATGACATCATCCCAGTAATAATAAGACTTATTAGCATCATCCATGACATCATCCCAGTAATAAGACTTACTAACATCATCCATGACATCATCCCAGTAATAGCAAGATTTACTAACATCATCCATGACATCATCCCAGTAATAATAAGACTTACTAGCATCATCCATGACATCATCCCAGTAATAATAAGACTTACTAACATCATCCATGACATCATCCCAGTAATAGTAAGACTTACTAATGTCATCCATGACATCATCCCAGTAATAATAAGACTTACTAACATCATCCATGACATCATCCCAGTAATAATAAGACTTACTAACATCATCCATGACATCATCCCAGTAATAATAAGACTTACTAGCATCATCCATGACATCATCCCAGTAATAGCAAGACTTACTAGCATCATCCATGACATCATCCCAGTAATAGTAAGACTTACTAACATCATCCATGACATCATCCCAGTAATAAGACTTACTAACATCATCCATGACATCATCCCAGTAATAGCAAGATTTAATAACATCATCCATGACATCATCCCAGTAATAGTAAGACTTACTAACATCATCCATGACATCATCCCAGTAATAATAAGACTTACTAACATCATCCATGACATCATCCCAGTAATAATAAGACTTACTAACATCATCCATGACATCATCCCAGTAATAGCAAGATTTACTAACATCATCCATGACATCATCCCAGTAATAATAAGACTTACTAACATCATCCATGACATCATCCCAGTAATAGTAAGACTTACTAACGTCATCCATGACATCATCCCAGTAATAATAAGACTTACTAACATCATCCATGACATCATCCCAGTAATAAGACTTACTAACATCATCCATGACATCATCCCAGTAATAATAAGACTTACTAACATCATCCATGACATCATCCCAGTAATAATAAGACTTATTAGCATCATCCATGACATCATCCCAGTAATAAGACTTACTAACATCATCCATGACATCATCCCAGTAATAGCAAGATTTACTAACATCATCCATGACATCATCCCAGTAATAATAAGACTTACTAGCATCATCCATGACATCATCCCAGTAATAATAAGACTTACTAGCATCATCCATGACATCACCCAGTAATAATAAGACTTACTAACATCATCCATGACATCATCCCAGTAATAATAAGACTTACTAACATCATCCATGACATCATCCTAGTAATAATAAGACTTACTAACATCATCCATGACATCATCCCAGTAATAATAAGACTTACTAGCATCATCCATGACATCATCCCAGTAATAATAAGACTTACTAACATCATCCATGACATCATCCCAGTAATAATAAGACTTACTAACATCATCCATGACATCATCCCAGTAATAATAAGACTTACTAACATCATCCATGACATCATCCCAGTAATAATAAGACTTACTAACATCATCCATGACATCATCCTAGTAATAATAAGACTTACTAACATCATCCATGACATCATCCCAGTAATAATAAGACTTACTAACATCATCCATGACATCATCCCAGTAATAATAAGACTTACTAACATCATCCATGACATCATCCCAGTAATAATAAGACTTACTAGCATCATCCATGACATCATCCCAGTAATAATAAGACTTACTAACATCATCCATGACATCATCCCAGTAATAGTAAGACTTACTAATGTCATCCATGACATCATCCCAGTAATAATAAGACTTACTAACATCATCCATGACATCATCCCAGTAATAATAAGACTTACTAACATCATCCATGACATCATCCCAGTAATAAGACTTACTAACATCATCCATGACATCATCCCAGTAATAGCAAGATTTAATATCATCCATGACATCATCCCAGTAATAGTAAGACTTACTAACATCATCCATGACATCATCCCAGTAATAATAAGACTTACTAACATCATCCATGACATCATCCCAGTAATAATAAGACTTACTAACATCATCCATGACATCATCCCAGTAATAGCAAGATTTACTAACATCATCCATGACATCATCCCAGTAATAATAAGACTTACTAACATCATCCATGACATCATCCCAGTAATAGTAAGACTTACTAACGTCATCCATGACATCATCCCAGTAATAATAAGACTTACTAACATCATCCATGACATCATCCCAGTAATAAGACTTACTAACATCATCCATGACATCATCCCAGTAATAATAAGACTTACTAACATCATCCATGACATCACCCAGTAATAATAAGACTTACTAGCATCATCCATGACATCATCCCAGTAATAAGACTTACTAACATCATCCATGACATCATCCCAGTAATAGCAAGATTTACTAACATCATCCATGACATCATCCCAGTAATAATAAGACTTACTAGCATCATCCATGACATCATCCCAGTAATAATAAGACTTACTAGCATCATCCATGACATCATCCCAGTAATAATAAGACTTACTAACATCATCCATGACATCATCCCAGTAATAATAAGACTTACTAACATCATCCATGACATCATCCTAGTAATAATAAGACTTACTAACATCATCCATGACATCATCCCAGTAATAATAAGACTTACTAGCATCATCCATGACATCATCCCAGTAATAATAAGACTTACTAACATCATCCATGACATCATCCCAGTAATAATAAGACTTACTAACATCATCCATGACATCATCCCAGTAATAATAAGACTTACTAACATCATCCATGACATCATCCCAGTAATAATAAGACTTACTAACATCATCCATGACATCATCCCAGTAATAATAAGACTTACTAGCATCATCCATGACATCATCCCAGTAATAAGACTTACTAACATCATCCATGACATCATCCCAGTAATAGCAAGATTTACTAACATCATCCATGACATCATCCCAGTAATAATAAGACTTACTAGCATCATCCATGACATCATCCCAGTAATAATAAGACTTACTAGCATCATCCATGACATCATCCCAGTAATAATAAGACTTACTAACATCATCCATGACATCATCCCAGTAATAATAAGACTTACTAACATCATCCATGACATCATCCTAGTAATAATAAGACTTACTAACATCATCCATGACATCATCCCAGTAATAATAAGACTTACTAGCATCATCCATGACATCATCCCAGTAATAATAAGACTTACTAACATCATCCATGACATCATCCCAGTAATAATAAGACTTACTAACATCATCCATGACATCATCCCAGTAATAATAAGACTTACTAACATCATCCATGACATCATCCCAGTAATAATAAGACTTACTAACATCATCCATGACATCATCCTAGTAATAATAAGACTTACTAACATCATCCATGACATCATCCCAGTAATAATAAGACTTACTAACATCATCCATGACATCATCCCAGTAATAATAAGACTTACTAACATCATCCATGACATCATCCCAGTAATAATAAGACTTACTAACATCATCCATGACATCATCCTAGTAATAATAAGACTTACTAACATCATCCATGACATCATCCCAGTAATAATAAGACTTACTAACATCATCCATGACATCATCCCAGTAATAATAAGACTTACTAACATCATCCATGACATCATCCCAGTAATAATAAGACTTACTAACATCATCCATGACATCATCCCAGTAATAATAAGACTTACTAACATCATCCATGACATCATCCTAGTAATAATAAGACTTACTAGCATCATCCATGACATCCAAGTCTGATCCCAGCTCAGCGTTGGTAAGGAGGTAGCCGTACTGGATCGGGTTGTTCAGGGCCGATAGTAGGATGAGGAGAACCACTGCATTGATGAGCTGGAGGAGAGGAACATCATTTAGAATAGCTGGATTACTATTTTAGGACCCAATACTTTACCGAATGGAAGCCTGAGAATGATTACCTTTAGTAGATTAACAGTTCACCAGTTACAGTGGGGGAAAGTATTTAGTCAGCCACCAATGGTCCAAGTTCTCCCACTTAACAAGATGAGAGGCCTGTCATTTTCATCATAGGTACACGTCAACTATGACAGACAAAATGAGAAAAACAAATCCAGAAAATCACATTGTAGGATTTTTAATGAAATTATTTGCAAATTATGGTGGAAAATAAGTATTTGGTCAATAACAAAAGTTTCTCAATACTTTGTTATATACCCTTTGTTGGCAATGACACAGGTCAAACGTTTTCTGTAAGTCTTCACAAGGTTTTCACACACTGTTGCTGGTATTTTGGCCCATTCCTCCATGCATATCTCCTCTAGAGCAGTGATGTTTTGGGGCTGTCGCTGGGCAACACAGACTTTCAACTCCCTCCAAAGATTTTCTATGGGGTTGAGATCTGGAGATTGGCTAGGCCACTCCAGGACCTTGAAATGCTTCTTACGAAGCCACTCCTTCGTTGCCCGGGTGGTGTGTTTGGGATCATTGTCATGCTGAAAGACCCAGCCACGTTTCATCTTCAATGCCCTTGCTGATGGAAGGAGGTTTTCACTCAAAATCTCACGATACATGGCCCCATTCATTCTTTCCTTTACACGGATCAGTCGTCCTGGTCCCTTTGCAGAAAAACAGCCCCAAAGCATGATGTTTCCACCCCCATGTTTCACAGTAGGTATGGTGTTCTTTGGATGCAACTCAGCATTCTTTGTCCTCCAAACACCGACGAGTTGAGTTTTTACCAAAAAGTTATATTTTGGTTTCATCAGACCACATGACCTTCTCCCATTCCTCCTCTGGATCATCCAGATGGTGATTGGCAAACCGAGGGTGATTGACCGTCATCTTGAACTTCTTCCATTTTCTAATAATTGCGCCAACAGTTGTTGCCTTCTCACCAAGCTGCTTGCCTATTGTCCTGTAGCCCATCCCAGCCTTGTGCAGGTCTACAATTTTATCCCTGATGTCCTTACACAGCTCTCTGGTCTTGGCCATTGTGGAGAGGTTGGAGTCTGTTTGATTGAGTATGTGGACAGGTGTCTTTTATACAGGTAACAAGTTCAAACAGGTGCAGTTAATACAGGTAATGAGTGGAGAACAGGAGGACTTCTTAAAGAAAAACTAACAGGTCTGTGAGAGCCGGAATTCTTACTGGTTGGTAGGTGATCAAATACTTATGTCATGCAATAAAAGGCAAATTAATTCATAAAAAATCATACAATGTGATTTTCTGGATTTTTGTTTTAGATTCCGTCTCTCACAGTTGAAGTGTACCTATGATAAAAATTACAGACCTCTACATGCTTTGTAAGTAGGAAAACCTGCTAAATCGGCAGTGTATCAAATACTTGTTCTCCCCACTGTATATATGTGCCCTCTGTTCCTCCTTGTCGATTATTGTCCCATGTCTGTTGGTCTCGTGTACTGTGCTCTGGTTGGTTACGGGTCTCGTCCCGTGTATTGTGTAGAGGTTACACCTCGCTCTTTGTTTGGGTTACATCCCTTTTGTATATATACGCACATGTGTTTGTGTTGGGTGGAGTAAATCAAACCCCTAATACGTATTCCTGTTCCTGTCTTCTAATCATTATACAATGTGACATCACCATAATCAATTACAGAGAGAAAAGCCTGATCAAGCTTCTTAATAGCCATAAACGGGAAGCAGGCCTTATTACAAAAATAAAAACCCAATTTTAATTTAAGCTTCCTCACAAGATTATCCATATGAACTTTAAAGGACAACTTGTCATCCAACTATATACCTGGGTATGTGTAGGATGACACTTTTTCAGTGGATAAGCCACCAGATGTGACAATGCTAGCTCTGGTAAAGGTCATGCATTTTGTTTTTTGTACATTCAAGACCAGTTTGAGACCATAAATCTAGCAACCGCTTCTCCGCTCCTAGCCTTCAGTGCACACCTGTGCTCACGTAGCAGGCCTTGCCGCAGACAGACGCTCCTGACTCGGCGCGCTCCAACTCCAAAAAGGTCTAGGCTACAGTTCACGAGCGGCCCGAGGAGAAAAAGGCCTCAATCAGAAATCTTTGTACAAGCAAAGTTCGTAAAATAGTTGAAATAAAATTATAGTTGTTATATACAGCATCCACCTTCACATCAAAAGTGTTTTGCTTCAATGGACAGGATCAGGTTCATTAAAACTCAGATCTCAAGAATCAGATACACAAACGGACAGACTGATTGGCTGTGGTCCTCTATAGCTCACCTGGTAGAGCACGGCGCTTGTAACGCCAAGGTAGTGGGTTCGATCCCGGGGACCACCCATACACAAAAAAAATGTATGCACGCATGACTGTAAGTCGCTTTGGATAAATGGCATATTATTATTATCTATGGATTTACCCATTCACTGAACCTTCCTTCTTCTAGCCAGGACAATGGCAATAGAGACGAAACAAGATATACACAAAGCAAATGTTTTACTTCATAACTACCAGCTAGCTATATGTGAATCGTAATAAATGTAGCTAAACTGATAGTATAACAGGCTAAAATGACCTAAAACCAATGTTGTCCAAGGTAGATGTCAATTCTTAATGGGTAGCTCCCTAACAATTATTCGTGGCCATCTGGCTAGCTAACAATAGTAGCTAGCCAGTTAGCTATATTGACTTACTATGGGCTTATGACCTATACTTTCCGTTGAAGCTTGTATCAATGCATGAGTCAACATAAGTACAAACGGAGTACGCATTCGAGAAGTGCCCTCCGTGCTACGTTTCGCACACTTTGATTTGGACTCATACTCCGACCCTCCCTTGCTCGGAGCACGGTAGTATGCATTTTGAGAAACACCCCGTTGTCTCTCCATTCAGCACCACTCTAATCTTGAGGAGCGGTTCTTTAAAACATGCATCCAATCCCCTTGATCCCTTACATAACTAGACCTATCATATGCTTCAACGTGCCACTGTTCCCAGAGCTGTGGCAAGACAGGACAATAATATAGGTTCAGATTGTGACGTTAAATTGCAGGCGCAGATGGTCCAATTTCAAAACGATTTGGAGCGTAGTTGAAAAGTTAACGAGCTGACTAACGGACTAATTAGAAAAATAAAAGCAGTACTTTTCAATGCGTGAGATACAGGGGCGCAACTTTGGTATTAGAAGTGGGGGGGGGATAATAATTATTTATATTTTTCTCCAGTCGGATAAACCCTCCAAACAGCCTACCCGACCGCTGGGAGGCTTCCGCATGGTCCTAACGCACACCGTTGCCTCGTTTTGTATTACATTCCAATGATAAAACGGGGAGGGATGCAATTTCAGAATGTGTGTGGGGGGGGGCATGTCCCCGTCCCCAGTGAAAGTTGTGCCCCTTGTGAGATATAAAATGTGTGCCCTGAGAGCTTGAGAAGAGGGTAAAATGTGTGTCTCAAGGCCAATGAGAGTTGGCAGCTCTGTAGACTGACACTGCTGAACAGCTCCAGTAGGCTCACCCCACCGGGCAGAGGTCAGCTCAACATCACCCCACCGGGCAGAGGTCAGCTCAACATCACCCCACCGGGCAGAGGTCAGCTCAACATCACCCCACCGGGCAGAGGTCAGCTCAACATCACCCCACCGGGCAGAGGTCAGCTCAACATCACCCCACCGGGCACAGAGGTCAGCTCAACATCACCCCACCAGGCAGAGGTCAGCTCAACATCACCCCACCGGGCACAGAGGTCAGCTCAACATCACCCCACCGGGCAGAGGTCAGCTCAACATCACCCCACCGGGCAGAGGTCAGCTCAACATCACCCCACCGGGCAGAGGTCAGCTCAACATCACCCCACCGGGCACAGAAGTCAGCTCAACATCACCCCACCGGGCACAGAGGTCAGCTCAACATCACCCCACCGGGCACAGAGGTCAGTTCAACATCACCCCACCGGGCACAGAGGTCAGCTCAACATCAATCAATCAATCAATTTTATTTTATATAGCCCTTCTTACATCAGCTAATATCTCGAAGTGCTGTACAGAAACCCAGCCTAAAACCCCAAACAGCTAATAATGCAGGTGTAGAAGCACGGTGGCTAGGAAAAACTCCCTAGAAAGGCAAAACCTAGGAAGAAACCTAGAGAGGAACCAGGCTATGAGGGGTGGCCAGTCCTCTTCTGGCTGTGCCGGGTGGAGATTATAACAGAACCATGCCAAGATGTTCAAAAATGTTCATAAGTGACAAGCATGGTCAAATAATAATCAGGAATAAATCTCAGTTGGCTTTTCATAGCCGATCATTAGAGTTTAAAACAGCAGGTCTGGGACAGGTAGGGGTTCCATAACCGCAGGCAGAACAGTTTAAACTGGAATAGCAGCAAGGCCAGGCGGACTGGGGACAGCAAGGAGTCACCACGGCCGGTAGTCCCGACGTATGGTCCTAGGGCTCAGGTCTCTCAGTTGGCTTTTCATAGCCGATCATTTAGAGTTGAAAACAGCAGGTCTGGGACAGGTAGGGGTTTCGTAGCCGCAGGCAGAACAGTTGAAACTGGAATAGCAGCAAGGCCAGGCGGACTGGGGACAGCAAGGTGTCATCATGCCCGGTAGTCCTGACGTATGGTCCTAGGGCTCAGGTTCTCAGAGAGAAAGAGAGAACGAGAGAATTAGAGAGGCATACTTAAATTCACACAGGACACTGGATAAGACAGGAGAAGTACTCCAGGTATAACCAACTAACCCCAGCCCCCCGACACATAAACTACTGCAGCATAAATACTGGAGGCTGAGACAGGAGCGGTCCGGAGACACTGTGGCCCCATCCGAAGAAACCCCCGGACAGGGCCAAACAGGAAGGATATAACCCCACCCACTCCGCCAAAGCACAGCCCCCGCACCACTAGAGGGATATCCCCAACCACCAACTTACAATCCTGAGACAAGGCCGAGTATAGCCCACAGAGGTCTCCACCACAGCACAAACCAAGGGGGGGCGCCAACCCAGACAGGAAGATCACGTCAGTAACTCAACCCACTCAAGTGACGCACCCCTCCCAGGGACGGCATGAAAGAGCACCAGCAAGCCAGTGACTCAGCCCCTGCAACAGGGTTAGAGGCAGAGAACCCCAGTGGAGAGGGGAACCGGCCCGGCAGAGACAGCAAGGGCTGTTCGTTGCTCCAGCCTTTCCGTTCACCTTCACACTCCTGGGCCAGACTACACTCAATCATATGACCTACTGAAGAGATAAGTCTTCAGTAAAGACTTAAAGGTTGAGACCGAGTCTGCGTCTCTCACATGGGTAGGCAGACTGTTCCATAAAAATGGAGATCTATAGGAGAAAGCCCTGCCTCCCGCTGTTTGCTTAGAAATTCTAGGGACAATTAGGAGGCCTGCGTCTTGTGACCGTAGCGTACGTATTGGTATGTACGGCAGGACCAACTCGGAAAGATAGGTAGGAGCAAGCCCATGTAACGCTTTATAGGTTAACAGTAAAACCTTGAAATCAGCCCTTGCCTTAACAGGAAGCCAGTGTAGGGAAGCTAGCACTGGAGTAATATGATCAAATTTCTTGGTTCTAGTCAGGATTCTAGCAGCCGTATTTAGCACTAACTGAAGTTTATTTAGTGCTTTATCCGGGTAGCCGGAAAATAGAGCATTGCAGTAGTCTAATCTAGAAGTAACAAATGCATGGATTAATTTTTCTGCATCATTTTTGGACAGAAAATTTCTGATTTTTGCAATGTTACGTAGATGGAAAAAAGCTGTCCTTGAAACAGTCTTGATATGTTCGTCAAAAGAGAGATCAGGGTCAAGAGTAACGCCTAGGTCCTTCACAGTTTTATTTGAGACGACTTTACAACCATCAAGATGAATTGTCAGATTTAACAGAAGATCTCTTTGTTTCTTGGGACCTAGAACAAGCATCTCTGTTTTGTCCGAGTTTAAAAGTAAAAAGTTTTCAGCCATCCACTTCCTTATGTCTGAAACACAGGCTTCTAGCGAAGGCAATTTTGGGGCTTCACCATGCTTCATTGAAATGTACAGCTGTGTGTCATCCGCATAGCAGTGAAAGTTAACATTATGTTTTCGAATAACATCCCCAAGAGGTAAAATATATAGTGAAAACAATAGTGGTCCTAAAACGGAACCTTGAGGAACACCGAAATGTACAGTTGATTTGTCGGAGGACAGACCATTCACAGAGACAAACTGATATCTTTCCGACAGGTAGGATCTAAACCAGGCCAGAACTTGTCCGTGTAGACCAATTTGGGTTTCCAGTCTCTCCAAAAGAATGTGGTGATCGATGGTGTCAAAGGCAGCACTAAGGTCTAGTAGCACGAGGACAGATGCAGAGCCTCGGTCTGACGCCATTAAAAGGTCATTTACCACCTTCACAAGTGCAGTCTCAGTGCTATGATGGGGTCTAAAACCAGACTGAAGCATTTCGTATACATTGTTTGTCTTCAGAAAGGCAGTAAGTTGCTGCGCAACAGCTTTTTCTAAAATTTTTGAGAGGAATGGAAGATTCGATATAGGCCGATAGTTTTTTATATTTTCCGGGTCAAGGTTTGGCTTTTTCAAGAGAGGCTTTATCACTGCCACTTTTAGTGAGTTTGGTACACATCCGGTGGATAGAGAGCTGTTTATTATGTTCAACATAGGAGGGCCAAGCACAGGAAGCAGCTCCTTCAGCAGTTTAGTAGGAATAGGATCCAGTATGCAGCTTGAAGGTTTAGAGGCCATGATTATTTTCATCATTGTGTCAAGAGATATAGTACTAAAACACTTAAGTGTCTCTCCCGATCCCAGGCCCTCGCAGAGTCTGTGCAGATCCAGGACAGCTAAGCCCTGGAGGAATACGCAGATTCAAAGAGGAGTCCGTAATTTGCTTTCTAATGGTCATGATCTTTTCCTCAAAGAAGTTCATGAATTTATCACTGCTGAAGTGAAAACCATCCTCTCTTGGGGAATGCTGCTTTTAGTTAGCTTTGCAACAGTATCAAAAAGAAATTTTGGATTGTTCTTATTTTCCTCGATTAATTTGGAAAAGTAGGATGATCGAGCAGCAGTGAGGGCTCTTCGGGTACTGCACGGTACTGTCTTTCCAAGCTAGTCGGAAGACTTCCAGTTTGGTGTGGCGCCATTTCCGTTCCAATTTCCTGGAAGCTTGCTTCAAAGCTCGGGTATTTTCTGTATACCAGGGAGCTAGTTTCTTATGACAAATGTTTTTCGTTTTTAGGGGTGCAACTGCATCTAGGGTATTGCGCAAGGTTAAATTGAGTTCCTCAGTTAAGTGGTTAACTGATTTTTGTCCTCTGACGTCCTTGGGTAGGCAGAAGGAGTCTGGAAGGGCATCAATGAATTTTTGTGTTGTCTGAGAATTTATAGCACGACTTTTGATGCTCCTTGGTTGGGGTCTGAGCAGATTATTTGTTGCGATTGCAAACGTAATAAAATGGTGGTCCGATAGTCCAGGATTTTGTGGAAAAACATTAAGATCTACAACATTTATTCCATGGGACAAAACTAGGTCCAGAGTATGACTGTGGCAGTGAGTAGGTCCAGAGACATGTTGGACAAAACCCACTGAGTCGATAATGGCTCCGAAAGACTTTTGGAGTGGGTCTGTGGACTTCTCCATGTGAATATTAAAATCACCAAAAATTAGAATATGATCTGCTATGACTACAAGGTCTGATAGGAATTCAGGAAACTCAGAGAGGAACGCTGTATATGGCCCAGGAGGCCTGTAAACAGTAGCTATAAAAGTGATTGAGTAGGCTGCATAGATTTCATGACTAGAAGCTCGAAAGATGAAAACGTCATTTTTTTTTGTAAATTGAAATTTGCTATCGTAAATGTTAGCAACACCTCCGCCTTTGCGGGATGCACGGGGAATATGGTCACTAGTGTAACCAGGAGGTGAGGCCTCATTTAACACAGCAAATTCATCAGGCTTAAGCCATGTTTCAGTCAGGCCAATCACATCAAGATTATGATCAGTGATTAGTTCATTGACTATGACTGCCTTTGAGGTGAGGGATCTAACATTAAGTAACCCTATTTTGAGATGTGAGGTATCACGATCTCTTTCAATAATGGCAGGAATGGAGGAGGTCTTTATCCTAATAAGATTGCTAGGGTGAACACCACCATGTTTAGTTTTGCCCAACCTAGGTCGAGGCACAGACACAGTCTCAATGGGTATGGCTGAGCTGACTACACTGACTATGCTATTGGCAGACTCCACTAAGCTGGCAGGTTGGCTAACAGCCTGCTGCCTGGCCTGCACCCTATTTCACAACATCACCCCACCGGGCACAGAGGTCAGCTCAACATCACCCCACCGGGCAGAGGTCAGCTCAACATCACCCCACCGGGCAGAGGTCAGCTCAACATCACCCCACCGGGCACAGAGGTCAGTTCAACATCACCCCACCGGGCACAGAGGTCAGCTCAACATCACCCCACCGGGCAGAGGTCAGCTCAACATCACCCCACCGGGCAGAGGTCAGTTCAACATCACCCCACCGGGCAGAGGTCAGCTCAACATCACCCCACCGGGCAGAGGTCAGCTCAACATCACCCCACCGGGCACAGAGGTCAGCTCAACATCACCCCACCGGGCACAGAGGTCAGCTCAACATCACCCCACCGGGCACAGAGGTCAGTTCAACATCACCCCACCGGGCAGAGGTCAGCTCAACATCACCCCACCGGGCACAGAGGTCAGCTCAACATCACCCCACCGGGCACAGAGGTCAGCTCAACATCACCCCACCGGGCACAGAGGTCAGCTCAACATCACCCCACCGGGCAGAGGTCAGCTCAACATCACCCCACCGGGCACAGAGGTCAGCTCAACATCACCCCACCGGGCACAGAGGTCAGCTCAACATCACCCCACCGGGCACAGAGGTCAGCTCAACATCACCCCACCTGGCAGAGGTCAGCTCAACATCACCCCACCGGGCACAGAGGTCAGCTCAACATCACCCCACCGGGCAGAGGTCAGCTCAACATCACCCCACCGGGCAGAGGTCAGCTCAACATCACCCCACCGGGCACAGAGGTCAGCTCAACATCACCCCACCGGGCACAGAGGTCAGCTCAACATCTAGTTTTTATAAAAATGTGTTTGAGTTGTAAACTAACGTGAAATCAACAAAAAATTGCACCATGTTATTGGATTTTAGGTAAAAGTTAGGTGGAAAAAAAGACGAAATGTCTTTATGTTGATGACTTTTTGTAAATCCAATCAGTTTTCCACGTTGATTAACGTCATCACATTGATTTGTTGTTGTTGTTGAAATGACATGGAAACAACGTTCGTTCAGCCATCATTTACCCAGTGGGACTGCAGTACGTTGTGGTGGCAATGGAACAGTACAGTGAATTAAAGATAATCTAGAAGATGTCTCCATGTCTTTATCGGATCTGTGTCAGTGGATTTGTTTGGATATTTTTTTCGTCCATAGTACAACGTTACATCAACAACATAGCAAACTGTGCACGGAGACTGCTTTAATGTTGATCTCCACCAGAGCTATTTTAAGACGTATGAACAATCCTCTTTCTAAAAACAGAAGTCAACTCCGACAATAGCTCAAACGATTATTGACATGTTGGAGAAATTACAAATAAAATGTCGACGTCATGGACGCTGCTCAATAAATCCAAAATGATATCGGTTGATAAAATGTATCAGATCTGGACTGGAACATTCTAGCGGCTACTTGGTGAAAGTAAATTGATACATGACAACGTAACCCAATACGCTGTGGCTTTGTGAAGGACATGACAAATGGCCAATGATATTGCAATGAAGACTGAAGAACCGTGCCACTGCCAACCGCTGAACGACGAGAGAAGTCTTTCAATATGTATCATTTATTCTTTCCTTTGTTGAATGACAACACAACACATTCCGTG
Source organism: Coregonus clupeaformis (assembly GCF_020615455.1). Taxonomy (NCBI): domain Eukaryota; kingdom Metazoa; phylum Chordata; class Actinopteri; order Salmoniformes; family Salmonidae; genus Coregonus; species Coregonus clupeaformis. Next base: position 493,364 of record NW_025533540.1, read on the forward strand.
ACATGATTCACAATCGGCCCGGCCATAGGCGCATTTCACAGTAGCCTACTTTTATAGCTTATATTATAGTAATAAAATGATTTCTCCTACCATATACCATATCCCCAGGATAACGGTGCCCGTCCGAACATGGCAGCAGAGGCAGCAGCTAGTGGTATACCAGCGGTCCCACGGGGAAATCATTGTTCTGGTTGGAGAGGTTCAACTATTTCATGTATGTTTCTATAGGTAAATAATATAGGTTTCCCCCGTTAACCTATTAAGTAAAACGGTGGAGACTTCCTCGTCCTCAGAGCAGCTACTTTCGATGACTGTTGTCCACAGTTTGAATGCACCGTCCGGAGTAATCGGTCATCCCGGGAACACATGACCAGCGAGGAGGATTTCAGCAGGCTGTGAGATCCAATAGTGTGAGATTGCGGCCCGCAATTCGGGGCGTTCCTGCATGTGGGAACTCCACTCCACTCCAGCATCCCATTGGATCCTGCATGAACGCCCCCCCTCAAGCATCCTATTGGTTCCTGCATGGACGCCCCCCCTCAAGCATCCTATTGGTTCCTGCATGGACGCCCCCTCTCAAGCATCCTATTGGTTCCTGCATGGACGCCCCCCCTCTCAAGCATCCTATTGGTTCCTGCAGGAACGCCCCCCTCGAGCATGCCATCTTCATGCTTCACTTTTGATATTCTGGATTTCCCCTGATTGTCTATGCGATTAAATTGTGGGTCAAAAGGGAAATAAAAGTATTATCAGAATGTTTGGGGGGGCGAAGGACACTGTCTACCGGTGTCCTAGCTAGCTAGCTACCAGTGTCACCCCCGCCTCCCGTGTACTGGAGTCCTGATAGCTAGACAACATGTTGGCACAGTGTCCTTCGCTCCCGCCTGCCGAACACTTTCCCTCACCGTCGTTAACAGAACTGCGGGAAAGCAGTGCCGACGGGCTGGGGCGAAGGACACTGACTACCAGTGTCATAGCTATCATTAGCTAGATAACTACCTATCCCGCCTGACGTCCTAGCTAGCACCCAGTGTCCTTCGCTAATGCCTGCCCTAGTCGTCGTTAACAAAACTCTGGGAAAACAGTCTCCGACAGGTGGGGTCGAAGTACACGGTCTACCGGTGTGCTAGCTAGCTAGCTGGCCACCTCGCCTCTTCTTCTGTGGGGTTTATTGGTGGTTGGCATCCAATGTTATGGTGCATTACCACCCCCTACTGTACTGGAGCGCCCCCGCCTCCCGCCCGACTCATAGTTTAAAAATGGACCAATATAAATAAGTATAAAGAGGGGTTTCTGCCGATGCAGGAATGGCCACATACAGGAACGCCCTAAATGTGAGATCAGAAGGCTTCAGGAATTTACATTTTGATTAGATATGTGGGGTCAAACATTTTGGAATGCGTACATCTTACCTTCACTTTTTCATCTAACTTTTTCATCTGAATTGAATAGAATTTACTATAGGGCTCATATCTTATTTGTTATTAAACATTTTTAGCAACTTATTTTTAAAAATTGTGACGGGTTCAGATCACAGACAGGCGATAATGTTAAAAAGTACATATGTAAAGAAACTAAAAACAATAGAGAACAAATAAAATCAGCATTATTTGTCCTAACTGTCCCCTCTCCCCCCTTAGTAAATGAGACCGATCCCTATTCACGCCTCACCTCCCCCCTCAGGCTCATTTTGTGGATATACAGTGCTTTCGGAAAGTATTCAGACCCCTTGACTTTTTCCACATTTTGTTACGTTACAGCATGATTCTAAAATGGATTAAATTGAAAGAAAATCCTCATCAATCTACACACAATACCCCATAATGACAAATTGAAAACATGTTTTTAGAAATTTTTGCAAAATATTTTTTTTTAACAACAGAAATACCTTATTTACATAAGTATTCAGACCCTTTGATATGAGACTCGAAATTGAGCTCGGGTACCAAAACATTTCTGCAGCATTGAAGGTCCCCAAGAACACAGTGGCCTCCATCATCCTTAAATGGAAGAAGTTTGGAACCACCAAGACTCTTCCTAGAGCTGGCCGCCCGGCCAAACTGAGCAATCAGGGGAGAAGGGACTTGGTCAGGGAGGTGACCAAGAACCCGATGGTCACTCTGACAGAGCTCCAGAGTTCCTCTGTGGAGATGGGAGAACCTTCCAGAAGGACAACCATCTCCTCTGCAGCTCTCCACCAATCAGGCCTTTATGGTAGAGTGGCCAGACTGAAGCCACTCCTCAGTAAAAGGCACATGACAGCCCGCTTGGAGTTTGCCAAAAGGCACCTAAAGGACTCTCAGACCATGAGAAATAAGATTCTCTGGTCTGATTAAACTGATTGGGTCTCTACCTGACACCAACAAACGCCCCATAATATCTGTCCCTCTGCCCTCCCTAAATCGTGGCATTGAACGGTTCATCAGACTTTTAGCCCTCCATAACTGGCTACGAGACTATTGCAGCTCTGTGGGTGTAACATTTATTGACAATTTTGATTCCTTCTGGAAACAAAGCTCGTATTATAAGGAGGATGGGATCCACCCAAATCATTTGGGTTCCTGGATCCTTTCACAGCATTATAAGGCTGAGTTGAGACAATGACTTATCAATGACCCAAGCCCAGCTCATTTAATCCCTATCTTTGAGTCAATTAGTTGTCATAATGCTTAAGCAAATGTACGTTATCCCAGGGGCGTTGGAAGACACAATGTAAGTAACCTAATGTATGTCCCTCTAACTGCCCTGAATGCCTCTGCTGATCCTACAGCTATTGGATGCAGCAACCATGTGCCTATGAACCAGATTTATACTGTTAGCACTGAGGCGGTGTGCCCGAGGAGGAAGTCCACTGTGTGCAGCTCACCCTGCACTAACATAAATAACCTGGGCATGTCAACCTCTGCTAAGGTTCTCAGTAAAGCAAGAAAAACAATCAAGCATCCCAGAAAAGTGTTACAAATATCCCACGTTGATATACAGTACCAGTGAAAAGTTTGGACACACCTACTCATTCAAGGGTTTTTCTTTATTTTTACTATTTTCTACATTGTAGAATAATAGTGAAGACATCAAAACTATAAAATAACACATATGGAATCATGTAGTAACCAAAAGAAAGTGTTAAACAAATCAAAATATATTTTATATTTGAGATTCTTCAAAGTAGCCACCCTTTGCCTTGATGACAGCTATGCACACTCCTGGCATTCTCTCAACTAGCTTCATGAGGTAGTCACCTGGAATGCATTTCAATTAACAGGTGTGCCTTCTTAAAAGTTAATTTGTGGAATTTCTTTCCTTCTTAATGCGTTTGAGCCAATCAGTTGGGTTGTGACAAGGTAGGGGTGGTATACAGAAGAAAGCCCTATTCGGTAAAAGACCAAGTCCATATTATGGCAAGAAAAGCAAAGAGAAATGACAGTCCATCATTACTTTAAGACATGAAGGTCAGTCAATCCGGAATATTTTTAAGAACTTTGAAAGTTTCTTCAAGTGCAGTCACAAAAACCATCAAGCGCTATGATGAAACTGGCTCTCATGAGGACCAACACAGGAAAGGAAGACCCAGAGTTACCTCTGCTGCAGAGCGGTGGTTGGGTGCAGGGTCCTGGGGTGGGGGGGGGGGGCTATACCACCGGGGATTCCCTCATAGTTTGTAGGGTCGTTCAGTCTTGGACTGCTGCTGCAATACCGTCTGGAAACAGAGCAGACACAATGTTCCATGTTACATATCATCTAAACCACCCAGTGAAGGCAGAAAACCTAGCACACCGTGGCTACATTTACTCTAAACTAATAAACTAATTTCCTAAAGAAATAAAAATGATTAATTGGTTCTTACTGAAATCAAACCACTCATTGACAGGAGGGGGGCATTCCCACTGCAGTTCAGGGGCAGGATCGGAGATGGGCTCTGCAGGAGTGGAGAGGCAGCTTAGCTTTCCTCAAACCATACAGAATAGTCCATTCTACCTGACATCAGTTTTCATATCGTCAGTGATCAGTGTTATTCACCTGTAGTGTTCAGTCCCAGTACTGTGTTGAATTCAGTCTTCTTCCTCCCATCAATAAACCAATAGAGACGTTACCACAGAACATCCAGAAAAACACAAAGGCTTTGAAATTCAGTTGACATTCTCAAATCCATCTAACGGATGGACACTTTTAGTGAATAGTACGGATGGTTTACTCTTGGTAGAGTGGACTGGACTTATTGACTTAAGACCATTAGCATAGGTCAGAGTGGACTGGGTAGACCAGCCATTATCAATAATCACTGTAGCTAGCTGCTAGTGAGCCAGGGAGGACTGGGTAGACCAGCCATTATCAATAATCACCTTAGCTAGCTGCTAGTGAGCCAGGGAGGACTGGGTAGACCAGCCATTATCAATAATCACCTTAGCTAGCTGCTAGTGAGCCAGGGAGGACTGGGTAGACCAGCCATTATCAATAATCACCTTAGCTAGCTGCTAGTGAGCCAGGGAGGACTGGGTAGACCAGCCATTATCAATAATCACTGTAACTAGCTGCTAGTGAGCCAGGGAGGACTGGGTAGACCAGCCATTATCAATAATCACTGTAACTAGCTGCTAGTGAGCCAGGGAGGACTGGGTAGACCAGCCATTATCAATAATCACCTTAGCTAGCTGCTAGTGAGCCAGGGAGGACTGGGTAGACCAGCCATTATCAATAATCACCTTAGCTAGCTGCTAGTGAGCCAGGGAGGACTGGGTAGACCAGCCATTATCAATAATCACTGTAACTAGCTGCTAGTGAGCCAGGGGAGGACTGGGTAGACCAGCCATTATCAATAATCACTGTAACTAGCTGCTAGTGAGCCAGGGAGGACTGGGTAGACCAGCCATTATCAATAATCACCTTAGCTCGCTGCTAGTGAGCCAGGGAGGACTGGGTAGACCAGCCATTATCAATAATCACTGTAACTAGCTGCTAGTGAGCCAGGGAGGACTGGGTAGACCAGCCATTATCAATAATCACTGTAACTAGCTGCTAGTGAGCCAGGGAGGACTGGGTAGACCAGCCATTATCAATAATCACCTTAGCTAGCTGCTAGTGAGCCAGGGAGGACTGGGTAGACCAGCCATTATCAATAATCACCTTAGCTAGCTGCTAGTGAGCCAGGGAGGACTGGGTAGACCAGCCATTATCAATAATCACTGTAACTAGCTGCTAGTGAGCCAGGGAGGACTGGGTAGACCAGCCATTATCAATAATCACTGTAACTAGCTGCTAGTGAGCCAGGGAGGACTGGGTAGACCAGCCATTATCAATAATCACCTTAGCTAGCTGCTAGTGAGCCAGAGAGGACTGGGTAGACCAGCCATTATCAATAATCACCTTAGCTAGCTGCTAGTGAGCCAGGGAGGACTGGGTAGACCAGCCATTATCAATAATCACTGTAACTAGCTGCTAGTGAGCCAGGGAGGACTGGGTAGACCAGCCATTATCAATAATCACCTTAGCTAGCTGCTAGTGAGCCAGGGAGGACTGGGTAGACCAGCCATTATCAATAATCACTGTAACTAGCTGCTAGTGAGCCAGGGAGGACTGGGTAGACCAGCCATTATCAATAATCACTGTAACTAGCTGCTAGTGAGCCAGGGAGGACTGGGTAGACCAGCCATTATCAATAATCACCTTAGCTAGCTGCTAGTGAGCCAGGGAGGACTGGGTAGACCAGCCATTATCAATAATCACCTTAGCTAGCTGCTAGTGAGCCAGGGAGGACTGGGTAGACCAGCCATTATCAATAATCACTGTAACTAGCTGCTAGTGAGCCAGGGAGGACTGGGTAGACCAGCCATTATCAATAATCACCTTAGCTCGCTGCTAGTGAGCCAGGGAGGACTGGGTAGACCAGCCATTATCAATAATCACTGTAACTAGCTGCTAGTGAGCCAGGGAGGACTGGGTAGACCAGCCATTATCAATAATCACCTTAGCTAGCTGCTAGTGAGCCAGGGAGGACTGGGTAGACCAGCCATTATCAATAATCACTGTAACTAGCTGCTAGTGAGCCAGGGAGGACTGGGTAGACCAGCCATTATCAATAATCACTGTAACTAGCTGCTAGTGAGCCAGGGAGGACTGGGTAGACCAGCCATTATCAATAATCACTGTAACTAGCTGCTAGTGAGCCAGGGAGGACTGGGTAGACCAGCCATTATCAATAATCACTGTAACTAGCTGCTAGTGAGCCAGGGAGGACTGGGTAGACCAGCCATTATCAATAATCACCTTAGCTAGCTGCTAGTGAGCCAGGGAGGACTGGGTAGACCAGCCATTATCAATAATCACCTTAGCTAGCTGCTAGTGAGCCAGGGAGGACTGGGTAGACCAGCCATTATCAATAATCACTGTAACTAGCTGCTAGTGAGCCAGGGAGGACTGGGTAGACCAGCCATTATCAATAATCACCTTAGCTCGCTGCTAGTGAGCCAGGGAGGACTGGGTAGACCAGCCATTATCAATAATCACCTTAGCTCGCTGCTAGTGAGCCAGGGAGGACTGGGTAGACCAGCCATTATCAATAATCACTGTAACTAGCTGCTAGTGAGCCAGGGAGGACTGGGTAGACCATCCATTATCAATAATCACCTTAGCTAGCTGCTAGTGAGCCAGGGAGGACTGGGTAGACCAGCCATTATCAATAATCACTGTAACTAGCTGCTAGTGAGCCAGGGAGGACTGGGTAGACCAGCCATTATCAATAATCACCTTAGCTCGCTGCTAGTGAGCCAGGGAGGACTGGGTAGACCAGCCATTATCAATAATCACCTTAGCTCGCTGCTAGTGAGCCAGGGAGGACTGGGTAGACCAGCCATTATCAATAATCACTGTAACTAGCTGCTAGTGAGCCAGGGAGGACTGGGTAGACCATCCATTATCAATAATCACCTTAGCTAGCTGCTAGTGAGCCAGGGAGGACTGGGTAGACCAGCCATTATCAATAATCACCTTAGCTAGCTGCTAGTGAGCCAGGGAGGACTGGGTAGACCAGCCATTATCAATAATCACTGTAACTAGCTGCTAGTGAGCCAGGGAGGACTGGGTAGACCAGCCATTATCAATAATCACTGTAACTAGCTGCTAGTGAGCCAGGGAGGACTGGGTAGACCAGCCATTATCAATAATCACCTTAGCTCGCTGCTAGTGAGCCAGGGAGGACTGGGTAGACCAGCCATTATCAATAATCACCTTAGCTCGCTGCTAGTGAGCCAGGGAGGACTGGGTAGACCAGCCATTATCAATAATCACTGTAACTAGCTGCTAGTGAGCCAGGGAGGACTGGGTAGACCAGCCATTATAAATAATCACTGTAACTAGCTGCTAGTGAGCCAGGGAGGACTGGGTAGACCAGCCATTATCAATAATCACTGTAACTAGCTGCTAGTGAGCCAGGGAGGACTGGGTAGACCAGCCATTATCAATAATCACTGTAACTAGCTGCTAGTGAGCCAGGGAGGACTGGGTAGACCAGCCATTATCAATAATCACCTTAGCTAGCTGCTAGTGAGCCAGGGAGGACTGGGTAGACCAGCCATTATCAATAATCACCTTAGCTAGCTGCTAGTGAGCCAGGGAGGACTGGGTAGACCAGCCATTATCAATAATCACTGTAACTAGCTGCTAGTGAGCCAGGGAGGACTGGGTAGACCAGCCATTATCAATAATCACTGTAACTAGCTGCTAGTGAGCCAGGGAGGACTGGGTAGACCAGCCATTATCAATAATCACTGTAACTAGCTGCTAGTGAGCCAGGGAGGACTGGGTAGACCAGCCATTATCAATAATCACTGTAACCAGCTGCTAGTGAGCCAGGGAGGACTGGGTAGACCAGCCATTATCAATAATCACCTTAGCTAGCTGCTAGTGAGCCAGGGAGGACTGGGTAGACCAGCCATTATCAATAATCACTGTAACTAGCTGCTAGTGAGCCAGGGAGGACTGGGTAGACCAGCCATTATCAATAATCACTGTAACTAGCTGCTAGTGAGCCAGGGAGGACTGGGTAGACCAGCCATTATCAATAATCACCTTAGCTAGCTGCTAGTGAGCCAGGGAGGACTGGGTAGACCAGCCATTATCAATAATCACCTTAGCTAGCTGCTAGTGAGCCAGGGAGGACTGGGTAGACCAGCCATTATCAATAATCACTGTAACTAGCTGCTAGTGAGCCAGGGAGGACTGGGTAGACCAGCCATTATCAATAATCACTGTAACTAGCTGCTAGTGAGCCAGGGAGGACTGGGTAGACCAGCCATTATCAATAATCACCTTAGCTAGCTGCTAGTGAGCCAGGGAGGACTGGGTAGACCAGCCATTATCAATAATCACCTTAGCTAGCTGCTAGTGAGCCAGGGAGGACTGGGTAGACCAGCCATTATCAATAATCACCTTAGCTAGCTGCTAGTGAGCCAGGGAGGACTGGGTAGACCAGCCATTATCAATAATCACTGTAACTAGCTGCTAGTGAGCCAGGGAGGACTGGGTAGACCAGCCATTATCAATAATCACTGTAACTAGCTGCTAGTGAGCCAGGGAGGACTGGGTAGACCAGCCATTATCAATAATCACCTTAGCTAGCTGCTAGTGAGCCAGGGAGGACTGGGTAGACCAGCCATTATCAATAATCACTGTAACTAGCTGCTAGTGAGCCAGGGAGGACTGGGTAGACCAGCCATTATCAATAATCACTGTAACTAGCTGCTAGTGAGCCAGGGAGGACTGGGTAGACCAGCCATTATCAATAATCACCTTAGCTAGCTGCTAGTGAGCCAGGGAGGACTGGGTAGACCAGCCATTATCAATAATCACCTTAGCTAGCTGCTAGTGAGCCAGGGAGGACTGGGTAGACCAGCCATTATCAATAATCACTGTAACTAGCTGCTAGTGAGCCAGGGAGGACTGGGTAGACCAGCCATTATCAATAATCACCTTAGCTAGCTGCTAGTGAGCCAGGGAGGACTGGGTAGACCAGCCATTATCAATAATCACCTTAGCTAGCTGCTAGTGAGCCAGGGAGGACTGGGTAGACCAGCCATTATCAATAATCACTGTAACTAGCTGCTAGTGAGCCAGGGAGGACTGGGTAGACCAGCCATTATCAATAATCACCTTAGCTAGCTGCTAGTGAGCCAGGGAGGACTGGGTAGACCAGCCATTATCAATAATCACCTTAGCTAGCTGCTAGTGAGCCAGGGAGGACTGGGTAGACCAGCCATTATCAATAATCACCTTAACTAGCTGCTAGTGAGCCAGGGAGGACTGGGTAGACCAGCCATTATCAATAATCACCTTAGCTAGCTGCTAGTGAGCCAGGGAGGACTGGGTAGACCAGCCATTATCAATAATCACCTTAGCTAGCTGCTAGTGAGCCAGGGAGGACTGGGTAGACCAGCCATGTGTTTTCTTTTTGTAGGGCAGTGAGTCAATGTGTTTTAGTGGAATAGTGAGTCTGAATGTGTTTTAGTGGGGCAGTGAGTCCATTCAGAACTTTAGTTACTATAACGTACTCAGATCGTCAAACAGATTATGAGCAGGCTGGAATGCCATTTGACAGGTCTATTTCTCTATGTATGGCCAGGCGAAACTTATTGTAAAACAAAATCGTGTAGCAACCCATTACCTAACGATCTTGCAAGTGTCATGACTCTCCTTGGTGAGGATCAAAGGTGCCAGATCAGCTTGGCAAATGGCTGACAGATAGCCAGGAGAAGGGGGATTGGGCTGGTTTTATGATTTAACAGGAGGGTCTCCCTTTGCTCCTCAGTCCTGGGAAATAACTCTCCCTTTGTTACTAAAAATTTTGCCGCCCAGAAACTTCAACATCCAACAATGAACACCGGGACACTATACACTACCGGTCAACATTTTTAGAACACCTGCTCATTCAAGGGTTTTTCTTTATTTTTACTATGTTCTACATTGTAGAATAATAGTGAAGACATCAAAACTATGAAATAACACATATGGAATCATGTAGTGACCAAAAAAATGTTTACAAAATCTAAATATATTTGAGATTCTTCAAATAGCCACCCTTTGCCTTGATAACAGCTTTGCACACCCTTGGCATTCTCTCAACCAGCTTCATGAGGTAGTCACCTGGAATGCATTTCAATTAATAATAATAATAATATGCCATTTAGCAGACGCTTTTATCCAAAGCGACTTACAGTCAACAGGTGTGCCTTCTTAAAAGTTAATTTGTGGAATTTCTTTCCTTCTTAATGCGTTTGAGCCAATCAGTTGTGTTGTGACAAGGTAGGGGGGTATACAGAAGATAGCCCTATTTGGTAAAAGACAAAGTCCATATTATGTAAAAAACAGCTCAAAAAATCAAAGACAAACAACAGTCCATCATTACTTTAAGACATGAAGGTCAGTCAATACGGAACATTTCAAGAACTTTGAAAGTTTCTTAAAGTACAGTTGCAAAAACCATCAAGCACTATGATGAAACTGGCTCTCATGAGGACCGCCACAGGAATGGAAGACCCAGAGGATAAGTTCATTAGAGTTATCAGCCTCAGAAATTGCAGCCCAAAAAAATTTAGAATTCAAGGCACACTTAACCAGCATGGCTACCACAGCATTCTGCAGCGATACGCCATCCCATTTGTTTGGGTTTAGTGGGACTATCATTAGTTTTTCAACAGGACAATGATCCAACACACCTCCAGGCTGTGTAAGGGCTATTTGACCAAGAAGGAGAGTGATGGAGTGCTGCATCAGATGACCTGGCCTCCACAATCCCCCGAACTCAACCCAATTGAGATGGTTTGGGATGAGTCGGACCGCAGAGGGAAGGAAAAGCAGCCAACAAGTGCTCAGCATATGTGGGAATTCCTTCAAGACTGTTGGAAAAGCATTCCAGGTGAAGCTGGTTGAGAGAATGCCAAGAGTGTGCAAAGCTGTCATCAAGGCAAAGGGTGGCTATTTGAAGAGTCTCAAATATAAAATATATTTTGATATGTTTAACACTTTTTTGGTTACTACATGATTCCATATGTGTTATTTTATAGTTTTGATGTCTTCACTATTATTCTTCAATGTAGAAAATAGTAAAAATAAAGAAAAACCCTTGAATGAGTAGACATGTCCAAACTTTTGACTGGTACTGTACATATATACAGTGAGGTAAAAAAGTATTTGATCCCCTACTGATTTTGTACGTTTGCCCACTGACAAAGAAATGATCAGTCTATAATTTTAATGGTAGGTTTATTTGAACAGTGAGAGACAGAATAACAATAAAATAATCCAGAAAAACGCATTTCAAAAATGTTATACATTTATTTGCATTTTAATGAGGGAAATAAGTATTTGACCACCTCTCAATCAGAAAGATTTCTTGCTCCCAGGTGTATTTTATACAGGTAACGAGCTGAGATTAGGAGCACACTCTTAAAGGGAATGCTCCTAATCTCAGCTTGTTACCTGTATAAAAGACACCTGTCCACAGAAGCAATCAATCAATCAGATTCCAAACTCTCCACCATGGCCAAGACCAAAGAGCTCTCCAAGGATGTCAGGGACAAGATTGTAGACCTACACAAAGCTGGAATGGGCTATAAGACCATCGCCAAGCAGCTTGGTGAGAAGGTGACAACAGTTGGTGCAATTATTCGCAAATGGAAGAAACACAAAATAACTGTCAATCTCCCTCGGCCTGGGGCTCCATGTAAGATCTCACCTCGTGGAGTTGCAATGATCATGAGAACGGTGAGGAATCAGCCCAGAACTACACGGGAGGATCTTGTCAATGATCTCAAGGCAGCTGGGACCATAGTCACCAAGAAAACAATTGGTAACACACTACGCCGTGAAGGACTGAAATTCTGCAGCGCCCGCAAGGTCCCCCTGCTCAAGAAAGCACATATACAGGGCCGTCTGAAGTTTGCCAATGAACATCTGAATGATTCAGAGGAGAACTGGGTGAAAGTGTTGTGGTCAGATGAGACCAAAATCGAGCTCTTTGGCATCAACTCAACTCGCCGTGTTTGGAGGAGGAGGAATGCTGCCTATGACCCCAAGAACACCATCCCCACTGTCAAACATGGAGGTGGAAACATTATATTTTGGGGGTGTTTTTCTGCTAAGGGGACAGGACAACTTCACCGCATCAAAGGGACGATGGACGGGGCCATGTACCGTCAAATCTTGGGTGAGAACCTCCTTCCCTCAGCCAGGGCATTGAAAATGGGTCGTGGATGGGTAATCCAGCATGACAAAGACCCAAAACACACGGCCAAGGCAACAAAGGAGTGACTCAAGAAGAAGCACATTAAGGTCCTGGAGTGGCCTAGCCAGTATCCAGACCTTAATCCCAGAGAACATCTGTGGAGGGAGCTGAAGGTTCGAGTTGCCAAACGTCAGCTTCGAAACCTTAATGACTTGGAGAAGATCTGCAAAGAGGAGTGGGACAAAATCCCTCCTGAGATGTGTGCAAACCTGGTGGCCAACTACAAGAAACGTCTGACCTCTGTGATTGCCAACAAGGCTTTTGCCACCAAGTACTAACTCATGTTTTGCAGAGGGGTCAAATACGTATTTCCCTCATTAAAATGCAAATCAATTTATAACATTTTTGACATGCGTTTTTCTTGATTTTTTATTCTGACTCTCACTGTTCAAATAAACCTACCATTAAAAATTATAGACTGATCATGTCTTTGTCAGTGGGCAAATGTACAAAATCAGCAGGGGATCAAATACTTTTTTCCCTCACTGTATATATATATATATATATATATATATATATATATATATATATATATATACACATACATACATACAGTTGAAGTTGGACGTTTACATTCACCTTAACCAAATACATTTAAACTCAGTTTTTCACAATTCCTGACATTTAATCCTAGTAAAGATTCCCTGTTTTAGGTCAGTTAGGATCACCACTTTATTTTAAGAATGTGAAATGTCAGAATAATAGTAGAGAGAATGATTTATTTCAGCTTTTATTTCTTTCATTACATTCCCAGTGGGTCAGAAGTTTACATACACTCAATTAGTATTTGGTAGCATTGCCTTTAAATTGTTTAACTTGGGTCAAACGTTTCGGGTAGCCTTCCACAAGCTTCCCATAATAAGTTGGGTGAATTTTGGCCCATTCCTCCTGACAGAGCTGGTGTAACTGAGTCAGGTTTGTAGGCCTCCTTGCTCGCACACGCTTTTTCAGTTCTGCCCACAAATGTTCTACAGGATTGAGGTCAGGGCTTTGTGATGGCCACTCCAATACCTTGACTTTGTTGTCCTTAAGCCATTTTGCCACAACTTTGGAAGTATGCTTGGGGTCATTGTCCATTTGGAAGACCCATTTGCGACCAAGCTTTAACTTCCTGACTGATGTCTTGAGATGTTGCTTCAATATATCCACATAATTTTCCTTTCTCATGATGCCATCTATTTTGTGAAGTGCACCAGTCCCTCCTGCAACAAAGCACCCCCACAGCATGATGCTGCCACCCCCGTGCTTCACGGTTGGGATGGTGTTCTTCGGCTTGCAAGACCCCCTTTTTCCTCCAAACATAACAATGGTCATTATGGCCAAACAGTTCCATTTTCGTTCCATCAGACCAGAGGACATTTCTCCAAAAAGTACGATTTTGTCCCCATGTGCAGTTGCAAACCGTAGTCTGGATTTTTTATGGCGGTTTTGGAGCAGTGGCTTCTTCCTTGCTGAGCGGCCTTTCAGGTTATGTCGATATAGGACTTATTTTACTGTGAATATAGATACTTTTGTACCTGTTTCCTCCAGCATCTTCACAAGGTCCTTTGCTGTTGTTCTGGGATTGATTTGCACTTTTCGCACCAAAGTACGTTCATCTCTAGGAGAGAACGCGTCTCCTTCCTGAGCGGTATGACGGCTGCGTGGTCCCATGGTGTTTATACTTGCGTACTATTGTTTGTACAGATGAACGTGGTACCTTCAGGCGTTTGGAAATTGCTCCCAAGGATGAACCAGACTTGTGGAGGTGTACAATGTTTTTTCTGAGGTCTTGGCTGATTTCTTTTGATTGTCCCATGATGTCAAGCAAAGAGGCAATGAGTTTGAAGGTAGGCCTTGAAATACATCCACAGGTACACCTCCAATTGACTCAAATGATGTCAATTAGCATATCAGAAGCTTCTAAAGCCATGACATCATTTTCTGGAATTTTCCAAGCTGTTTAAAGGCACAGTCAACTTAGTGTATGTAAACTTCTGACCCACTGGAATTGTGATACAGTGAATTATAAGTGAAATAATCTGTCTGTAAACAATTGTTGGAAAAATTACTTGTGTCATGCACAAAGTAGATGTCCTAACCAACTTGCTAACAATACATTTGTGGAGTGGTTGAAAAACAAGTTTTAATGACTCCAACCTAAGTGTATGTAAACTTCCGACTTCAACTGTACATACATATAAATACATATACAGTGGGGAAAAAAAGTATTTAGTCAGCCACCAATTGTGCAAGTTCTCCCACTTAAAAAGATGAGAGAGGCCTGTAATTTTCATCACAGGTACACGTCAACTATGACAGACAAAATTAGAAAAAAAATTCCAGAAAATCACATTGTAGGATTTTTAATGAATTTATTGGCATATGATGGTGGAAAATAAGTATTTGGTCAATAACAAAAAGTTTCTCAATACTTTGTTATATACCCTTTGTTGGCAATGACACAGGTCAAACGTTTTCTGTAAGTCTTCACAAGGTTTTCACACACTGTTGCTGGTATTTTGGCCCATTCCTCCATGCAGATCTCCTCTAGAGCAGTGATGTTTTGGGGCTGTCGCTGGGCAACACAGACTTTCAACTCCTCCAAAGATTTTCTATGGGGTTGAGATCTGGAGACTGGCTAGGCCACTCCAGGACCTTGAAATGCTTCTTACGAGCCACTCCTTGTTGCCCGGGTGGTGTGTTTGGGATCATTGTCATGCTGAAAGACCCAGCCACGTTTCATCTTCAATGCCCTTGCTGATGGAAGGAGGGTTTCACTCAAAATCTCACGATACATGGCCCCATTCATTCTTTCCCTTTACACGGATCAGTCGTCCTGGTCCCTTTGCAGAAAAACAGCCCCAAAGCATGTTTCCAACCCCATGCTTCACAGTAGGTATGGTGTTCTTTGGCTGCAACTCAGCATTCTTTGTCCTCCAAACATGACGAGTTGAGTTTTTACCAAAAAAGTTATATTTTGGTTTCATCTGACCATATGACATTCTCCCAATCCTCTTCTGGATCATCCAAATGCACTTCAGACGGGCCTGGACATGTACTGGCTTAAGCAGGGGGACACGTCTCGCACTGCAGGATTTGAGTCCCTGGCGGCGTAGTGTGTTACTGATGGTTGGCTTTGTTACTTTGGTCCCAGCTCTCAGCAGGTCATTCACTAGGTCCCCCCGTGTGGTTCTGGGATTTTGCTCACCGTTCTTGTGATCATTTTGACCCCACGGGGTGAGATCTTGCATGGAGCCCCAGATCGAGGGAGATTATCAGTGGTCTTGTATGTCTTCCATTTCCTAATAATTGCTCCCACAGTTGATTTCTTCAAACCAAGCTGCTTACCTGTTGCAGATTCAGTCTTCCCAGCCTGGTGCAGGTCTACAATTTTGTTTTTGGTGTCCTTTGACAGCTCTTTGGTCTTGGCCATTGTGAAGTTTGGAGTGTGACTGTTTGAGGTTGTGGACAGGTGTCTTTATACTGATAACAAGTTCAAACAGGTGCCATTAATACAGGTAACGAGTGGAGGACAGAGGAGCCTCTTAAAGAAGAAGTTACAGGTCTGTGAGAGCCAGAAATCTTGCTTGTTTGTAGGTGACCAAATACTTATTTTCCACCATAATTTGCAAATAAATTCATTAAAAAATCCTACAATGGGATTTTCTGGATTTTTTTTTCTCAATTTGTCTGTCATAGTTGACGTGTACCTATGATGAAAATTACAGGCCTCTCTCATCTTTTTAAGTGGGAGAACTTGCACAATTGGTGGCTGACTAAATACTTTTTTGCCCCACTGTATATATATATATATATATATTTCCCTTTATTACTTTCCAACCCCACCACCCCTTCCCTAATTGGAACAACGCTTAGGCCTCTACTTCCAGCTTATACATACTATATACATTTTATAGACAATCAATTTTACAATAATTATATTTTGTTTGTTTTTACTCCTGAACTTCCTCTACTCTCAACCTCTCCGATCAGTTTCATGATGTCCATCCGGTTTGCTTCTATATGCCATATCTTTCTAACTGTGCTCTTTCACAAAAGCTCTCAACCTATAACCTATTACTTATTATGGACACAGTATGCTTACATTAGTTATCTTGTTGGTATTAGTTGTTGTTATTAGTCCCATCCTTCAGCTCCATTCAACACCTCCCATCTATCTCTTAACACCTTCCATATTGGATTTCTATTTGCCATATTTTTCAACTGTACTGTGATGTTTCACAAAAGTTCTGAACCTTTCAATTCTCATTGTTTCTACAGATTGTAAATTGAAAATAAACAAATCAATTTGTGTGGTTCGGAATGATCAGTAAGACTCGGGTTTGTGCAGATTCAAGAAGTCTGCGACATTCAGAATAAGACTGAAATGAGGTAAATGACTAATAAGTGACTGTTATCGATATCTATATATTATTGAGTTTAATTCGGGAGATGGTAACTCGTTAAACAACTTCTCCCGTGGTGCCCCAATTCCTAATGAGTTAATTGTTACATGATTAATTTAATCTAGTAACAATTAAACATAGGTAATTATTTGATAAATAACAGTCATCACATTAACGAAAGTCGTGTCACAAGATAAACTGATCTCTTGGTGTAGCTGCTATGGTGTTGGGTTGACAGTTGCAAGGTCCTGGGTTCAAGCCCTAACTTCACCAAAATACATACTACTACTGGACACAAGAAATTCACTTTTACAGTGCCGAGAAACACAGGTCCACCTTAACACTAACCCACCTGGGGACCCCTAACCGACCCCTAACCTAACTGCTAACCCAGGGTGGGCTAGGGGTCCCCAAGAGGATTAGGGGTTAAGGGTCCCCAGGGGGGTTAGGGGTCCCCAGGGGGGTTAGGGGTCCCCAGGGGGGTTAGGGGTCCCCAGGGGGGTTATGGGTCCCCAGAGGATTAGGGGTTAGGGGTTCCCAGAGGATTAGGGGTTAGGGGTTCCCAGAGGATTAGGGGTTAGGGGTTCCCAGAGGATTAGGGGTTAGGGGTTCCCAGAGGATTAGGGGTTAGGGGTCCCCAGGTGGGTTAGGGGGCCCCAGGTGGGTTAGGGGGCCCCAGATGGGTTAGGGGGCCCCAGGTGGGTTAGGGGGCCCCAGGTGGGTTAGGGGGCCCCAGGTGGGTTAGGGGGCCCCAGATGGGTTAGGGGGCCCCAGGTGGGTTAGGGGTCCCCAGGTGGGTTAGGGGTCCCCAGGGGGGTTAAGGGTCCCCAGGTGAGTTCTGGGTTCCTGTGTCGGGGTCCTTTAGGGATGGCCGGCCACTTCTCCCCGTCTGTAGAGCTTATCTGGATGGGCAGCTTCATGGAGATATCAGTCCACCCTCCACCACTCATTGATGGCTCCTCTCCCCAGCTGGTAGACACTAGAGACATGGATCTGTCAGTGTTACTTTGGCTTAGTGGAAATGTTATTATTTCATCAACACACTCATCTGGATGCAACAACCTGAGTTCTTCAGAGGAAAGGACAGTCCAGGATAAAACTACTTGACACAGTTATATACTAGGCTACTACTTGACACATGTATGAAATAGTTAATAAACATGCACCCATTAAGAAAATGACTGTAAAAACATACATCCCCGTGGATTGATGAGGAATTTAAAAATGGTATGGTTGAGAGGGATGAGGCAAAAGGAATGGCAAGTAAGTCTGGCTGCACAACCGATTGGCAAACGTACTGCAGATTGAGAAATCATGTGACTAAACTGAATAAAAAGAAGAAGAAACTACACTATGAAACAAAGATAAATGACATAAAGAATGATAGTAAAAAGCTTTGGAGCACCTTAAATGACATTTTGGGGAAAAGGGCAAACTCAGCTCCATCATTCATTGAATCAGGTGGCTCATTCATCACAAAACCCACTGATATTGCTAACTACTTTAATGATTTTTTCTTTAGCAGGATTAGCAAACTTAGGCATGACATGCCAGCAACAAACGCTGACACTACACATCCAAGTATATCTGACCAAACTATGAAAGACAAGAATTGTAATTTTGAATTCCATAAAATTGTTGTTGTCTATCAATAATGACAAGCCACCGGGGTCTGACAACTTGAATGGAAAATTACTGAGGATAATAGCGGACGATATTGCCACTCCAAGAGTGTGCAGAGCTGTCATCAAGGCCAAGGGTGGCTATTTGAAGAATCTCAAATTTATTTTGATTTGTTTAACACTTTTTTGGTTACTACATGATTCAATATGTGTTATTTCATAGTTGATGTCTTCACTATTATTCTACAATGTAGAAAATAGTAAAAATAAAGAAAAACCATTGAATGAGGAAGTGTGTCCAAACTTTTGACTGGTACTGTAGGCGTTTCAGGTGAAATCAGGAGGATAGAGTTATGGTCAGATTAGCCAAAAGGAGGGAGAGCTTTGGACGCGTCTCTGGGAGCTTTGGGGCGTCTCCGAGAGCTTTGGGGCGTCTCCGAGAGCTTTGGGGCGTCTCTGAGAGCTTTGGGGCGTCTCTGTGTGTGGAGTTGGTCTAGAGTTTTTTTCTCTCTGGTTGCACATATGACATGCTGGTAGAAATGAGGTAAAACAAATTTACATTTGCCTGCATTAAAGTCCCTGGCCACTCGGAGCGCCGCTTCTGGATGAGCATTTTATTGATAACAACTGTTTCCGACTGTAAGGCAGGTGGCTGCCTGGTGATTTGTAACATTGTAACTCCGATGTGAATAGTAATGATGTTTCATTTCCAAGTGCTACTGCATAAGCTCAACTGAAATGCTCCAATTACACATACATAATACACATAATGATACACATCATTACTCTACTTACGCTAATCTATCAATCCACTCCAAATCTTTATACTGATCAGTGCCTTCGGAAAGTATTCAGACCCCTTGATTTTTTCCACATTGTTAGGTTACAGCCTTATTCTAAAATTGATTAAATTATTTTTTCCCCTCATCAATCTACACACAATACCCCATAATGACAAAGCAAACACAGGTTCGGCACCCTATTCCCTATATAGTGCACTACTTTAGACCAGAGAATGACACCCTATTCCCTATATAGTGCACTACTTTAGACCAGAGAATGGCACCCTATTCCCTATATAGTGCACTACTTTAGACCAGAGAATGGCACCCTATTCCCTATATAGTGCACTACTTTAGACCAGAGAATTACACCCTATTCCCTATATAGTGCACTACTTTAGACCAGAGAATGACACCCTATTCCCTATATAGTGCACTACTTTAGACCAGAGAATGGCACCCTATTCCCTATATAGTGCACTACTTTAGACCAGAGAATGACACCCTATTCCCTATATAGTGCACTACTTTAGTGTACTACGACCAGAGCCCTATGGGGAGGGAATAGGGTGCCATTTGGGCCTAAACCTGAGTCACTGCCTAATCCCCTAACAATGCCATTGTGGCCTTATAAAAGGGTCTTAAACGGCACAGTCAATGAAAATACTGGAATTCTGCAGGATACATTTAGCAACGAGGGTATAAAGAAGTCACCCACGGTGAAGGGTTCAAACAGGGGTTAAGGGTCGTATCGTCATCAGGCTCTTTGCCATCGGCAACAGAAATCCTCTTGGCTGGTTTCATCTCGGCTTTCTTCACCAATACACGTAAAGACAACAGTCACACTGTTCCGAAATCTACAAGGCCTTCTTCAGCCTCATATATTGTATTTCAACTACAGCCTGACCCTGAACACAAGACTTCTACAAGTGTGAGTAGCGGTGACCCGATCCTGTAGGTTCATGCTCTACAACATTCGCAGAGTACGACCCTGCCTTACACAGGAAGCGGCACAGGTCCTAATCCAGGCACTTGTCATCTCCCGTCTGGATTACTGCAACTCGCTGTTGGCTGGGCTCCCTGCCTGTGCCATTAAACCCCTATAACTCATCCAGAATGCCGCAGCCCGTCTGGTGTTCAACCTTCCCAAGTTCTCTCACGTCACCCCGCTCCTCCGCACACTCCACTGGCTTCTGCTACAAGACCATGGTGCTTGCCTACGGAGCTGTGAGGGGAACGGCACCTCCGTACCTTCGGGCTCTGATCAGTCCCTACACCCAAACGAGGGCATTGCGTTCATCCACCTCTGGCCTGCTGGCTCCCCTTCCTCTACGGAAGCACAGTTCCCGCTCAGCCCAGTCAAAACTGTTCGCTGCTCTGGCACCCCAATCGTGGAACAAGCTCCCTCACGACGCCAGGACAGCGGAGTCACTGACCACCTTCCGGAGACACTTGAAACCCTACCTCTTTAAGGAATACCTGGGATAGTATAACAGTAATCCTTCTACCCCCCCCATAAAAAATTTAAATTAAAATAAAGTGGTTGTCCCACTGGCTATCCTAAATTGAACGCACCAATGTGTAAGTGGCTCTGGATAAGAGCTTTCTGCTAAATGACGTAAATGTGAGTGACTCAACATCCTTTGAGTTTTGCCTGTTTTCAGCTGCAGCTGTGTGACAGGCAGGCAACTTAAAAAACTCCTCTTACCGTGTCCTGAGTAGAACAGAGAAGTTCTCAGAACTTTCTAAAAAATTAAGTTAGTTTTCCCCATCACGTATGGATATTCTTTTTACCTTGTTTTGGTTTCAACCCGTCCAGTTGGTGGTGGCAATACACCTTTTTGGGTTGTAGTCCGCCATAAAACCCACAGAGGAAAAAGAAGAAGAAGTAGCGCTGGAAATATGCAGAAGCGGGTGTGATAAAAAGGAAAATATGACAGTGTTTCGCCGTGTGAAAGTTTTGCAAACACACACACAAAATATACATTCTTCCTAATAGGTCTAGCTATGCATCTAGAGCAAATGATTATCAGAGAGAGAGAGAGAGAGACTATGAGCAGTATTAATTTTATTAAAAACAAACAAAAAGGTATTTATAAATTATTCCTTATTAAAATCTTTGCATTGCGGTCACTGGTATTACTGCCATTGTCAGTGTGAGGTCCTTGTTTTATCAAGATAAAATACAACAAATATAAATGAAATATACAGCTCAATAGTGTAATAATGTGACAATGTTTGGGCTTTTTAACTTTCAGACCCACACAAGTACCTGAACTTGGATTTCTTTATGCTACTCAGCACCTATGTGGTTATATCATTTTTCCTTTGGCTTTTCAATCCGGATTCCCTCCAATAGCATCTGTTGTTGTTGTGGAGTACCTCCTCCTTTTCTTCTGTGTGTTCCAACTAGAAGTCTGCATCCAGGGTGAAGCCACGGTCCAAGGTGTTCGACATCACTCCAGACCTCTGGTACTCAGCCACACGCTTCTCAAAGAAGTTGGTTTTCCCTTCCAGTGAGATGGACTCCATGAAGTCGAAGGGGTTTTCTGCCAGATAAACCTGGAATACAAAGCATCTGTTTTGCTCTTGCCAACTCCATTTTGTCATTGAAAATGTTTGTCTTGCCAATGAGTGACAGAGAGTTGGATTGACAGGACAAACCGTCTGGCACTCAGGCTGCATACGCTACCTACACAGGTAAAACAACACAACATACTAGGTTGTACAATCAACTAAATGATGAAAGCTTCACCTTGGCCAATCCCAGGTCTAGGAGCAAACGATCTGCCACAAACTCAATGTACCGCTTCATCAGTACACCGTTCATCCCAATGAGATCCACAGGTAAGGCCTCCGTCAGAAACTCCTGAAACGTCAACATGTGTGGTTATGGACATGTTCTAGATTCATGTTAACATGTGTAGTTATGGACATGTTCTAGATTCATGTTAACATGTGTGGTTATGGACATGTTCTAGATTCATGTTAACATGTGTGGTTATGGACATGTTCTAGATTCATGTTAACATGTGTGGTTATGGACATGTTCTAGATTCATGTTAACATGTGTAGTTATGGACATGTTCTAGATTCATGTTAACATGTGTAGTTATGGACATGTTCTAGATTCATGTTAACATGTGTGGTTATGGACATGTTCTAGATTCATGTTAACATGTGTAGTTATGGACATGTTCTAGATTCATGTTAACATGTGTGGTTATGGTCATGTTCTAGATTCATGTTAACATGTGTAGTTATGGACATGTTCTAGATTCATGTTAGATAGTAATAGTATCTGTGTGATAAAGGTCTATGAACCAAACCTCACACTGTTGTTAAAGGATTTACAATAAAGTCTATTTTTATAATGGCGAGAGTAGGGCTGTGGTGGTCAATTTCAACCGGTGATTGTCAAGCAAATAACTGTCGGTCTAGCAGTAATTGACCGGTAATTAACATAAACCCATTTAGCATCTCCTGGCTTCCACTCATAGCCTACAAGCCACTGATGCAGACCTTTGGAAAATCTACATTTAAAAAGTCTAATAAATCCATGTAATATAGCCTACACCTTCACAATACATCCATTATTTATTTTAGACAGGTCTAAAGAAACATAATATGAAGAAAATGTAGTCTATTTCAGAAGAACAGAATAGCATCCTCTGAGTTGTCCTTCTGTTAGGTCCTGATCTGGCTATGCCATATGGCTGTGGGCTACACTAGTTCATTTAGCAGACTAGATTAGCTTAGAATTCCATGCCATTATTTTATAGTATGAAGAATACAATTGAACAAAGCTGAATAAAATAGAAAGGATATTTTCTCCAAACTGATTTGAGGGAGTGGCCACATGCGGCTATTCTGTGTTGAGAGGTTAACAAAGAATCAGACCCTCCTATTATGCTTAATTTAGAGTTATTTATGAAACTTTAGTTGTTCTACAAACGTTGGGCTCTACGTTTTGATTTTTAATACATTCTAAGGCTGCATGATGCGACTCTAATGATGATTTGAAAAAAGTATCTTGAAAGGCAGGAGCTCTGCTTTGTTTGTTGCGGAGGATGTACACACTTCATCAGCCACTCATTCACAATTTGACAAGCACTTGATAATGCCTTGGATTTCACCGCTGCATCCCCTTTGTGTGGCCCTAATGCACCCTAAAAAAAATCCATGCCTTTTGCGGCCAGTGGCCATTGTGCCCTTCTCCCTGAGTGGTGCGTTGTGCCCTTTTCCCTGAGTGGTGCGTTGTGTCCTTCTCCCTGAGTGCTGCCTTGTGCCCTTCTCCCTGAGTGGTGTGTTGTGCCCTTCTCCCTGAGTGGTGCGTTGTGCCCTTTTCCCTGAGTGGTGCGTTGTGTCCTTCTCCCTGAGTGCTGCCTTGTGCCCTTCTCCCTGAGTGGTGTGTTGTGTCCTTCTCCCTGAGTGGTGTGTTGTGTCCTTCTCCCTGAGTGGTGCGTTGTGTCCTTCTCCCTGAGTGGTGCCTTGTGCCCTTCTCCCTGAGTGGTGCGTTGTGCCCTTCTCCCTGAGTGGTGCGTTGTGCCCTTCTCCCTGAGTGGTGCGTTGTGCCCTTCTCCCTGAGTGGTGCGTTGTGCCCTTCTCCCTGAGTGGTGCGTTGTGTCCTTCTCCCTGAGTGCTGCCTTGTGCCCTTCTCCCTGAGTGGTGCGTTGTGCCCTTCTCCCTGAGTGGTGCGTTGTGTCCTTCTCCCTGAGTGGTGCGTTGTGTCCTTCTCCCTGAGTGGTGCGTTGTGCCCTTCTCCCTGAGTGCTGCGTTGTGCCCTTCTCCCTGAGTGCTGCGTTGTGTCCTTCTCCCTGAGTGGTGCGTTGTGTCCTTCTCCCTGAGTGGTGCGTTGTGCCCTTCTCCCTGAGTGGTGCGTTGTGCCCTTCTCCCTGAGTGGTGCGTTGTGCCCTTCTCCCTGAGTGGTGCGTTGTGTCCTTCTCCCTGAGTGGTGCGTTGTGCCCTTCTCCCTGAGTGGTGCGTTGTGTCCTTCTCCCTGAGTGGTGCGTTGTGTCCTTCTCCCTGAGTGCTGCGTTGTGTCCTTCTCCCTGAGTGCTGCGTTGTGTCCTTCTCCCTGAGTGGTGCCTTGTGCCCTTCTCCCTGAGTGCTGCCTTGTGCCCTTCTCCCTGAGTGGTGCGTTGTGCCCTTTTCCCTGAGTGCTGCGTTGTGTCCTTCTCCCTGAGTGCTGCGTTGTGTCCTTCTCCCTGAGTGGTGCGTTGTGTCCTTCTCCCTGAGTGGTGCGTTGTGTCCTTCTCCCTGAGTGGTGCCTTGTGTCCTTCTCCCTGAGTGCTGCGTTGTGTCCTTCTCCCTGAGTGGTGCGTTGTGTCCTTCTCCCTGAGTGGTGCGTTGTGTCCTTCTCCCTGAGTGGTGCCTTGTGTCCTTCTCCCTGAGTGCTGCGTTGTGTCCTTCTCCCTGAGTGGTGGGTTGTGTCCTTCTCCCTGAGTGGTGCGTTGTGTCCTTCTCCCTGAGTGCTGCGTTGTGCCCTTCTCCCTGAGTGGTGCGTTGTGTCCTTCTCCCTGAGTGGTGCGTTGTGTCCTTCTCCCTGAGTGGTGCGTTGTGTCCTTCTCCCTTGCCCTTCTCCCTGAGTGGTGCGTTGTGTCCTTCTCCCTGAGTGGTGCGTTGTGTCCTTCTCCCTGAGTGGTGCGTTGTGTCCTTCTCCCTGAGTGGTGCCTTGTGTCCTTCTCCCTGAGTGGTGCCTTGTGTCCTTCTCCTGAGTGGTGCCTTGTGTCCTTCTCCCTGAGTGCTGCGTTGTGTCCTTCTCCCTGAGTGGTGCGTTGTGTCCTTCTCCCTGAGTGGTGCGTTGTGTCCTTCTCCCTGAGTGGTGCCTTGTGTCCTTCTCCCTGAGTGCTGCGTTGTGTCCTTCTCCCTGAGTGGTGGGTTGTGTCCTTCTCCCTGAGTGGTGCGTTGTGTCCTTCTCCCTGAGTGGTGCGTTGTGCCCTTCTCCCTGAGTGGTGCGTTGTGTCCTTCTCCCTGAGTGGTGCGTTGTGTCCTTCTCCCTGAGTGGTGCGTTGTGTTCTTCTCCCTTGCCCTTCTCCCTGAGTGGTGCGTTGTGCCCTTCTCCCTGAGTGGTGCGTTGTGCCCTTCTCCCTGAGTGCTGCGTTGTGTCCTTCTCCCTGAGTGCTGCGTTGTGTCCTTCTCCCTGAGTGCTGCGTTGTGTCCTTCTCCCTGAGTGGTGCCTTGTGCCCTTCTCCCTGAGTGCTGCCTTGTGCCCTTCTCCCTGAGTGGTGCGTTGTGCCCTTCTCCCTGAGTGCTGCGTTGTGTCCTTCTCCCTGAGTGCTGCGTTGTGTCCTTCTCCCTGAGTGGTGCGTTGTGTCCTTCTCCCTGAGTGGTGCGTTGTGTCCTTCTCCCTGAGTGGTGCCTTGTGTCCTTCTCCCTGAGTGGTGCGTTGTGTCCTTCTCCCTGAGTGGTGCGTTGTGTCCTTCTCCCTGAGTGGTGCGTTGTGTCCTTCTCCCTGAGTGGTGCGTTGTGTCCTTCTCCCTGAGTGGTGCCTTGTGTCCTTCTCCCTGAGTGCTGCGTTGTGTCCTTCTCCCTGAGTGGTGGGTTGTGTCCTTCTCCCTGAGTGGTGCGTTGTGTCCTTCTCCCTGAGTGCTGCGTTGTGCCCTTCTCCCTGAGTGGTGCGTTGTGTCCTTCTCCCTGAGTGGTGCTGTGTCCTTCTCCCTGAGTGGTGCGTTGTGTCCTTCTCCCTTGCCCTTCTCCCTGAGTGGTGCGTTGTGCCCTTCTCCCTGAGTGGTGCGTTGTGCCCTTCTCCCTGAGTGGTGCGTTGTGTCCTTCTCCCTGAGTGGTGCGTTGTGTCCTTCTCCCTGAGTGGTGCGTTGTGTCCTTCTCCCTTGCCCTTCTCCCTGAGTGGTGCGTTGTGCCCTTCTCCCTGAGTGCTGCGTTGTGCCCTTCTCCCTGAGTGGTGCGTTGTGCCCTTCTCCCTGAGTGGTGCGTTGTGCCCTTCTCCCTGAGTGGTGCGTTGTGCCCTTCTCCCTGAGTGGTGCGTTGTGCCCTTCTCCCTGAGTGGTGCGTTGTGCCCTTCTCCCTGAGTGGTGCGTTGTGTCCTTCTCCCTGAGTGGTGCGTTGTGTCCTTCTCCCCGAGTGGTGCGTTGTGTCCTTCTCCCCGAGTGGTGCGTTGTGCCCTTCTCCCTGAGTGGTGCGTTGTGCCCTTCTCCCTGAGTGGTGCGTCGTGCCCTTCTCCCTGAGTGGTGCGTTGTGCCCTTCTCCCTGAGTGGTGCGTTGTGTCCTTCTCCCTGAGTGGTGCGTTGTGTCCTTCTCCCTGAGTGGTGCGTTGTGTTCTTCTCCCTGAGTGGTGCGTTGTGCCCTTCTCCCTGAGTGGTGCGTTGTGCCCTTCTCCCTGAGTGGTGCGTTGTGCCCTTCTCCCTGAGTGCTGCGTTGTGCCCTTCTCCCTGAGTGCTGCGTTGTGTCCTTCTCCCTGAGTGGTGCGTTGTGTCCTTCTCCCTGAGTGGTGCGTTGTGTCCTTCTCCCTGAGTGGTGCGTTGTGTCCTTCTCCCTGAGTGGTGCGTTGTGTCCTTCTCCCTGAGTGGTGCGTTGTGTCCTTCTCCCTGAGTGATGCGTTGTGCCCTTCTCCCCGAGTGCTGCGTTGTGTTCTTCTCCCTGAGTGCTGCGTTGTGCCCTTCTCCCTGAGTGCTGCGTTGTGTTCTTCTCCCTGAGTGGTGCGTTGTGTCCTTCTCCCTGAGTGCTGCGTTGTGTCCTTCTCCCTGAGTGCTGCGTTGTGTCCTTCTCCCTGAGTGGTGCGTTGTGTCCTTCTCCCTGAGTGCTGCGTTGTGTCCTTCTCCCTGAGTGGTGCGTTGTGCCCTTCTCCCTGAGTGCTGCGTTGTGTTCTTCTCCCTGAGTGGTGCGTTGTGTCCTTCTCCCTGAGTGGTGCGTTGTGTCCTTCTCCCTGAGTGCTGCGTTGTGTCCTTCTCCCTGAGTGGTGCGTTGTGTCCTTCTCCCTGAGTGCTGCGTTGTGTCCTTCTCCCTGAGTGGTGCGTTGTGCCCTTCTCCCTGAGTGGTGCGTTGCGCTGAATCACCTCCCACTCACAGGGCTCTCCGTCATGTGATCGGGTCCTTCTTACAGGCTACAAGTTAAGACAGACACATCGGGGACGCAACTGCATGTGTCCTTATCCAATTCCAAGGTGTATATTGAAGACGTTGGAAGAACTGTCCACATGTACTTTTCGTCAGCCAACAAGATGAGTCGGCCTAACGAACAGCAAAAGCACTAGCCCATGTCAATCTACTATCCCCCATAGTACAACAGTTGACCTGTTCTATTCTGTGAGAGAGATAAATATTCCAAACATAGTCTGGGACAGTTGTGGGATGTGATAGATCCCAAATTAATACAACCACTAGCATCAAAAGACCTTCTAAAAGCAATGAGGCTGATGCAACAGATGAGAACGTTTATCTTAAAATGTTGATAAACTATTCTTCTATTTCTTCACATTATAAGCGCAGCAATCAAAAAGTGACCGCAAATGCAATTATGCATGTAATGCTTTTTATTATAAAGGTGCATTTTTATCCTGAAAATGATCTTCCCCAAACATGAAACTCACACGCTGTCTATGTCTGCCAGTTAGTCTCTACACCCCTTGTAAAGCAGATTAATGTGCTTCTTTTTAAGAAGTTATTTGGCCACTAGTTGTGATACAAACCTTATTAAAATGTATAGGGCTACATGGGGTGTGGACTATGATTAGAAAAAGTAGAGAAAGAAAGGCTGTTTCTTATGCTGGGCGTCATTCCCAAGTGACAATACGTCATTCCCAAGTGACAATACATCATTCCCAAGTGACAATACGTCATTCCCAAGTGACAATACGTCATTCCCAAGTGACAATACATCATTCACAAGTGATAATTTATAATTCACAAGTGATAATACATCATTCACAAGTGATAATATATAATTCACAAGTGATAAATCATTCACAAGTGATAATACATCATTCACAAGTGATAATATATAATTCACAAGTGATAAATCATTCACAAGTGATAATATATAATTTAGGCTAATATTGTTACCCATCAGACTATTCTTGATTTAATCTTGTCTTTACATTCACTAAATAATATATATGTGAAATTAGTTTTGATTTAGAATGGACCATTATCAGGCACCTGTCTCTAAACAGGGGCAGCGGGGAAAAAGACATGTCATCTATGCTCTTCAAATCAATTGTATTGGTCACATCCCCATATTTAGCAGATGTTATTGTGGGTGTAGTGAAATGCTTGTAAATAGCGAATGGAGGACGCTTTCCCGTGGTTCATTTTCATGCCAGCCAGGTAGGCTATACTCCTGTTGTAAAGAGAAGCAATGTGCTTAATATTAGGAAAGTAGAGAAATAAATATAGTAGGCCTAGCCTATAGAAAGCTGATGGGATCCTCCTCTTTTTAGTAGAGGCCATCACTCTGTTTTCTCCCGCTACTCCATAGCCTGTAGAAATGTTGCTCAACATGAGCTCATGGGCTCTCATGAAGTGTTTGATTAGATTTTTGATGACATTTGCATTGATGTCAGAGTGATTAGAGGGACAATAGAGTGCTGAGTACCAGGC
The DNA here is from genome assembly GCF_020615455.1 of Coregonus clupeaformis. Classification (NCBI taxonomy): domain Eukaryota; kingdom Metazoa; phylum Chordata; class Actinopteri; order Salmoniformes; family Salmonidae; genus Coregonus; species Coregonus clupeaformis. The sequence continues at coordinate 521,982 of NW_025533540.1, forward strand.
AGTTAGCAAGTTTGGTAGGCTACTAATGACCAGCAGCAGCATCAGAGCTTGGAGAAGCCTAATTACCGTGACTAAATGTTCACGTGGAATTTAGCTGCCTTTATGACTTGTGACCGCCGGTGCGACAGTAATACGGTCACCGCAACAGCCCTGGGCGAGAGTCATGCATCTACCTCGGATGTTAGACAGTATTAATTTGACTGACTCACCTGCTCAATGCTGACAGCTTTGGTGATAATGTCCTTTACCCGGTCCTCTGACGGTCTCTTCACTATGTAGCTGTACAACAGACAGGCGAAGTTACAGTGCAGGCCCTGAAGATACAGACAGACAGGCCAAGTTACAGTGCAGGCCCTGAAGATACAAACAGACAGGCCAAGTTACAGTGCAGGCCCTGAAGATACAGACAGACAGGCCAAGTTACAGTGCAGGCCCTGAAGATACAGACAGACAGGCCAAGTTACAGTGCAGGCCCTGAAGATACAAACAGACAGGCCAAGTTACAGTGCAGGCCCTGAAGATACAGACAGACAGGCCAAGTTACAGTGCAGGCCCTGAAGATACAAACAGACAGGCCAAGTTACAGTGCAGGCCCTGAAGATACAAACAGACAGGCGAAGTTACAGACAGACAGGCCAAGTTACAGTGCAGGCCCTGAAGATACAGACAGACAGGCCAAGTTACAGTGCAGGCCCTGAAGATACAGACAGACAGGCCAAGTTACAGTGCAGGCCCTGAAGATACAAACAGACAGGCCAAGTTACAGTGCAGGCCCTGAAGATACAAACAGACAGGCCAAGTTACAGTGCAGGCCCTGAAGATACAAACAGACAGGCGAAGTTACAGTGCAGGCCCTGAAGATACAAACAGACAGGCGAAGTTACAGACAGACAGGCCAAGTTACAGTGCAGGCCCTGAAGATACAGACAGACAGGCCAAGTTACAGTGCAGGCCCTGAAGATACAAACAGACAGGCCAAGTTACAGTGCAGGCCCTGAAGATACAAACAGACAGGCCAAGTTACAGTGCAGGCCCTGAAGATACAAACAGACAGGCCAAGTTACAGTGCAGGCCCTGAAGATACAGACAGACAGGCCAAGTTACAGTGCAGGCCCTGAAGATACAAACAGACAGGCCAAGTTACAGTGCAGGCCCTGAAGATACAAACAGACAGGCCAAGTTACAGTGCAGGCCCTGAAGATACAAACAGACAGGCGGAGTTACAGTGCAGGCCCTGAAGATACAGACAGACAGGCCAAGTTACAGTGCAGGCCCTGAAGATACAGACAGACAGGCCAAGTTACAGTGCAGGCCCTGAAGATACAAACAGACAGGCCAAGTTACAGTGCAGGCCCTGAAGATACAAACAGACAGGCCAAGTTACAGTGCAGGCCCTGAAGATACAGACAGACAGGCGGAGTTACAGTGCAGGCCCTGAAGATACAGACAGACAGGCCAAGTTACAGTGCAGGCCCTGAAGATACAAACAGACAGGCCAAGTTACAGTGCAGGCCCTGAAGATACAGACAGACAGGCCAAGTTACAGTGCAGGCCCTGAAGATACAAACAGACAGGCCAAGTTACAGTGCAGGCCCTGAAGATACAGACAGGCCAAGTTACAGTGCAGGCCCTGAAGATACAGACAGACAGGCCAAGTTACAGTGCAGGCCCCTGAAGATACAGACAGACAGGCCAAGTTACAGTGCAGGCCCTGAAGATACAGACAGACAGGCCAAGTTACAGTGCAGGCCCTGAAGATACAGACAGACAGGCCAAGTTACAGTGCAGGCCCTGAAGATACAGACAGACAGGCCAAGTTACAGTGCAGGCCCTGAAGATACAAACAGACAGGCCAAGTTACAGTGCAGGCCCTGAAGATACAGACAGACAGGCCAAGTTACAGTGCAGGCCCTGAAGATACAGACAGACAGGCCAGAGTTACAGTGCAGGCCCTGAAGATACAGACAGACAGGCCAAGTTACAGTGCAGGCCCTGAAGATACAGACAGACAGGCCAAGTTACAGTGCAGGCCCTGAAGATACAAACAGACAGGCCAAGTTACAGTGCAGGCCCTGAAGATACAAACAGACAGGCCAAGTTACAGTGCAGGCCCTGAAGATACAAACAGACAGGCCAAGTTACAGTGCAGGCCCTGAAGATACAAACAGACAGGCCAAGTTACAGTGCAGGCCCTGAAGATACAGACAGACAGGCCAAGTTACAGTGCAGGCCCTGAAGATACAGACAGACAGGCCAAGTTACAGTGCAGGCCCTGAAGATACAAACAGACAGGCCAAGTTACAGTGCAGGCCCTGAAGATACAAACAGACAGGCCAAGTTACAGTGCAGGCCCTGAAGATACAGACAGACAGGCCAAGTTACAGTGCAGGCCCTGAAGATACAAACAGACAGGCCAAGTTACAGTGCAGGCCCTGAAGATACAAACAGACAGGCGAAGTTACAGTGCAGGCCCTGAAGATACAAACAGACAGGCCAAGTTACAGTGCAGGCCCTGAAGATACAAACAGACAGGCCAAGTTACAGGTGCAGGCCCTGAAGATACAGACAGACAGGCCAAGTTACAGTGCAGGCCCTGAAGATACAGACAGACAGGCCAAGTTACAGTGCAGGCCCTGAAGATACAGACAGACAGGCCAAGTTACAGTGCAGGCCCTGAAGATACAAACAGACAGGCCAAGTTACAGTGCAGGCCCTGAAGATACAAACAGACAGGCCAAGTTACAGTGCAGGCCCTGAAGATACAAACAGACAGGCCAAGTTACAGTGCAGGCCCTGAAGATACAAACAGACAGGCCAAGTTACAGTGCAGGCCCTGAAGATACAAACAGACAGGCCAAGTTACAGTGCAGGCCCTGAAGATACAAACAGACAGGCCAAGTTACAGTGCAGGCCCTGAAGATACAAACAGACAGGCGAAGTTACAGTGCAGGCCCTGAAGATACAAACAGACAGGCCAAGTTACAGTGCAGGCCCTGAAGATACAGACAGACAGGCCAAGTTACAGTGCAGGCCCTGAAGATACAAACAGACAGGCCAAGTTACAGTGCAGGCCCTGAAGATACAGACAGACAGGCCAAGTTACAGTGCAGGCCCTGAAGATACAGACAGACAGGCCAAGTTACAGTGCAGGCCCTGAAGATACAGACAGACAGGCGAAGTTACAGTGCAGGCCCTGAAGATACAAACAGACAGGCCAAGTTACAGTGCAGGCCCTGAAGATACAAACAGACAGGCCAAGTTACAGTGCAGGCCCTGAAGATACAGACAGACAGGCCAAGTTACAGTGCAGGCCCTGAAGATACAAACAGACAGGCGGAGTTACAGTGCAGGCCCTGAAGATACAGACAGACAGGCCAAGTTACAGTGCAGGCCCTGAAGATACAGACAGACAGGCCAAGTTACAGTGCAGGCCCTGAAGATACAGACAGACAGGCGGAGTTACAGTGCAGGCCCTGAAGATACAAACAGACAGGCCAAGTTACAGTGCAGGCCCTGAAGATACAGACAGACAGGCCAAGTTACAGTGCAGGCCCTGAAGATACAAACAGACAGGCGGAGTTACAGTGCAGGCCCTGAAGATACAGACAGACAGGCCAAGTTACAGTGCAGGCCCTGAAGATACAGACAGACAGGCCAAGTTACAGTGCAGGCCCTGAAGATACAGACAGACAGGCCAAGTTACAGTGCAGGCCCTGAAGATACAAACAGACAGGCGGAGTTACAGTGCAGGCCCTGAAGATACAAACAGACAGGCCAAGTTACAGTGCAGGCCCTGAAGATACAAACAGACAGGCCAAGTTACAGTGCAGGCCCTGAAGATACAGACAGACAGGCCAAGTTACAGTGCAGGCCCTGAAGATACAGACAGACAGGCCAAGTTACAGTGCAGGCCCTGAAGATACAAACAGACAGGCGGAGTTACAGTGCAGGCCCTGAAGATACAAACAGACAGGCCAAGTTACAGTGCAGGCCCTGAAGATACAGACAGACAGGCCAAGTTACAGTGCAGGCCCTGAAGATACAAACAGACAGGCGGAGTTACAGTGCAGGCCCTGAAGATACAGACAGACAGGCCAAGTTACAGTGCAGGCCCTGAAGATACAGACAGACAGGCCCAGGTTACAGTGCAGGCCCTGAAGATACAGACAGACAGGCCAAGTTACAGTGCAGGCCCTGAAGATACAAACAGACAGGCGGAGTTACAGTGCAGGCCCTGAAGATACAGACAGACAGGCCAAGTTACAGTGCAGGCCCTGAAGATACAGACAGACAGGCGGAGTTACAGTGCAGGCCCTGAAGATACAGACAGACAGGCCAAGTTACAGTGCAGGCCCTGAAGATACAAACAGACAGGCCAAGTTACAGTGCAGGCCCTGAAGATACAGACAGACAGGCGGAGTTACAGTGCAGGCCCTGAAGATACAAACAGACAGGCCAAGTTACAGTGCAGGCCCTGAAGATACAAACAGACAGGCGGAGTTACAGTGCAGGCCCTGAAGATACAAACAGACAGGCCAAGTTACAGTGCAGGCCCTGAAGATACAGACAGACAGGCCAAGTTACAGTGCAGGCCCTGAAGATACAGACAGACAGGCGGAGTTACAGTGCAGGCCCTGAAGATACAAACAGACAGGCCAAGTTACAGTGCAGGCCCTGAAGATACAGACAGACAGGCCAAGTTACAGTGCAGGCCCTGAAGATACAGACAGACAGGCCAAGTTACAGTGCAGGCCCTGAAGATACAGACAGACAGGCCAAGTTACAGTGCAGGCCCTGAAGATACAAACAGACAGGCCAAGTTACAGTGCAGGCCCTGAAGATACAGACAGACAGGCCAAGTTACAGTGCAGGCCCTGAAGATACAAACAGACAGGCCAAGTTACAGTGCAGGCCCTGAAGATACAAACAGACAGGCGAAGATACAGACAGACAGGCCAAGTTACAGTGCAGGCCATGAAGATACAAACAGACAGGCCAAGTTACAGTGCAGGCCCTGAAGATACAAACAGACAGGCCAAGTTACAGTGCAGGCCCTGAAGATACAAACAGACAGGCGAAGTTACAGACAGACAGGCCAAGTTACAGTGCAGGCCCTGAAGATACAGACAGACAGGCCAAGTTACAGTGCAGGCCCTGAAGATACAGACAGACAGGCCAAGTTACAGTGCAGGCCCTGAAGATACAAACAGACAGGCCAAGTTACAGTGCAGGCCCTGAAGATACAGACAGACAGGCCAAGTTACAGTGCAGGCCCTGAAGATACAAACAGACAGGCCAAGTTACAGTGCAGGCCCTGAAGATACAGACAGACAGGCCGAAGTTACAGTGCAGGCCCTGAAGATACAGACAGACAGGCCAAGTTACAGTGCAGGCCCTGAAGATACAAACAGACAGGCCAAGTTACAGTGCAGGCCCTGAAGATACAAACAGACAGGCCAAGTTACAGTGCAGGCCCTGAAGATACAGACAGACAGGCCAAGTTACAGTGCAGGCCCTGAAGATACAAACAGACAGGCCAAGTTACAGTGCAGGCCCTGAAGATACAAACAGACAGGCCAAGTTACAGTGCAGGCCCTGAAGATACAAACAGACAGGCCAAGTTACAGTGCAGGCCCTGAAGATACAAACAGACAGGCCAAGTTACAGTGCAGGCCCTGAAGATACAAACAGACAGGCCAAGTTACAGTGCAGGCCCTGAAGATACAAACAGACAGGCGGAGTTACAGTGCAGGCCCTGAAGATACAAACAGACAGGCGGAGTTACAGTGCAGGCCCTGAAGATACAGACAGACAGGCCAAGTTACAGTGCAGGCCCTGAAGATACAGACAGACAGGCCAAGTTACAGTGCAGGCCCTGAAGATACAGACAGACAGGCGGAGTTACAGTGCAGGCCCTGAAGATACAAACAGACAGGCGGAGTTACAGTGCAGGCCCTGAAGATACAAACAGACAGGCCAAGTTACAGTGCAGGCCCTGAAGATACAAACAGACAGGCCAAGTTACAGTGCAGGCCCTGAAGATACAAACAGACAGGCGAAGTTACAGTGCAGGCCCTGAAGATACAAACAGACAGGCCAAGTTACAGTGCAGGCCCTGAAGATACAAACAGACAGGCCAAGTTACAGTGCAGGCCCTGAAGATACAAACAGACAGGCCAAGTTACAGTGCAGGCCCTGAAGATACAAACAGACAGGCCAAGTTACAGTGCAGGCCCTGAAGATACAGACAGACAGGCGGAGTTACAGTGCAGGCCCTGAAGATACAGACAGACAGGCCAAGTTACAGTGCAGGCCCTGAAGATACAGACAGACAGGCCAAGTTACAGTGCAGGCCCTGAAGATACAAACAGACAGGCCAAGTTACAGTGCAGGCCCTGAAGATACAAACAGACAGGCGGAGTTACAGTGCAGGCCCTGAAGATACAAACAGACAGGCGGAGTTACAGTGCAGGCCCTGAAGATACAGACAGACAGGCCAAGTTACAGTGCAGGCCCTGAAGATACAGACAGACAGGCGAAGTTACAGTGCAGGCCCTGAAGATACAGACAGACAGGCCAAGTTACAGTGCAGGCCCTGAAGATACAAACAGACAGGCGGAGTTACAGTGCAGGCCCTGAAGATACAAACAGACAGGCCAAGTTACAGTGCAGGCCCTGAAGATACAAACAGACAGGCCAAGTTACAGTGCAGGCCCTGAAGATACAGACAGAAGTTAAAGATCAACACTATGGTGACAGTTGCATTGGCAGAGAGGTCAATACGTTTTAGCGGTTGCTACATTTCTAATCAAATAACACCAAAACGTTGAAGAGACTTCACTAGAAAATGTTCATGATGCATCAAGATGTAGCTCAGACGTGTAAACAAGTATATTGTCCTTTGAAAAGAGACTTAATAAAAGGATTGTTCAATCCCGGTCCTGGAGGGCCCCAACACTTCTGGTTGATGTTTCTACCTGCTAGTTAATTCATGACACTCCCCGGGGTCCAGAGTGAGTTTGAGGGATATAGAACATCTAACCTCGTCTCTGCTGATGAGCTCATTGGAGTAGGTGAGCCCCGGCATCAGGCCTCTCTTCTTCAACCAGTAAATAGCAGCAAACGACCCTGAGAAGAAGATGCCCTCCACTGCAGCGAATGCTACGATCCGTTCCCCTGTGGATGAATACAAACATGAACAGAACGGTTTATTTAAAAAAATAAAAAGGCAACATTTGGTATCAATAGCAGCGAAGGCGGAATTATTTACAATTTCATAAACACACACAATAATAATCCAACAACACATATCAAACATTTTCCATTTCCGCCTGAGGATCTATTTCCTGGCCATGCATTACACAGGGTCAACACTACCACTACAGTAATGTTGACGTTACCGCTGTGATATTCTTCTTTTTTTAAATCAACTCACCAAAAGTGGATTTGGTGTCAGTGATCCACTGGATCGCCCAGTCTGCTTTCCTTCTCACACACGGCATAGTCTGAATGGCATTGAACAAATGTTCCCTGTACAGACAAGACACAGGCAGAACTGGGTTTAATTACTGATCAAAACCTGCACCAACCAAACCCTCATCAAAGTCCTTTTCACCACAATGATCTCAACTGACAAAATGAGCTTCATATCCCACCTGGTGAGGAGATCAGGGCCTGTGTTCATAAAGCATCTTAGAGTAGGTGTTCTGATCTAGGATCAGTTCTGCCTTTTTGGATCATAATGAATACGGTTATATGGACCTGATCCTAGATCCCCACTCCTACTCTGAGATGCTTCATTCCACACGTCCCGTACCTCTCCTTGGAGTCCCTGATGAATACGGTTATATGGACCTGATCCTAGATCCCCACTCCTACTCTGAGATGCTTCATTCCACACGTCCCGTACCTCTCCTTGGAGTCCCTGATGTAAGTATTGATTAGCATGCCATACATCTCATTAGACTCTAGTCCCGTACCTCTCCTTGGAGTCCCTGATGTAAGTATTGATTAGCATGCCATACATCTCATTAGACTCTAGTCCCGTACCTCTCCTTGGAGTCCCTGATGTAAGTATTGATTAGCATGCCATACATCTCATTAGACTCTAGTCCCGTACCTCTCCTTAGAGTCCCTGATGTAAGTATTGATTAGCATGCCATACATCTCATTAGACTCTAGTCCCGTACCTCTCCTTGGAGTCCCTGATGTAAGTATTGATTAGCATGCCATACATCTCATTAGACTCTAGTCCCGTACCTCTCCTTGGAGTCCCTGATGTGGGCATTGATTAGCATGCCATACATCTCATTAGACTCTAGTCCCGTACCTCTCCTTGGAGTCCCTGATGTAAGTATTGATTAGCATGCCATACATCTCATTAGACTCTAGTCACGTACCTCTCCTTAGAGTCCCTGATGTAAGTATTGATTAGCATGCCATACATCTCATTAGACTCTAGTCCCGTACCTCTCCTTGGAGTCCCTGATGTAAGTATTGATTAGCATGCCACTACATCTCATTAGACTCTAGTCCCGTACCTCTCCTTGGAGTCCCTGATGTAAGTATTGATTAGCATGCCATACATCTCATTAGACTCTAGTCCCGTACCTCTCCTTGGAGTCCCTGATGTAAGTATTGATTAGCATGCCATACATCTCATTAGACTCTAGTCCCGTACCTCTCCTTGGAGTCCCTGATGTAAGTATTGATTAGCATGCCATACATCTCATTAGACTCTAGTCACGTACCTCTCCTTGGAGTCCCTGATGTAAGTATTGATTAGCATGCCATACATCTCATTAGACTCTAGTCCCGTACCTCTCCTTGGAGTCCCTGATGTAAGTATTGATTAGCATGCCATACATCTCATTAGACTCTAGTCCCGTACCTCTCCTTGGAGTCCCTGATGTAAGTATTGATTAGCATGCCATACATCTCATTAGACTCTAGTCCCGTACCTCTCCTTGGAGTCCCTGATGTAAGTATTGATTAGCATGCCATACATCTCATTAGACTCTAGTCCCGTACCTCTCCTTGGAGTCCCTGATGTAAGTATTGATTAGCATGCCATACATCTCATTAGACTCTAGTCCCGTACCTCTCCTTGGAGTCCCTGATGTAAGTATTGATTAGCATGCCATACATCTCATTAGACTCTAGTCACGTACCTCTCCTTAGAGTCCCTGATGTAAGTATTGATAAGCATGCCATACATCTCAGAGTGGACGTTCTCTATGAGGATCTGGAAGCCATAGAAGGAGCGGGCCTCTGGAAGCTGCACCTCCTGACTAAACCTCTGGACCTGAGGGATGGAGAACATATACATGGTTATATTAGGGATGAATAGGCTGGTGTGAAAATACAGTGTAATACAATACTACCATTACTATAGACCAGGGTGTCCAACACCTTTCCAACACCCTATAGACCAGGGTGTCCAACACCTTTCCAACACCCTATAGACCCTTTTGATTTGGCTTCAGAGGAGAGGAGAGAAAAGGAGGAAGATGATGAAGGGGATGAAGAGGAGAGGAGAAAGAGGAGGAAGAGGAGAGGAGAAAGAGGAGGAAGAGGAGAGGAGAGGAGGAAGAGGAGGAAGATGATGAAGAGGAGAGGAGGAAGAGGAGAGAAGCGGATGAAGAGGAGAAGAGGAAGAGGAGAGGAGGAAGAGGAGAGGAGAGGAGAGGAGAGAAGAGAAGAGGAGAGAAGGAAGAGGAGAGAAGAGGAAGAGGAGAGAAGAGGAGGAAGAGAGGGACTCACAAGGTTCTCGCTGACGATGCCGTCGCTGGCAGCGAAGAATGCTAAGATGTGAGAGATGAAGTGTTTCTCATCAGGCTTCAGGTTGTCCCAGTGTGCCAGATCCTTAGATAGATCCACCTGCAGCACAGACAGTTATAAACAGTTAAACCACACATCAACCACCTCCATTAAACGGTGCTTTGTTTTTTTTAAGTGAGTGAGACTGTGTTGCATGTAGCCTATTTCCTGACAGTAGGCTGTTACAAACCACAAATACATCTAGGAAGCAACCACCATCATTCAGTTTTTTCCCCTTCAAAATGAGGGAGTATTATTTCATGTAATCTGGGGATTGCCTGAGTCTTTCCAGGGCATAGGAGGCATTTGGAATTCAAGTTAATAAGCCCCCACCTCTTCCACGGTCCAGAAGGAGGCCTGGGCCTGTTTGTACATCCTCCAGATGTCAGGGTACTGGATTGGGAAGATGACAAAACGCCTGGGGTTGTTTCGAAGCAAGGGCTCATCCTCTGTCTCCTCTGTGCTGTGGTGCTGGTCTGGGTCTTTATGGCTGTTCTGTATGAAAACAATTGAAGAACACAGCTTATTCATCTTACATTTTACATTTTAGTCATTTAGCAGACACTCTTATCCAGAGCGATTTACAGGAGCAATTAGGGTTAAGTGCCTTGCTCAAGGGCACATCGACAGATTTTTCACCTAGTCGGCTTGGGGATTAGAACCAGCAACCTTTCGGTTACTGGCACAACGCTCTTAACCACTAAGCTACCTGCCGCCCCATCTTGAAGCATACAGTCACCAAAACATCAATTTAAATATATTTGATAACGTTTCAGAATGTTAGGCCTATCTGACATACAGATAGCAAACAAATGCACCTTCAAATTGTGTTACCACTGGTTTGAGATTGAGAATATTCCATTAGTTGTACATCAGTATGCAGTCTTTGAGACATCTGATCTAGCCAGGGGTGGAGCGCCATGTTTCATCTGATCTAGCCAGCGGTGGAGCGCCATGTTTCATCTGATCTAGCCAGCGGTGGAGCGCCATGTTTCATCTGATCTAGCCAGCGGTGGAGCGCTATGTTTCATCTGATCTAGCCAGGGGTGGAGCGCCATGTTTCATCTGATCTAGCCAGGGGTGGAGCGCCATGTTTCATCTGATCTAGCCAGGGGTGGAGCGCTATGTTTCATCTGATCTAGCCAGGGTGGAGCGCCATGTTTCATCTGATCTAGCCAGGGGTGGAGCGCCATGTTTCATCTGATCTAGCCAGGGGTGGAGCGCTATGTTTCATCTGATCTAGCCAGGGGTGGAGCGCCATGTTTCATCTGATCTAGCCAGCGGTGGAGCGCCATGTTTCATCTGATCTAGCCAGCGGTGGAGCGCCATGTTTCATCTGATCTAGCCAGGGGTGGAGCGCCATGTTTCATCTGATCTAGCCAGGGGTGGAGCGCCATGTTTCATCTGATCTAGCCAGGGGTGGAGCGCTATGTTTCATCTGATCTAGCCAGGGGTGGAGCGCCATGTTTCATCTGATCTAGCCAGGGGTGGAGCGCCATGTTTCATCTGATCTAGCCAGGGGTGGAGCGCCATGTTTCATCTGATCTAGCCAGGGGTGGAGCGCCATGTTTCATCTGATCTAGCCAGGGGTGGAGCGCCATGTTTCATCTGATCTAGCCAGGGGTGGAGCGCTATGTTTCATCTGATCTAGCCAGGGGTGGAGCGCTATGTTTCATCTGATCTAGCCAGGGGTGGAGCGCCATGTTTCATCTGATCTAGCCAGCGGTGTAGCGCCATGTTTCATCTGATCTAGCCAGGGGTGGAGCGCCATGTTTCATCTGATCTAGCCAGCGGTGGAGCGCTATGTTTCATCTGATCTAGCCAGGGGTGGAGCGCCATGTTTCATCTGATCTAGCCAGGGGTGGAGCGCTATGTTTCATCTGATCTAGCCAGCGGTGGAGCGCTATATTTCATCTGATCTAGCCAGGGGTGGAGCGCTATGTTTCATCTGATCTAGCCAGCGGTGGAGCGCCATGTTTCATCTGATCTAGCCAGGGGTGGAGCGCTATGTTTCATCTGATCTAGCCAGGGGTGGAGCGCCATGTTTCATCTGATCTAGCCAGCGGTGGAGCGCTATGTTTCATCTGATCTAGCCAGGGGTGGAGCGCCATGTTTCATCTGATCTAGCCAGCGGTGTAGCGCCATGTTTCATCTGATCTAGCCAGGGGTGGAGCGCCATGTTTCATCTGATCTAGCCAGCGGTGGAGCGCCATGTTTCATCTGATCTAGCCAGGGTGGAGCGCCATGTTTCATCTGATCTAGCCAGCGGTGTAGCGCCATGTTTCATCTGATCTAGCCAGGGGTGGAGCGCCATGTTTCATCTGATCTAGCCAGGGGTGGAGCGCTATGTTTCATCTGATCTAGCCAGCGGTGGAGCGCTATGTTTCATCTGATCTAGCCAGGGGTGGAGCGCCATGTTTCATCTGATCTAGCCAGGGTGGAGCGCCATGTTTCATCTGATCTAGCCAGGGGTGGAGCGCCATGTTTCATCTGATCTAGCCAGGGGTGTAGCGCCATGTTTCATCTGATCTAGCCAACGGTGGAGCGCCATGTTTCATCTCATCTAGCCAACGGTGGAGCGCCATGTTTCATCTGATCTAGCCAGCGGTGGAGCGCCATGTTTCATCTGATCTAGCCAACGGTGGAGCGCCATGTTTCATCTGATCTAGCCAACGGTGGAGCGCCATGTTTTTAGGTGAGGGAGTGCAACAACAACAAAAAGTAAATGACATAATTTCCTCAAAGTTTGGACCGACAGACGTATCCAATTTAATAACCTATTACCATTATGAAATATGCATTGAAAAATGCGTCCTCCAATTGCAACATCTGCCTATTTGCCCACACATAGGCCATAGTCTAAAGAACTATGTATATTTTTACCCTCAAACACCAAGTTAGGCACCCCTCATTTAAAATGGGCCATCGTCACTTTCAGTGGTGAATGATAATCTGTCATGTTTTACTGTCCATACTGCATCTCCTTGTGTTGCTCTAGGCCAATCACGTGATCTCAATCAGTTTCATGGGAATATGCATTTAGATCTTCTTGAATTACTGTTTGGTGAATCAGAGCAGCTAGTCCCCTGTAGCCCAGTTGGTAGAGCGTGGCTTTCGCAACGCCAGGGTTGTGGGTTCGTTTCCCACGGGGGGCCAGTATGAAAATAAAATGGATGAGAGTGTAAATGACTGAAATGTAAACTATTAGCCTTGTATTTTGCTGTTGGGTTTTGGCGCATTAACCCTGACCCATTATACTGACTATTCAGCTTCAGCTAACCACCCTAAAATGGCATTAGAAGTTCGGTGTTTTTGGTGTAACAGGAACGTTATATGCTAACTATGCTATGCCATTATATTATATTATATTCAGTTCTGTTATGTAAAATGCAAATTCATTATTGTGATCTTGCAAGACATTGATTCAGCTTTGATCTAACTTTACTAAACCAGCACCATTGTGAGAAGTGATCATCTTCTATTAGACAGAACTTGATGAAGGGGGACTATTAGACAGAACTTGATGAGGGGGACTATTAGACAGAACTTGATGAGGGGGACTATTAGACAGAACTTGATGAGGGGGACTATTAGACAGAACTTGACGAGGGGGGACTATTAGACAGAACTTGATGAGGGGGACTATTAGACAGAACTTGACGAGGGGGACTATTAGACAGAACTTGACGAGGGGGACTATTAGACAGAACTTGACGAGGGGGACTATTAGACAGAACTTGATGAGGGGGACTATTAGACAGAACTTGATGAGGGGGACTATTAGACAGAACTTGACGAGGGTTATTTTAAGCAAAAGGACTTAAGGACATTAAGAGGAAGGACAGAATCACACAATGATGTTAATGAAAGAAGTTCAACCAACTTGTGGTGCTGAAGGATAGCTGAAGGATAGCTGAAGGATAGCTGAAGGATAGCTGAAGGATAGCTCTGCCATTTGGCCTGTTCAGGAACAAACAACAATAGTTTGCAGTAGGCTATAGTCTAATAGGCCTGTGACTACGTAGTGTAAAGTGCATTCAGAAAGTGTTCAGACCACTTGACTTTTTCCACTTTGTCACGTTACAGCCTTATTCTAAAATTGATTTTTTTTTTTATCCTCAGCAATCTACACACAATACCCCATAATGACAAAGCAAAAACAGTTTTTTAGAAATGTTTGCAAATGTATTCAAAATAATCAACAGAAATTCTCAGACCCTTTGCTATGAGACTCGAAATTGAGCTCAGGTGCATCCTGTTTCCATTGATCACCCTTGAGATGTTTCTACAACTTGATTGAAGTCCACCTGTGGTAAATTCTATTGATTGGACATGATTTGGAAAGGCACACACCTGTCTATATAAGGTCCCACAGTTGACAGTGCATGTCAGAGCAAAAACCAAGCCATGAGGTCAAAGGAATTGTCCGTAGAGCTCCGAGACAGGATTGTGTCGAGGCACAGATCTGGGGAAGGGTACCATAACATTTCTGCAGCATTGAAGGTCCCCAATAACACAGTGGCCTCCATCATTCTTAAATGGAAGAAGTTTGGAACCACCAAGACTCTTCCTAGAGCTGTCCGTCCGGCCAAACTGAAGAATTGGGGAGAAGGGCCTTGGTCAGGGAGGTGACCAAGCACCCGATGGTCACTCTGACAGAGCTCCTCTGTGGAGATGGGAGAACCTTCCAGAAGGACAACCATCTCTGCAGCACTCCACCAATCAGGCCTTTATGGTAGAGTGGCCAGATGGAAGCCACTCCTCAGTAAAAGGCACATGACAGCCCGCTTGGAGTTTGCCAAAAGGCACCTAAAGGACTCTCAGACCAGAAGAAATAAGATTATCTGGTCTGATGAAACCAAGATTGAACTCTTTGGCCTGAATGCCAAGTGTCACGTCTGGAGGAAACCTGGCATCATCCCTACGGTGAAGCATGGTGGTGGCAGCATCATGCTGTGGGGATGTTTTTCAGTGGCAGGGACTGGGAGACTGGTCAGGATCGAGGCAAAGTTTAACGGAGCAAAGTACAGAGAAATCCTTGATGAAAACCTACTCCAGAGTGCTCAGGACCTCAGACTGGGCTGAAGGTTCACCTTCCAACAGGACAACGACCCTAAGCACACAGCCAAGACAACGCAGGAGTGGCTTCGGGACAAGTCTCTAAATGTCCTTGAGTGGCCCAGCCAGAGCCGGGACTTTAACCCGATCAAGCATCTCTGGAGAGACCTGAAAATAGCTGTGCAGCGACGCTCCCCATCCAACCTGACAGAGCTTGAGAGGATCTGTTATGGGGTATTGTGTGTAGATTGATGAGGGAAAAAAACAATTTCATCAATTTTAGAATAAAGCTGTAACGTAACAAAATGTGGAAAAAGTCAAGGGGTCTGAATACTTTCCGAAGGCGCTGTAGCTGTTTGTAGGCTATAGACTAATGTAAATACACATAGCTTAATATCATGCCACTGTCTGAGAGGAGAGCTTTATTGCGAGCAGGCATTTCATTCTATAGTTTACATGCTGTATCATAAATAAGCTTTGATTTGATTAGCTTGAACACATGGTTACAATATATCCTACTAGAGAATTAAATAACAGAAGTTAACTATCAATTCATAGAATTTATTTGCATAGATAAAAAAGGCTATTAAATCAACTGAGCAAGTAGTGAACATAAATCATTACTATGAAGAATTGCAGGAAATTCGTTTTAAAACAGCCATAAAAATCACGTTTTTGGTGTGGTGTATTCATGCATCTCAATAAACTATAACCTAAATGCATTACCTCCATCTTGGCCCAATTCACATTTCCAATTGCCCACCCTGACATACCCAGCTAGAACGGGCCCTGTGTCTCAACCAACAGCCAAATGTTGACTAAATATCCCAAGCAGGGCTACAGCAACTTCCAGAGGGGGTCAGGATCCTTGGGCTTTGTTTTTGGGTGTCCTGGGCAAAACGGTGTCACCTTAACCAAGTGGTGACATATAGATCTGGGTTCCACTGCTCAAGAAGGGGTCTGTGGAGTTTTATGAACATCCTCAAGGCAGACGGTTTGTTTCTCTAGCGTTGTGATTGGCCACAGTGGTCAGGCCTCTGAAGGGTCTCTGCAGTGCACACAGCCAGCCTAACTGTCATTCATCATTCCTGCCACTACCAGAGAGAAGGAACCACCGCTTATCCACCTCCCTCTAGGCTGCTATACATATGTATTTGGTTTGTCATTCTATAGTTTCATTGAATTGGAGTGGTAATTAAATATCATTTATTTAGAATGTATCGGAATTATTGTTCCAGAAATTGTTTGACCAGCTCCATGTATTCTCGAGTCAAATTGAAAAAGGTTTAGGAGCGCAGCTCCTCCGTGCTCCGGCAGCACAACACCCCTGTACACACGGACGACATTACAGTTCTTAGATAAAATAGCAGCAACATTATATTTGAGTACACGTAACTACCTGATCAATAAATAAGTTGTCTGCTATTATAAATTGCAGCTTGGTAACAAGCTCTTTGTCGCAATTATAGGCCTAGTTCTTGTGATCGCAGTCTTTATCGACCTTTAAATTTAGATCAACAATCAATGCCGCAATATTGCAACAATGTATCACCGTCGTTTCCAAAGGTGCCGACCCTGAATGCCGCTGAAGGGTTCGGTTGTTCCATACAGTTTAGCGGACTGGACTCCACTACATATACCTCAGCTGTTCATACATTGTCGCAGTAGTAGCCGTCTTTGTTTTTAGGTTACACAAGCTCACACACTAGGCAATTTAAAGCGGCATCAAGTAATACCAATACAACTACACATAATGAAACAAAACATTTTCGACAGGTTTGCATTATTGTTACCTGGTAATCGTTGGACTCTGTGCGTACGTTCGTTAGATTTGAGCAGTCCATTTCGTCAACACTCAGGCAGTGAAGTCGCTGCCGGTAGTTTCCACGGTCTTGTCTTTGGTCCCGTCAAAGAGTTTCTAAACCCAGAGGCGCGACACTTCCGAGAACGTTTCGGAACCAGACCAAGCAGACTCCGCCGGGGTTTGGGTTTCAACACGTTAGTGAGAGAAGTTCACTTTTTTTTTTCTTAGATGTAAATGTTCTCCAAATCTAAACGCACAACCTAGATTCGAGCCAACGTCTTAAGTAGTTTAACATATTATTACTCTAACCTCGTTAGTGACAAACTCACACGTTTTCATTTCCGTCAAAAACAACTTTATATCGAAGGAGTGGCTTTTGATTTGACGGCCTGCACACGTGCACAGTTCGACCGAGATAATAGAGGAAGAGACAACAATCACACCGGGAAATAAATGGAGAAACGTACAACACTCTGTCGTCATGCTGCGTCAAACGGTTGCTAAGATAATCGTCACGCAATCCCTTCTAAAAGTCAAGGAATGTTACCACGTTCACGTCGGAACTAAATTACTCTAAAATGTTCCACTTGTAAATTGGTTGTAGTTATACACATGCCGTTTTAAACCAGTTAGCAAGTCAGAAATGTCAGAGTTTCGACGAGGACGTGAACGCGGCATGAGTCGAGAACCTATTTTCCTCGATGGTCTGCAACGTCACGATTTCAAAAAGCTATAAGATATTACAGAGAACATGTTAATTATCTCGGAAAATATTTATAATGCTAATGTTGGGTTTTTGAGCTAGCACCCAATTGACTCTCATTCACCCTCCTTGTCCCAGAATCGCCAACAATGCACCATTGACGACTCATGGTGCTTGACTACGATGCCAATGAAGTTTCCCATCTCCTCAAAAAGTATCTCAACGTTAGACCCGATTACGTTTTCTGCGCATGAGTTTAGCGAGCCAACGTCACCATGACATCGCCTACAACCGTGATCGTGGATTTCTGTTGGAGAAGCGGTCTCTGCCTATATTTATTCTGGACTGTCTTTGGTCTTGGGCTTTCAAAATTTGCGTCTCCTCAACAACGCAAAAATAAAAGTACTTCCGGGTCACGGAATTTCGAAAAAACTTTCAAAATAAAAGCCCTCCACGTAATAGTAGAAAAGTGTCTATAACCTGTATTTATTCATTATATATGAAAAATAATTGTCTAAACATTAACAATTATTCATATTTGTTCATATTTAAGCGACATTTGCATTACATTTGGGTGTTAAAACCTGTTCCAAGGTCAAATAAATGCCCCCAATGCAAATCACTGTATATGAAATACATATTGGCTTATAGAGCAAAAACTATTCTAGGTTCCGCTGTAAAAGTTTTGTAGGGAATACTCAGTAGGGTCTGTAGAATGTATATATGGTGTCATTTCATGGGGCTCTGAATAATACGGAGTGTTGCAGACCTTTTACAGGGGTCAAACAGCTTTAAATGGGTTGCCTGGAAGCTATATGGTACAAATATAGCACTGTACACGAAAAACGATTATTTGTGCCAATGTTTCATTCTTAAGTTTTTCTTTCAGTAAATGCAGTGACCTGAAAAAATAAATATATATTTGTGTGTCGTTCAGATTTTATATTTCCAACACTGACGCATCTACTCCAATGCCACTTCTGTTCTGAGCAGCATTGGCTCTTAATTTCTCTGTGCACCTTGACAATTTTCCTGTGCACAAAACCAACATATTGCCAACTACTTAAATAATTTTTTCATTGGCAAGATTAGCAAATTTAGGCATGACATGCCAGCAACAATTGCTGACACTACACATCCAAGTATAACTGACCAAATTATGAAAGACAAGCATTGTAATTTTGAATTCCGTAAAGTGAGTGTGGAAGAGGTGAAAAAATTATTGTTGTCTATCAACAATGACAAGCCACCAGGGTCTGACAACTTGGATGGGAAATTACTGAGGATAATAACGGACGATATTGCCACTCCTATTTGTCATATTTTCAATTTAAGCCTACTAGAAAGTGTGTGCCCTCAGGCCTGGAGGGAAGCAAAAGTCATTCCACTGCCTAATAATATAATAATATAATAATATGCCATTTAGCAGAAGCTTTTATCCAAAGCGAATAGTAAAGCCCCCTTTACTGGCTCAAATAGCCGACCAATTAGCCTGTTACCAAACCTTAGTAAACTATTGGAAAAAATGGTGTTTGACCAGATACAATGCTATTTCACAGTAAACAAATTGACAACAAACTTTCAGCAGGCTTATAGAGAAGGACATTCAACAAGCACAGCACTTACACAAATGACTGATGATTGGCTGAGAGAAATTGGTGATGAAAAGATTGCAGGGGCTGTTTTGTTAGACTTCAGTGCGGCATTTGACATCATCAATCATAGTCTGCTGCTGGAAAAACGTATGTGTTATGGCTTTAAACCCCCTGCTATAATGTGGATAAAGAGTTTCCTGTCTAACAGAACACAGAGGGTGTTCTTTAATGGAAGCCTCTCCAACATAATCCAGGTAGAATCAGGAATTCCCCAGGGCAGCTGTCTAGGCCCCTTGCTTTTTTCCATCTTTGCTAACAACATGCCACTGGCTTTGAGTAAAGCCAGTGTGTCTATGTATGCGGATGCCTCAACACTATACACGTCAGCTACTACAGCAACTGAAATAACTGCAACACTTAACAAAGAGTTGCAGTTAGTTTCGGAATGGGTGGCAAGGAATAAATTAGTCCTGAATATTTCCAAAACTAAAAGCATTGTATTTGGGTCAAATCATTCACTGAACCCTAAACCTCAACTACATCTCGTAATGAATAATGTGGAAATTGAGCAAGTTGAGGAGACTAAACTGCTTGGAGTAACCCTGGATTGTAGACTGTCATGGTCAAAGCATATTGATACAACAGTAGCTAAGATGGGGAGAAGTCTGTCCATAATTAAGCACTGCTCTACCTTAACAGCACTATCAACAAGGCAGGTCCTACAGGCCCAATTTTGTCGCACCTGGACTACTGTTCAGTCGTGTGGTCAGGTGCCACAAAGAGGGACTTGGGAAAATTGCAGTTGGCTCAGAACAGGGCAGCACGGCTGGCCCTTAAAAGTACACGGAGAGCTAACATTAATGACATGCATGTCAGTCTCTCCTGGCTCAAAGTGGAGGAGAGATTGACTTCATCACTACTTGTATTTATGAGAGGTATTGACATGTTGAATGTACCGAGCTGTCTGTTTGAACTACTGGCGCACAGCTCTGACACCGATGCATACCCCACAAGACATGCCACCAGAGGTCTCTTCACAGTCCCCAAGTCCAGAACAGACTATGGGAGGCGCACAGTACTACATAGAGCCATGACTACATGGAACTCTATTCCACATCAGGTAACTGATGCAAGCAGTAGAATCAGATTTTTAAAAAACGGGTAAAAATACACCTTATGGAACAACGGGGACTGTGAAGAGACACACACAAGGGTATAGACACATGCATACGCACACATTGTGATATTGTTGTATGGTGGTATTAAACATTTTGTATTGTAGATATGTAGTGGTGTAATAATGTCATATGATGTACTGTTTTATATTTTGTTTTATATGTAATGTAAGTGCTTTAATATGTTTGGACCCCAGGAAGAGTAGCTTACCTTGGCAGCAGCTAACGGGGATCCCTAATAAATACAAATTGCTCCCTTTCTGGAGCTCAACATTTGTTTTAATATCCTTTTCTGATTGACTATATCGAAAATGTACTACACAGTAAGGATTGGACTCTAATCTTTCCTGCAAATAGGCCTACCCATGATAACTATAAGTCTACCCATGAGAACTATAAGTCTACCCATGAGAACTATAAGTCTACCCATGAGAACTATAAGTCTACCCATGAGAACTATAAGTCTACCCATGAGAACTATAGGTCTACCCATGATAACTATAGGTCTACCCATGATAACTATGGGCCTAATGCCAATAGTGTGCAAAGCAGTCAAGGCAAAGGGTGGCTATTTGAAGAATCTAAAATCTAATCTAAATTTGTTGAACACTTTTTTGGTTACTACATGATTCCATATGTGTTATTTCATAGTTTTGATGTCTTCACTATTATTCTACAATGTAGAAAATAGTAAAAATAAATAAAAACCCTTGAATGAGTAGGTGTGTCCAAACTTTTGACTGGTTGAGTGAGTGAATATATATACACTGCTCAAAAAAATAAAGGGATCACTACAATAACACATCCTAGATCTGAATAATGAAATAATCTTATTAAATACTTTTTTCTTTACATAGTTGAATGTGCTGACAACAAAATCACACAAATTATCAATGGAAATCAAATGTATCAACCCATGGAGGTCTGGATTTGGAGTCACACTCAAAATTAAAGTGGAAAACCACACTACAGGCTGATCCAACTTTGATGTAATGTCCTTAAAACAAGTCAAAATGAGGCTCAGTAGTGTGTGTGGCCTTCACGTGCCTGTATGACCTCCCTACAACGCCTGGGCATGCTTCTGATGAGGTGGCGGATGGTCTCCTGAGGGATCTCCTCCCAGACCTGGACTAAAGCATCCGCCAACTCCTGGACAGTCTGTGGTGCAACGTGGCGTTGGTGGATGGAGCGAGACATGATGTCCCAGATGTGCTCAATTGGATTCAGGTCTGGGGAACGGGCGGGCCAGTCCATAGCATCAATGCCTTCCTCTTGCAGGAACTGCTGACACACTCCAGCCACATGAGGTCTAGCATTGTCTTGCATTAGGAGGAACCCAGGGCCAACCGCACCAGCATATGGTCTCACAAGGGGTCTGAGGATCTCATCTCGGTACCTAATGGCAGTCAGGCTACCTCTGGCGAGCACATGGAGGGCTGTGCGGCTCCCCAAGGAGATGCCACCCCACACCATGACTGACCCACCGCCAAACCGGTCATGCTGGAGGATGTTGCAGGCAGCAGAACGTTCTCCACGGCGTCTCCAGACTCTGTCACATGTGCTCAGTGTGAACCTGCTTTCATCTGTGAAGAGCACAAGGCGCCGGTGGCGAATTTGCCAATCTTGGTGTTCTCTGGCAAATGCCAAACGTCCTGCACGGTGTTGGGCTGTAAGCACAACCCCCACCTGTGGACGTCGGGCCCTCATGGAGTCTGTTTCTGACCGTTTGAGCAGACACATGCACATTTGTGGCCTGCTGGAGGTCATTTTGCAGGGCTCTGGCAGTGCTCCTCCTGCTCCTCCTTGCACAAAGGTGGAGGTAGCAGTCCTGCTGCTGGGTTGTTGCCCTCCTACGGGCTCCTCCACGTCTCCTGATGTACTGGCCTGTCTCCTGGTAGCGCCTCCATGCTCTGGACACTACGCTGACAGACACAGCAAACCTTCTTGCCACAGCTCGCATTGATGTGCCATCCTGGATGAGCTGCACTACCTGAGCCACTTGTGTGGGTTGTAGACTCCGTCTCATGCTACCACTAGAGTGAAAGCACCGCCAGCATTCAAAAGTGACCAAAACATCAGCCAGGAAGCATAGGAACTGAGAAGTGGTCTGTGGTCACCACCTGCAAAACCAGTCCTTTATTGGGGGTGTCTTGCTAATTGCCTATAATTTCCACCTGTTGTCTATTCCATTTGCACAACAGCATGTGAAATGTATTGTCAATCAGTGTTGCTTCCTAAGTGGACAGTTTGATTTCACAGAAGTGTGATTGACTTGGAGTTACATTGTGTTGTTTAAGTGTTCCCTTTATTTTTTTTGAGCAGTGTATTTATATTCCCAGAGATGCAAAAAACTAAACTCCAAAGACAGGGTTTCAGTCAAAAATATGTATTAAATTAATCACTTGCATTACTTTAACAAGCACAATTTACAGTCAAAAATAGGATATGGTCCATTAGTGCCTTCGAAAGTTGAGAGTTCAGTCAGGTCTGGTCTAGCCTGAGTGCCAGTCTGTCTGTGCTATCATACCCACTCCTTGTCACTCATACAGTTAGACTCCATATTCCAGCCCACCATCCAGTAAGCGAGGCATGAGAAGCTAGTTCCAAATAAATATGAAGACAGGTCTATTGTCTGTTAGTGGGCTGCTACGCGCTGTGCCGACAGAGAACAAGGCCTTGCAACACACTTGTGGTTAAACATGTTTATAGAAACAAAATGTTCCAAGTGTGTCCAAGCCTCAAGGCTGACGTCAGTTGTATCTCTCTAACCCACCAGAGCAGCTGATACTGCATGATCAGAGTGAACGCCATGGGCTTGTAATGCTGTAGGGGGGCTTGTAATGCTGTAGGGGGGCTTGTAATGCTGTAGGGGGCTTGTAATGCTGTAGGGGGCTTGTAATGCTGTAGGGGGGCTTGTAATGCTGTAGGGGGGCTTGTAATGCTGTAGGGGACTTGTAATGCTGTAGGGGGGCTTGTAATGCTGTAGGGGGGCTTGTAATGCTGTAGGGGGCTTGTAATGCTGTAGGGGGCTTGTAATGCTGTAGGGGGGCTTGTAATGCTGTAGGGGGCTTGTAATGCTGTAGGGGGGCTTGTAATGCTGTAGGGGGGCTTGTAATGCTGTAGGGGGGCTTGTAATGCTGTAGGGGGCTTGTAATGCTGTAGGGGGGTTGTAATGCTGTAGGGGGCTTGTAATGCTGTAGGGGGGCTTGTAATGCTGTAGGGGGGCTTGTAATGCTGTAGGGGGGCTTGTAATGCTGTAGGGGGGCTTGTAATGCTGTAGGGGGGCTTGTAATGCTGTAGGGGGCTTCGCTGTCCAGAACACTTCCTCAATAGGACTTAGAACTGAGGACCGCTTTCTGCTAGCCTGGTAAAGTTCTGTCTGTATATTAGCAAACAGAACCCAGCTAGTTTTCTGTTTAGACTGTGGCGTTCCTATCAGAAGCAAATCGCTTCAACAAATCCTTCAAAATGCCTCTCTCTCTCTCACCATGTAAGAACGTTAAGACGTCACAATGGAATCGCAGCACAGTTATCAATGTAGCGTTGAAAAAGACAGCAATATCTTCAGAGAGGACAACACTGTTAAGTGAAACGGCATGTACTAGGGGAACGTTGGCTGGAGCTCAAAACGCACTCCATATTGTTTTACAAATGCAATTAATAAACCCAAATATCAAATGTAATCAAGAATGGGTTAGGTTAACGTCTCACTTTCACTAGACTATGTGGGTCAAAAGCATAAATGTAGTACTGATTTTAAATATTAAAAACCTGGAAAATCCTCTTCATTAGACAAATACATCATCATGTTGAACAGACAACTGATTTTTACAAGACTGTCAACAGGTAATCAACATAACAGAAATTAACCAATTGCACATTTATGTAAACTGTATCTAATTAATAAACCTGGTTAGGAAGCAGGGTTCCATCGCCAGTCATCCATTTTGTTGCATATGTTATTGTTAAACGTGTTGTTTTCTAGCTGACGGCGATTGAGGGAGGAGTAGGAAGAGGGATAAAATGTTGATCTTTTTATTTTTTCCAAAAACGAAATTTGAGAATTGAGGTATGGGGGGGTCACCAATCAATCGTTTCCTTTTGCCAGGAAATCACAAGTCTTTAACTTTCCTGGAAAGTTGAACACAGCATTTTCCAAGGCTGTTGGAATGCTGATCACTGAACGCCCAGGGTAAGGTGGTATCTCTCTGATGTCATAATGGAGAGGGGAGGGACCGAGCAGAGCTATGCACCATAATGGACCATGGAGAAGTTCTTCATAATGTTGTCCACAGCTATCCCAGCCTCCTGCATGGTGTACCTGGGGAACACAGAGGACACTGGTTTCAATAATAAAGTTGCACTGGAATACAATAAAGCAGTGAATGGGCAACGACGGTATAGCTTACAACACAAGGTCTTCGGTGTACATCTTGTCAAAGTTAAGATATTCTCCATCACAAACAGTGAAGGTGGAAGAAGTGGGGCGCCAATATTTATTGTACAGCATCACTTCGGTATCTGAGCGTAACTCCTAGCATGATGTTGGACATCATATTGATATCTAATATGACTATGGGATGCAAATTTCAGTCAATTTTGTTGCCGACTAACCAACCCCCACTAACCGGTTAAAACAGAAAATACTATGCATGGAATACTATGAACATACTTTTTTTCCATTAAGAGCTTAAAAAAACCATGTGACAATAGCAAACCTATCACCTCATGTTATTGAACATACAAACACTACTGAAGCAGACAATGTAACGCATCATTTTCAAACATTTGCCAAAATGCAATGAGGAAAAACACTGTTCTAAAAAGACACAGCTTATGAAGCCGTTTCATGTGACAGAGATGAACTTCTCCATTAGCAACTTTTACAAAGAGAAAAAACATAGATATACAACAACTAGGGTGGGTTGTTAATATGACTGTGATTGTGACAACTAAAGAAAGTTGATATGAAAACCAGTACAACAGGAGAGAAAGGCTATGAAACGTTTTTGGTTGCTAGTTTAACTGTAGTTGTTAGCCGCTCCCCTCTCTCCCCCACTGCTTCCTGTGTGAGTTGCCTAGCAACGAGTCTCCACTCCACACAGCCATTAGTTGTTCTAACTATCTGACTAGAGACAGCCATTAGTTGAGGTAAGCTATTTTCTTCCTCTGTTTCTGCTGCTAAAGCCACTTTCTACCACTCTAAATTTCAAGCCTCTGCCTCTAACCCTAGGAAACTCTTTGCCACCTTCTCCTCCCTGCTGAATCCTCCTCCCCCTCCTATCTCTGTGGATGACTTCGTCAACCATTTTGAAAAGAAGGTTGACGACATCCGATCCTCATTTATTAAGTCAAATGACACCGCTGGTCCTGCTCACACTGTCCTACCCTATGCTTTGACTTTTTTCTCCCCTCTCTCTCCAGATGAAATCTTGCGACTTGTGACGGCCGGCTGCCCAACAACCTGCCTGCTTGACCCTATCCCCTCCTGTCTTCTCCAGACCATTTCCGGAGACCTTCTCCCTTACCTCACCTCGCTCATCAACTCATCCTTGACCGCTGGCTATGTCCCTTCAGTCTTCAAGAGAGCGAGAGTTGCACCCCTCAAAAAACCTACACTCGATCCCTCCGATGTCAACAACTACAGACCAGTATCCCTTCTTTCTTTTCTCTCCAAAACTATTGAGCGTGCCGTCTTTAGCCAACTCTCTTGCTATCTCTCTCAGAATGACCTTCTTGATCCAAACCAGTCAGGTTTCAAGACTGGTCATTCAACTGAGACTGCTCTTCTCTGTGTCATGGAGGCTCTCCGCACTGCTAAAGCTAACTTTCTCTCCTCTGCTCTTATCCTTCTAGACCAGGGGTGTCAAACGTCCGGCCCGCGGGCCGGATCAGGCCCGCAAACGGGTTTAATCCGGCCCGCGAGATGATTTCGGGAAAAAAAAATGTGAGTCTTCATGCCGACAAATATGACAACTTTCAAGGACAGCGGAGATGAGAGAAGGTGAATGAACTGTTGGCGGGTCTGAAGAAACAGCAGTCTGTGTTTACTCACAGCCGAGACATCAGTGACGCTGCAGTGAAAGCTAGCTACCTCATTGCTAATGAAATCGCAGTGGCTTCAAAACCATTTAGTGAGGGTGAATTTGTAAAAACATGCATGATGAAGGCAGCGGAGATTGTGTGCCCTGAAAAGCGGCAGGCTTTTGCAAATATCAGCCTGACAAGAAACACAGTTGCAGACAGGATTTCCGATCTTTCAGTGGATTTGGAGAGCCAGTTGAAGCAAAAAGTAAAGTCATTTATTGTGTTTTGGTTGCAATTGATGAAAGCACGGACATTACAGATGTTGCACAACTGGCCATTTTCATCCGCTGGAGTTGATGACACATTGACCGTCACCGAGGAGTTCGTGGAGTTGGTGCCGATGACAGATACAACGACAGCAGCTGATATTTTTACCGCACTCGTCGCGCGCTGGACAGGGTCGGAGTGGACTGGTCCCGCGCTGTCAGCCTGGCTACAGATGGTGCGCCCTCAATGATCGGGAAAAAAGCAGGCGTTGTGACAAAGTTCAGAGAGAAAGTGCAATCTGCAAATGGAGGACGTGATTTTTGACTTTTCACTGTATTTTGCACCAGGAGGCTTTGTGTTGCAAGTCATTAAAGATGGATAACGTCACGAAGGTGGTCATCCAAACTGTTAATTTCATCCGATCCAGAAGCCTGAATCACCGTCAGTTTGACAGCCTTCTCGAGAGAGAAAGACCACATCTATGGCCTGCCATACCACACTGAGGTAAGATGGTTAAGCAGAGGTGCTGTGCTGAGGCGTTTCTTTGATTTACGAGAAGAAATTGAACAGTTCATGGAAGAAAAGTAACCAGGTGGCGAATCGCATCTCTGCATGTCTGGCCGACATATCAGTATGGATGACGGATCACCACCTCAAGCTGAACCCTGGCAAGACGGAGCTGCTCTTCCTCCCGGGGAAGGACTGCCCGTTCCATGATCTCGCCATCACGGTTGACAACTCCGTTGTGTCCTCCTCCCAGAGTGCGAAGAGCCTTGGCGTGACCCTGGACAACACCCCTGTCGTTCTCCGCTAACATCAAGGCGGTGACCCGATCCTGCAGGTTCATGCTCTACAACATTCGGAGAGTACGACCCTGCCTTACACAGGAAGCGGCACAGGTCCTAATCCAGGCACTTGTCATCTCCCGTCTGGATTACTGCAACTCGCTGTTGGCTGGGCTCCCTGCCTGTGCCATTAACCCCTACAACTCATCCAGAATGCCGCAGCCCGTCTGGTGTTCAACCTTCCCAAGTTCTCTCACGTCACCCCCCTCCTCCGCACACTCCACTGGCTTCCAGTTGAAGCTCGCATCCGTTACAAGACCATGGTGCTTGCCTATGGAGCAGTGAGGGGAACGGCACCTCCGTACCTTCAGGCTCTGATCAGTCCCTACACCCAAACGAGGGCATTGCGTTCATCCACCTCTGGCCTGCTGGCTCCCCTTCCTCTGCGGAAGCATAGTTTCCGCTCAGCCCAGTCAAAACTGTTCGCTGCTCTGGCACCCCAATGGTGGAACAAGCTCCCTCACGACGCCAGGACAGCGGAGTCACTCACCACCTTCCGGAGACATTTGAAACCCCACCTCTTTAAGGAACACCTGGGATAGGATAAAGTAATCCTTCTACCCCCCCCAAAAAAAAATAATAATTGTAAAGTGGTTATCCCACTGGCTATAGGGTGAATGCACCAATTTGTAAGTCGCTCTGGATAAGAGCGTCTGCTAAATGACGTAAATGTGCCCTTGAGCAAGGCACTTAACCCTAATTGCTCCTGTAAGTCGCTCTGGATAAGAGCGTCTGCTAAATGACTAAAATGTCAATGTAAATGTAATGAAAAGGGCAAACCAGTGTTAGAATTTCATTCTGCAGAATGGATGCAGGACCTTGCATTTATGGTGGATGTTACAGAGCACCTGAATAACTTGAACAAACAGCTGCAAGGTCGCAACAAAGTTGTCACGCAGTATTATGACAGCATACGTTCTTTCAAGTTGAAGCTGTCATTGTGGGAGACGCAACTCGCCGGTGGTGATGCAGCTCACTTCCCCTGTCTGAAAAATGTGTGCGCGACCCAACATGTGGCAGACATGAAGCGGTTCAAAGATAAAATAACGGGACTGTTACGGGAGTTTGAGCAACGCTTTCAGATTTATGTTTATATGTTTTTATGTTGATGTGCTATTGTTATTTTATTTTATTTGTATATTTAACCTATTCTTGACTCTGTGGTTCTTGCACTTGTTTGGGGAACATGATTTCATTATTTTTATCTACATTTCTGCCTGAGAAATGACACCCTGATATAGTTCTGTGATCTGTGAAACAGTTTGTCAATCACTGAGGCATTGTGTGTTTGTGTGTTCTTTTTCTTTAGAATTTTCAAATAAACTTGACGTGTTTTATGATTAATAGTGATGTTGTGCTTGTACTATTTTGGACACACTGTCCTCAGGCTCCAGCTTTATGTTGTATGTTGATCATATTAAAACAAAGAAAACAATCTGAAGTTGTTGTTTTTAAGTTATATATACACCATGATTTTTCCGGTCCGGCCCACTTGGGAATAGATTTTCCTCCATGTGGCCCCTGAGCTAAAATGAGTTTGACACCCCTGTTCTAGACCTATCTGCTGCCTTTGATACTGTGAACCATCAGATCCTCCTCTCCACCCTCTCCGAGTTGGGCATCTCCGGCGCTGCTCACTCTTGGATTGCGTCCTACCTGACAGGTCGCTCCTACCAGATGGCGTGGCGAGAATCTGTCTCTGCACCACGTGCTCTCACCACTGGTGTCCCCCAGGGCTCAGTTCTAGGCCCTCTCCTATTCTCTCTATACACCAAG
Organism: Coregonus clupeaformis; assembly: GCF_020615455.1. Lineage (NCBI taxonomy): Eukaryota > Metazoa > Chordata > Actinopteri > Salmoniformes > Salmonidae > Coregonus > Coregonus clupeaformis. The sequence continues at coordinate 551,051 of NW_025533540.1, forward strand.
TCACTTGGCACTGTCATATCCTCACATGGCCTCTCCTATCATTGCTACGCAGACGACACACAATTAATGTTCTCCTTTCCCCCTTCTGATAACCAGGTGGCGAATCGCATCTCTGCATGTCTGGCAGACATCAGTGTGGATGTCGGATCACCACCTCAAGCTGAACCTCGGCAAGACGGAGCTGCTCTTCCTCCCGGGGAAGGACTGCCCGCTCCATGATCTCGCCATCACGGTTGACAACTCCATTGTGTCCTCCTCCCAGAGTGCAAAGAACCTTGGCGTGACCCTTGACAACACCCTGTCGTTCTCCGCTAACATCAAAGCGGTGACCCGATCCTGCAGGTTCATGCTCTACAACATTCGCAGAGTACGACCCTGCCTTACACAGGAAGCGGCACAGGTCCTAATCCAGGCACTTGTCATCTCCCGTCTGGATTACTGCAACTCGCTGTTGGCTGGGCTCCCTGCCTGTGCCATTAAACCCCTACAACTTATCCAGAACGCCGCAGCCCGTCTGGTGTTCAACCTTCCCAAGTTCTCTCATGTCACCCCGCTCCTCCGCACACTCCACTGGCTTCCAGTTGAGGCTCGCATCTACTACAAGACCATGGTGCTTGCCTACGGAGCTGTGAGGGGAACGGCACCTCCGTACCTTCAGGCTCTGATCAGTCCCTACACCCAAACGAGGGCATTGCGTTCTTCCACCTCTGGCCTGCTGGTCCCCCTACCTCTGCGGAAGCACAGTTCCCGCTCAGCCCAGTCAAAGCTATTCGCTGCTCTGGCACCCCAATGGTGGAACAAGCTCCCTCACTACACCAGGACAGCGGAGTCACTGACCACCTTCCGGAGACACTTGAAACTCTACCTCTTTAAGGAACACCTGGAATAGTATAAAAGTAATCCTTCTACCCCCACAAAAAAAAAAAAGTGCTTGTCCCACTGGCTATCATAAGTTGAATGCACCAATTTGTAAGAGCGTCTGCTAAATGACTATATGCAAATAAGAAAGCTATTTTCTAACTAGAGACAGAGCCATTAGTTGACGTAAAAAAGCTTTCTAACTCTATAAAACTCGCTGTACATGACTATTTTTGGCAATTTAATAATTCCGGTCGACCAAGACACTGTTCCTGTTTCATGGCTGACGATTTTGTTAAAATTCTAACACCAATTTAATTTCATGAAATTATGCAAATTAACCTACAGACTGATAAGCATGACGGTCAAATGTATTTTCAACTGCTAACGACTAACCATTAACATCCCTAAATATGAGCATAACTCCCATCATGCCGGACATCTCATTGATATCTAACATGAGCGTAACTCCTAGCATGACATCAAAACTGATGTTAATGATGTGACATTGTAGATGCTACTCAGTTATTTCAGTGTGACACGTTTTCATTATGATGGTTTATCTACCATACGGGTTAAGCAACCCCCACGTACCAGTCAGCGGTGGAGACAGTGTGGTAGACAGCTGGTCTGATGGCTGAGGGCCCCCCCAGGCCAGCGGCCCCCATGTTGTTAAAGACCAGCCAGTCTCCAGGGCTGAGCTCAGGCAGCAGGCAGTGCTCCAACACCTGGTCTAGGCCGTCACACGACGGACCCCACAGGCTGCTGGAGAACACTGGCTCCGCCGCCGCCGTAGACCCCCTCTGTGGAAGGAGAGGTTCAGATTACACAAACGGTTCATAACAAGATAAAAGATGGCAGTACTTTAGAGTGCTCCTAACACCTGCATGTAAATACTGAAATTCAACGGCATTAAACTTACATTTTTGTCTTAATATATTGACTTCAAGTACAGTTTAATATAAAGATACATTTACATTTTGAAACATCTCGCTGAAGTGGCGTTGTTGGAATGTCGACACACACTAAAAACGTATTCAAGCCTAACACGCGGTATTCACAGAAGGCCACATCGACTAGCAAACAAACAAGACCTCCCGAATCCCCAAGACATGGATAAACACGGAGAGAAATGGGTCAATCTGAAGGATCTATTTGAGCAAAGGGGAAAGATGAACACGATTCTGTTGGATGTTGCATCTGATGTCTCCACGATAAAAACAACAACTACCGAGCTGAAGGAAAAAGTTGATGCAATACAAGAGAGGATGGAGGGGGCAGAGGGACAGATTTCGACAGTGGGAGGATGCCGTCTCCCGTCTGGAGAAGGGTAATGAAAGCTGGACCTATTGTGGAATCGTGTCGAAGAACTTGAGAACAGAAGTAGGAGAAATTCGGTGAGATTGGTTCATCTAAAAGAGGGGAGTGAGGCTGGCGGTGGACTAATCTCGTGTGTGCAGAAAATCATCGCAGAAGGATTTTGATTTGACGACAGGCATGAATTCAAAATTAAACGAACCCATCGCAGTTTAACCATGGCTGGTGAGAATAGGCCACCGAGAACGGAAGGAAAATAAAATGATTTAGGGACAAGTTGGAGGCAGAGAGATTCTTGCTAGAGCAAGGTGTTTAGCCTAGATAAAGAAGATGAGACAAGGTCAAATACAAGTTTAACTGTTTGCCGTTTACTATACAAATGAAGGCAGCCTGTGTGTTTGCGGGACTCTGGGGAGTGTTGCTAATTTAGCCGTTCAGCCGCCTCACGGACCAGAAGGAAGTTTGAGTTGACTGCAGGTCTTCTTCTGCAGCATCAGACAGTTCTGTGATGATCGACTCATCGAGAAGCAACGTTACGTTCCTAGTTGCTTTGTTTTATTTGGGGATTGGTTTCCAACGTTTTATTGTACAGCTGGAGCATGTATTGTGAAATGTTATATAAGGATGTTCATTAGAGTTAAAATGGGACACTTCACACTATAACTACTCAGCGCAAATATGGCTAACGGTACAATCTCTTGGAACATAAATGGTGGTGGTAACCAAGTGAAGAGGAAAAAGATTGACATATTTAAAATCAAAATAGGCAGATAGTGTTCATACAGGAATCACATTTCACAGATACAGAGTCACTGAAATTTAGAGGCTGGGTTGCAGAAGTTTACCATAGCTAATTTAATCCCCCCCCCCCAAAAAAAAATGGGGTGATTTATTCTGATAAGCAAAACACTTCATTTTGTAATGTTGAAGCAACACTGAGGAGTTTGTCAGGCTTATCTGCATTGAGGGCTCTTATAAATGGGATTCAGGCAGTGTTACGCAACATATTCCGAGCTGGTCATGGGTGCACCTCAGCCACGCTCAAGGTCCTAAACGATATTATAACCGCGATCGATAATAGACAGTACTGTGCAGCCGTCTTCATCGACCTGGCCAAGGCTTTCGACTCTGTCAACCACCGCATTCTTATTGGCAGACTAAATAGCCTTGGTTTCTCAAATGACTGCCTCGCCTGGTTCACCAACTACTTCTCAGATAGAGTTCAGTGTGTCAAATCGGAGGGCCTGTTGTCTGGACCTATGGCAGTCTCTATGGGGGTGCCACAGGGTTCAATTCTCGGGCCGACTCTATTCTCTGTGTATATCAATGATGTCGCTCTTGCTGCTGGTGACTCTCAGATCCACCTCTACGCAGACGACACCATTTTGTATACATCTGGCCCTTCATTGGACACTGTGTTAACAAACCTCCAAACGAGCTTCAATGCCATACAACACTCCTTCAGTAGCCTTCAACTGCTCTCAAACGCTAGTAAAACTAAATGCATGCTCTTCAACCGAACGCTGCTTGCACCCGCCTGCCCGACTAGAATCACTACTCTCGGCGAGTCTGACCTAGAGTATGTGGACAACTACAAATATCTAGGTGTCTGGTTAAACTGTAAACTCTCCTTCCAGACTCACATTAAGAATCTCCAATCCAAAGTTACATCTAGAATCGGCTTCCTATTTCGCAACAAAGCCTCCTTCACTCATGCTGCCAAACATGCCCTCGTAAAACTGCCCCAGATCATTATTCCTCCTCCACCAAACTTCACAGTTGGCACTATGCATTCGGGCTGGTAGCGTTCTCCTGGTATCCACCAAAACCAGATTTATCCGTCAGACTGCCAGACGGTGAGGCATGATCACTCCAGAGAACGCTTTTCCACTGCTCCAGAGTCCATTGGCGGCGAGCTTTACACCACTCCTGCCGACGCTTGGCATTGCGCATGCCGATCTTAGGCTTGTGTGCGGCTGCTCGGCCATGGAAACCCATTTCATTAAGCTCCCGACTAACAGTTATTGTACTGACGTTGCTTCCAGAGGCAGTGGAACTCGGTTGTGAGTGTTGCAACCGAGGACAGGCAATTTTCTACGTGCTTCAGCACTCGGTGGTCCCGTTCTGTGAGCTTGTGTGGCCTACCACTTCGCGGCTAAGCCGTTGTTGCTCCTAGACGTTTCCACTTCACAATAACAGCACTTACAGTTGACCGGGACAGCTCTAGCAGGGTAGAAATTTGACGAACTGACTTCTTGGAAAGGTGGCATCCTATGACGGTGCCACGTTGAAAGGTCTTTAGTAAGGCCATTCTACTGCCAATTTGTGTCTGTGGAGATCGCATGGCTGTGTGCTCGATTTTATACACCTGTCAGCAACAGGTGTGGCTGAAATATCTGAATCCACTAATTTGAAGGGGTGTCCACATACTTTTGTATATATTATTTAGTATATGTAAAGACAATATTAAAATCAAAAATAGTCTGATGGGTGACAATATTAGCCTATCACTTGTGAAGGATGCTCTGCTTGTGTGCAGTAAGGCAAGAAACAGCGCATGCCTTTGCGACTTCTTCAAATCATAGCCCCCACCTCATGTAGCCTAGCCCATAGGCCAAATCATAGCCCCCACCTCATGTAGCCTAGCCCATAGGCCAAATCATAGCCCCCACCTCATGTAGCCCAGCCCATAGGCCAAATCATAGTCCCCACCTCATGTAGCCCAGCCCATAGGCCAAATCATAGTCCCCACCTCATGTAGCCCAGCCCATAGGCCAAATCATAGCCCCCACCTCATGTAGCCCAGCCCATAGGCCAAATCATAGTCCCCACCTCATGTAGCCTAGCCCATAGGCCTAATCATAGCCCCCACCTCATGTAGCCTAGCCCATAGGCCAAATCATAGCCCCCACCTCATGTAGCCTCATGTAGCCTAGCCCATAGGCCAAATCATAGCCCCCACCTCATGTAGCCTCATGTAGCCCAGCCCATAGGCCTAATCATAGCCCCCCACCTCATGTAGCCTCATGTAGCCTAGCCCATAGGCCTAATCATAGCCCCCACCTCATGTAGCCTAGCCCATAGGCCAAATCATAGCCCCCACCTCATGTAGCCTCATGTAGCCTAGCCCATAGGCCAAATCATAGTCCCCACCTCATGTAGCCTAGCCCATAGGCCAAATCATAGCCCCCACCTCATGTAGCCTAGCCCATAGGCCAAATCATAGCCCCCACCTCATGTAGCCTCATGTAGCCTAGCCCATAGGCCAAATCATAGTCCCCACCTCATGTAGCCTAGCCCATAGGCCTAATCATAGCCCCCACCTCATGTAGCCCAGCCCATAGGCCAAATCATAGTCCCCACCTCATGTAGCCCAGCCCATAGGCCAAATCATAGTCCCCACCTCATGTAGCCTAGCCCATAGGCCAAATCATAGCCCCCACCTCATGTAGCCCAGCCCATAGGCCAAATCATAGCCCCCACCTCATGTAGCCTAGCCCATAGGCCAAATCATAGCCCCCACCTCATGTAGCCTAGCCCATAGGCCAAATCATAGCCCCCACCTCATGTAGCCTCATGTAGCCTAGCCCATAGGCCTATAAGGTTTTACAACCAATGTAGAGCCATAAGCAGCGAGTGAGTTTCAAGTTTGGGGAAGATAATTTTCACCATAAAAATGCCCCTTTATAATAAAAGCATAACATGCATAAATCGCATTTGCGGTCACTGTTGAGAATTGTGTTTTCCCCGCTAATTAATTGCATTTCGGAACATTCACACTTATAGCCTACTGCCTTGTGGGCGCATTGCTGCGCTTATAATGGGAAGAAATAGCATAATAGTTGATCAACATTTTAAGATAAACGTTCTCATCTGTTGCATCAGCCACATTGCTTTTAGAAGGTATTTTGATGCTAGTGGTTGTATTAATTGTCCCAGACTATGTTTGGAATATTTATCTCCCACAGAATAGAACAGGTCAACTTCTGTACTATGGGGGATAGTAGATTGACGTGGGCTAGTGCTTTTGCTGTTCGTTAGGCCGACTCATCTTGTTGGCTGACCAAAAGTAAATATGGACAGTTCTTCCAACGTCTTCAATATGCACCTCGGAATTCGATAAGGACGCGCGCAGTTGCGTCCCCGATGTGTCGGTCTTAACTTGTAGCCTGTGAGAAAGACCCGATCACATGACGGGCATTGGCTAATAAGAATTGAGATATCTGAGAGCGAGAGGTGCATTCACCTTATAGCCAGTGGGACAACCACTTTACAATATGTTTTTTTTTTTCTTTCTTTGGGGTGGGGTAAGGGGGGGTAGAAGGATTACTTTATCCTATCCCAGGTGTTCCTTAAAGAGGTGGGGTTTCAAGTGTCTCCGGAAGGTGGCACATGGTGCCAATAAGCCAAGTCTGGACTTTTCACATATTTGATCAAATATTTGTCTTTTTAAAACATGCAAGTAAAGTCATTAAACTTCACATGAGATTAACTTTTCATTTTATATCCAATTTTCTTACAAAAAATTAGAGCTGTACATGTCAGAAAGATTTTGGTTAATAGACCCAGCTAGCTGCTACTGACCTCATCTCTCTGAGGGGGACCCAGCTAGCTGCTACTGACCTCATCTCTCTGAGGGGGACCCAGCTAGCTGCTACTGACCTCATCTCTCTGAGGGGGACCCAGCTAGCTGCTACTGACCTCATCTCTCTGAGGGGGACCCAGCTAGCTGCTACGGACCTCATCTCTCTGAGGGGGACCCAGCTAGCTGCTACTGACCTCATCTCTCTGAGGGGGACCCAGCTAGCTGCTACTGACCTCATCTCTCTGAGGGGGACCCAGCTAGCTGCTACTGACCTCATCTCTCTGAGGGGGACCCAGCTAGCTGCTACTGACCTCATCTCTCTGAGGGGGGACCCAGCTAGCTGCTACTGACCTCATCTCTCTGAGGGGGACCCAGCTAGCTGCTACGGACCTCATCTCTCTGAGGGGGACCCAGCTAGCTGCTACGGACCTCATCTCTCTGAGGGGGACCCAGCTAGCTGCTACTGACCTCATCTCTCTGAGGGGGACCCAGCTAGCTGCTACTGACCTCATCTCTCTGAGGGGGACCCAGCTAGCTGCTACTGACCTCATCTCTCTGAGGGGGACCCAGCTAGCTGCTACTGACCTCATCTCTCTGAGGGGGACCCAGCTAGCTGCTACTGACCTCATCTCTCTGAGGGGGACCCAGCTAGCTGCTACTGACCTCATCTCTCTGAGGGGGACCCAGCTAGCTGCTACTGACCTCATCTCTCTGAGGGGGACCCAGCTAGCTGCTACTGACCTCATCTCTCTGAGGGGGACACAGCTAGCTGCTACTGACCTTGAGCACAGCCGGGGCAGGGATGGTGCTTCCTAGCAGCTTGCTGGAGAAAGACCCGTAGACGCCATCGTTCAGGTAGTAGAGGAACTCTGGCTCGTCGTCTGGGGTCAGCTCCTCTGGAGATGGACGAGGAGATCACATCAGACAGGATGTTTCAAAAAAGGAAGTACACCAACAAAAAGAGAATGCACACTACAATATACTGAATGCTCCTTATAATAATAATAATATAATATCCCATTTAGCAGACGCTTTTATACAAAGTGACTTACAGTCATGTGTGCATTCATTTTTTGTGTATGGGTGGTCCCGGGGATCGAACCCACTACCTTGGCGTTACAAGCGCCGTGCTCTACCAGCTGAGCTACAGAGGACCACAGCCAATCAGTCTGAGCTACAGAGGACCACAGCCAATCAGTCTGAGCTACAGAGGACCACAGCCAATCAGTCTGAGCTACAGAGGACCACAGCCAATCAGTCTGAGCTACAGAGGACCACAGCCAATCAGTCTGAGCTACAGAGGACCACAGCCAATCAGTCTGAGCTACAGAGGACCACAGAGCTACAGAGGACCACAGAGCTACAGAGGACCACAGAGCTACAGAGGACCACAGAGCTACAGAGGACCACAGAGCTACAGAGGACCTTACTGGGTTTATTATGATGTTCTACAACATCCAGCACCTGCTCAAAGACATTATCTCACATGTTTTGTGTGCTCCGTTTTTTTCTCATACTACAGAGAAATACTGCCTCCATTCTATCCCATGAATTAAATTATTTGGTGTGTGCTTATATTTGTCCTGTATTAATATATAATATTACTATATATTAATACGAATGTGTGAATTGGAAAATGTTTTTTTGTGTGCATATCCCTACTTCCCCCTAAGACACCCTTAGAGGGTGGGGCCACGGCCACCCTGGACCAATCGGTCGGCTGGCTCACCCTGAGCCTGACAGCTCCAGTCCCGTGCCACAACCTTCTTGCCGATGACGTTGACAGCCAGAGTGAAGGCAGAGGAGACGTAGTAGCTACCGGGCTGAGCGATGACCTGCACCCCAGACAGAGAGGGGAAGTAGGCATCCAGCAGCAGTCTGACGGAGGTATGAACCTAGAGGGGACAGAGGACGTCAGCGGAGTTACTTAACGCCTGCGTCCCAAACAGAGAGGGGAAGGACGCATCCAGCAGCAGTCTGATGGAGGTATGAACCTAGAGGGGACAGAGGACTTAACGCCTGCGTCCCAAACAGAGAGGGGAAGGACGCATCCAGCAGCAGTCTGATGGAGGTATGAACCTAGAGAGGACAGAGGACGTCAGCGGAGTTACTTAACGTCTGCGTCCCAAACAGAGAGGGGAAGGACGCATCCAGCAGCAGTCTGATGGAGGTATGAACCTAGAGAGGACAGAGGACTTAACGCCTGCGTCCCAAACAGAGAGGGGAAGGACGCATCCAGCAGCAGTCTGATGGAGGTATGAACCTAGAGGGGACAGAGGACTTAACGCCTGCGTCCCAAACAGAGAGGGGAAGTAGGCATCCAGCAGCAGTCTGATGGAGGTATGAACCTAGAGGGGACAGAGGACTTAACGCCTGCGTCCCAAACAGAGAGGGGAAGGACGCATCCAGCAGCAGTCTGATGGAGGTATGAACCTAGAGGGGACAGAGGACTTAACGCCTGCGTCCCAAACAGAGAGGGGAAGGACGCATCCAGCAGCAGTCTGACGGAGGTATGAACCTAGAGGGGACAGAGGACTTAACGCCTGCGTCCCAAACAGAGAGGGGAAGGACGCATCCAGCAGCAGTCTGATGGAGGTATGAACCTAGAGAGGACAGAGGACGTCGGACTTAACGTCTGCGTCCCAAACAGAGAGGGGAAGGACGCATCCAGCAGCAGTCTGATGGAGGTATGAACCTAGAGGGGACAGAGGACGTCAGCGGAGTTACTTAACGTCTGCGTCCCAAACAGAGAGGGGAAGGACGCATCCAGCAGCAGTCTGACGGAGGTATGAACCTAGAGGGGACAGAGGACTTAACGCCTGCGTCCCAAACAGAGAGGGGAAGGACGCATCCAGCAGCAGTCTGACGGAGGTATGAACCTAGAGGGGACAGAGGACTTAACGTCTGCGTCCCAAACAGAGAGGGGAAGGACGCATCCAGCAGCAGTCTGATGGAGGTATGAACCTAGAGAGGACAGAGGACTTAACGCCTGCGTCCCAAACAGAGAGGGGAAGGACGCATCCAGCAGCAGTCTGATGGAGGTATGAACCTAGAGAGGACAGAGGACTTAACGCCTGCGTCCCAAACAGAGAGGGGAAGGACGCATCCAGCAGCAGTCTGACGGAGGTATGAACCTAGAGGGGACAGAGGACTTAACGTCTGCGTCCCAAACAGAGAGGGGAAGGACGCATCCAGCAGCAGTCTGATGGAGGTATGAACCTAGAGGGGACAGAGGACTTAACGCCTGCGTCCCAAACAGCACTCTATTCCCTCTATAGTGCACTACGTTTTACCAGGGCCCATAGGGAATAGGGTACCATTTGGGAAACACACAATCTGCATCGTTTTCTGTAAGTAATGCCATGTGACGAGAGGGGTCATGATGTACCTGTTTGAGCTGAAACTCTGAGCCAGAGAATCCACCACCAATATCCAGGATGCTCATACTGAACCCCAACTCCGCCTGACAAGGAGAGCGAGAGAGAATTTTAAAGAAAAAAAATGAGGGGGAGAGAAAAGAGACAGGGCGATCAGGCCATAGAATTACATATAGAACACTTCCAGGATCTCTATGGACACGACCTTTTCACGCCCCAGTCGCCCCAGCTGGAATTTTTTTAAATGAGTGATGTCAGAATGCACTCACTGTTCTAAAATGTGATTGTTACGCAACAGGACAGTTCGCCCACGCTGCCTTCGAACCAAGCCACGCTGCCTGCTAATTATCTATCTATAGGCTGAGGCGTGTTCCGCCTCCTCATTCATTCACATAGAAGTAGCCCATTTCACTGTTGCGGACAATTTTACGTTTGAGGCTTTACTGAACCGGACAAACGTCTCTCTTCGATGACAGCCCAAACACCTCCCCAGTGTTTACCCAGATCCTCTGGTCCTCTGTAGCTCAGCTGGTAGAGCACGGCGCTTGTAACGCCAAGGTAGTGGGTTCGATCCCCGGGACCACCCATACACAAAAAAATAAAAAATGTATGCACGCATGACTAAGTCGCTTTGGATAAAAGCGTCTGCTAAATGGCATATTATTATTATTATAATCATCAAGTATGCAGACATTTGCGCAGTCCAGCACAAACTTTTTCCCCCTGGCACATTTTCCGCCAGCATTGCCTTCGTCGTCGCTTTACTTACTAATAATAACTCTGGACATTCCCATTGAAGTGCCGTATTTTCAGTATATGGTGTTGTCCTAATGTAGCATACCGTACGCATGTACAGTTCATTCAGAAAGTATTCAGACAACTTGACTTTTCCCACATTTTGTTACATTACAGCCTTATTCTGAAATGGATCAAGTAGTCCCCCCCCCATCATCAATCTACACACACACACAATACCCCATAATGACAAAGCAAAAACAGGTTTATATACATTTTTGCAAACATTTTCAAAATAAAAAACGGAAGTATCACATTTACATAGGTATTCAGACCCTTTACTCAGTACTTTGTTGAAGCACCTTTGGCAGCGATTACAGCCTCAAGTCTTCTTGGGTATGACGCTACAAGCTTGGCACACCTGTATTTGGGGAGTTTCTCCCATTCTTCTCTGCAGATCCTCTCAAGCTCTGTCAGGTTAGATGGGGAGCGTCGCTGCACAGCTATTTTCAGGTCTCTCCAGAGATGTTCGATCAGGTTCAAGTCCGGGCTCTGGCTGGGCCACTCAAGGACATTCAGAGACTTGTCCCGAAGCCACTCCTGCGTTGTCTTGGCTGTGTGCTTAGGGTCGTTGTCCTGTTGGAAGGTGAACCTTCGTCCCAGTCTGAGGTCCTGAGCAGGTTTTGATCAAGGATCTCTCTGTACTTTGCTCCGTTCATCTTTCCCGATCCTGACTAGTCTCCCAGTCCCTGCCGCTGAAAAACATCCCCACAGCATGATGCTGCCACCACCATGCTTCACCGTAGGGATGGTGCCAGGTTTACTCCAGACGTGACGCTTGGCATTCAGGCCAAAGAGTACAATCTTGGTTTCATCAGACCAGAGAATCTTGTTTCTCCTGGTCTGAGAGTCCTTTAGGTGCCTTTTGGCAAACTCCAAGCAGGCTGTCATGTGCCTTTTACTGAGGAGTGGCTTCCGTCTGGTCACACTACCATAAAGGCTTGATTGGTGGAATGCTGCAGAGATGGTTGTCCTTCTGGAAGATTCTCCCATCTCCACAGAGGAACTCTGGAGCTCTGTCAGAGTGACCATCGGGGTTCTTGGTCACCTCCCTGACCAAGACCCTTCTCCCCCGATTGTGCAGTTTGGCCGGGCGGCCAGCTCTAGGAAGAGTCTTGGTGTTTCCAAACTTCTTCCATATAAGAATGATGAAGGCCACTGTGTTCTTTGGGACCTTCAATGCTGCCGAAATGTTGTGGTACCCTTCCCCAGATCTGTGCCTCAACTCAACCCTGTCTCTGAGCTCTACGGACAATTCCTTCGACCTCATGCCTTGGTTTTTACTCTGACGTGCACTATCAACTGTGGGACCTTATATAGACAGGTGTGTGACTTTCCAAATCATGTCCAATCAATTTAATTTACCACAGGTGGACTCCAATCAAGTTGTAGAAACATCAATGATGCTCAATTTTGAGTATCATAGCAAAGGGTCTGAATTCTTATATAAATAAGGTATTTGTTTTAATTTGTAACCTGTTTTCGCTTTGTCATTATGGGGTATTGTGAGTAGATTGCTAAGGATTTTCTTTTTTAAAATCCCATCTTAGAATAAGGCTGTAACGTAACAAAATGTGGAAAAAGTCGAGGGGTCTGAATACTTCCCGAAGGCGCTGTAGCTGTTTCTATGCATGTATGGAGCAAAATGTATTTACTGTTTTATTCCCGATTTCCAGTACTGGTGACAAATCATGCATTCCGATCTTGCATAGATGGTAATGGACACAGATATGTGTAAAATACTTTCTTGAAGGTTGTACTGATTATGATGAGCTAACGCTAAGCTATTTGCCGGCTATGTGTGGAGTCATGTTTGTTGATATTATACAATGCATTCTGGGTACACGTCTGTCAGACAATAGATGTTATAACAAAATGGTTCACTCATCTTTCAAGTAAACCTTCAGAAGTGAATGAAAAATCAAATCAAAATAATATGCTCCGTAAGAAGCATCTCAAGGTCCTGGATTGGCCTAGCCAGTCTCCAGACCTGAACCCAATAGAACATCTTTGGAGGGAGCTGAAAGTCCGTATTGCCCAGCGACAGCCCCGAAACCTGAAGGATCTGGAGGTCTGTATGGAGGAGTGGGCCAAAATCCCTGCTGCAGTGTGTGCAAACCTGGTCAAGACCTACAGGAAACGTATGATCTCTGTAATTGCAAACAAAGGTTTCTGTACCAAATATTCAGTTCTGCTTTTCTGATGTATCAAATACTTATGTCATGCAGTAAAATGCAAATGAATTACTTAAAAATCATACAATGTGATTTTCTGGATTTTTGTTTTAGATTCAGTCTCTCACAGTTGAAGTGTACCTATGATAAAATTACAGACCTCTACATGCTTTGCAAGTAGGAAAACCTGCAAAATCTGCAGTGTATCAAATACTTGTTCTCCCCACTGTAAATAGTCTGGGTAGCCATTTTATTAATTGTTCAGGAGTCTTATGGCTTGGGGGTAGAAGCTGTTGAGAAGCCTTTTGGACCTAGACTAGGCGCTCCGGTACCGCTTGCCGTGCGGTAGCAGAGAGAAAAGTCTATGACTGGGGTGGCTGGAGTCTGACAGTTTTGAGGGCCTTCCTCTGACACTGCCTGGTATAGAGGTCCTGGATGCCAGGAAGCTTAGCCCCAGTGATGTACTGGGCCGTACGCACTACCCTCTGAGGCTCCTTACAGGCGGATGCAGAGCAGTTGCCATACCAGACGGTGATGCAACCTGTCAGGATGCTCTCGATGGTGCAGCTGTAGAACTTTTTGAGGATCTGGGGACCCATGCCAAATCTTTTCAGTTTCCTGAAGGGGAAAAGGTGTTGTTGTGCCCTCTTCACGACTGTCTTGGTGAGTTTGGACCATAATACAGTGGGGAAAAAAAGTATTTAGTCAGTCACCAATTGTGCAGGTTCTCCCACTTAAAAACATGAGAGAGGCCTGTAATTTTCATCATAGGTACACGTCAACTATGACAGACAAATTGAGAAAAAAATATCCAGAAAATCAAATTGTAGGATTTGTAATGAATTTATTTGCATATTATGCTGGAAAATAAGTATTTGGTCACTTACAAACAAGCAAGATTTCTGGCTCTCACAGACCTGTAACTTCTTCTTTAAGAGGCTCCTCTGTCCTCCACTCGTTACCTGTATTAATGGCACCGGTTTGAACTTGTTATCAGTATAAAAGACACCTGTCCACAACCTCAAACAGTCACACTCCAAACTCCACTATGGCCAAGACCAAAGAGCTGTCAAAGGACACCAGAAACAACATTGTAGACCTGCACCAGGCTGGGAAGACTGAATCTGCAATAGGTAAGCAGCTTGGTTTGAAGAAATCAACTGTGGGAGCAATTATTAGGAAATGGAAGACATACAAGACCACTCATAATCTCCCTCGATCTGGGGCTCCACGCAAGATCTCACCCCGTGGGGTCAAAATGATCACAAGAACGGTGAGCAAAAATCCCAGAACCACACGGGGGGACCTAGTGAATGACCTGCAGAGAGCTGGGACCAAAGTAACAAAGCCTACCATCAGTATCACACTACGCCGCCAGGGACTCAAATCCTGCAGTGCAAGACGTGTCCCCTTGCTTAAGCCAGTACATGTCCAGGCCCATATGAAGTTTGCTAGAGTGCATTTGGATGATCCAGAAGAGGATTGGGAGAATGTCAGATGAAACCAAAATATAACTTTTTTGGTAAAAAACTCAACTCGTTGTGTTTGGAGGACAAAGAATGCTGAGTTGCCTCCAAAGAACACCATACCTACTGTGAAGCATGGGGGTGGGAAACATCATGCTTTGGGGCTGTTTTTCTGCAAAGGGACCAGGACGACTGATCCGTGCAAAGGAAAGAATGAATGGGGCCATGTATCGTGAGATTTTGAGTGAAAACCTCCTTCCATCAGCAAGGGCATTGACGATGAAACGTGGCTGGGTCTTTCAGCATGACAATGATCCCAAACACACCGCCGGGCAACGAAGGAGTGGCTTCGTAAGAAGCATTTCAAGGTCCTGGAGTGGCCTAGCCAGTCTCCAGATCTCAACCCCATAGAAAATCTTTGGAGGGAGTTGAAAGTCTGTGTTGCCCAGCGACAGCCCCAAAACATCACTGCTCTAGAGGAGATCTGCATGGGCCAAAAATACCAACAACAGTGTGTGAAAACCTTGTGAAGACTTACAGAAAATGTTTGACCTGTGTCATTGCCAACAAAGGGTATATAACAAAGTATTGAGAAACTTTTGTTATTGACCAAATACTTATTTTCCACCATAATTTGCAAATAAATTCATAAAAAATCCTACAATGTGATTTTCTGGATTTTTGTTTCTCATTTTGTCTGTCATAGTTGACGTGTACCTATGATCAAAATTACAGGCCTCTCTCATCTTTTTAAGTGGGAGAACTTGCACAATTGGTGGCTGACTAAATACTTTTTTCCCCCACTGTAGTTTGTTGGTGATGTGGACACCAAGGAACTTGAAACTCTCGACCCGCCCCACTAGGATGGTCTGTGTTACCACCTTATTAATAGGACTACAGCAGGATGTAGGCCCTTTAACCTTCCTGATCAGAGGACCAACCTAGACAGACTTCATTCATAACCACCCCCATCTGACCATGTTAACTCCCCCCTAATACCCAGGAATAAGCTCCTGTTTCCCCCATCTGACCATGTTAACTCCCCCTAATACCCAGGAATAAGCTCCTGTTTCCCCCATCTGACCATGTTAACTCCCCCCTAATACCCAGGAATAAGCTCCTGTTTCCCCCATCTGACCATGTTAACTCCCCCCTAATACCCAGGAATAAGCTCCTGTTTCCCCCATCTGACCATGTTAACTGCCCCCTAATACCCAGGAATAAGCTCCTGTTTCCCGCAATTTAACCATGTTAACTGCCCCCTAATACCCAGGAATAAGCTCCTGTTTCCCCCATCTGACCATGTTAACTCCCCCCTAATACCCAGGAATAAGCTCCTGTTTCCCCCATCTGACCATGTTAACTCCCCCCTAATACCCAGGAATAAGCTCCTGTTTCCCCCATCTGACCATGTTAACTCCCCCTAATACCCAGGAATAAGCTCCTGTTTCCCCATCTGACCATGTTAACTCCCCCTAATACCCAGGAATAAGCTCCTGTTTCCCCCATCTGACCATGTTAACTCCCCCTAATACCCAGGAATAAGCTCCTGTTTCCCCCATCTGACCATGTTAACTCCCCCCTAATACCCAGGAATAAGCCCCTCTACTCACCCCCATGTCAAACACACAGTGGGCATCCGACAGTGCGTTGCTGTAGGCCTGCAGGTCCTTGCAGGAGCTGGGGATGTGGAACCTGAAGACACAACCAAAGACAATTGTAATTACTTCACTAATACAGTACTAACAGTATTAACTAGGTTTCTAACATTACAATTGTAACGATTAGGAAGATGCTAAATCATGGTAGCCTGTAGAAAAAGTAAACAGATTGTTGAATTTGTCACTCCAGCCCAACATGGACAACTCAAGGTCAAATGAATTTAACCTTAGACATGTAGATGTAGGATGAACGAAATTACTACAACTGACAAAAGCACTACTATTATATTATTATATTATATTATTATTATATATTATATATATATCACTACTAGTGACGGTCACCAACTACACTATGAAAGATGAGTCTTACGTAGCTCCCACCACCTGCAACCCCAGGTCCTTGGCAGCCTCCAGCAGGCGCCTACAGCTCTTCAGAGAGCAGCCGAACGCCATGCTGGTTTCTGCAGCCTGGGCCCATGTAGTTACCTGGACCAGCAGCCTGGGGAGGAGAGGTGGAACAGAACAAGTCAGAATTAACTTTATTCTCCAACGACGTTTACCAGGAATCTGACCTGTGGTGCTGACAATAAAATAATATACACAATCTACAAACGTTCATTACATTTTAGTCATTTTAGCAGACGCTCTTATCCAGAGCGACTTACAGTTAGTGAGTGCATACATTTTCATACTGGCCCCCCCCCGTGGGAAACGAACCCACAACCCTGGCGTTGCGTATGTGATACTTTGAAAAAAGTTAAGTGTGAGGGAGCTTTTTTCTCTTGAATTACTTTTTCAACAACTTTTCCCAGTTAACTACAAACTAAGAACCCCCTAGATGTGGACGCTGGTCTGATGGGAACCTACTTGGCCTTGGGGTGAGAACGGGCTATCTTGCAGAGTTCTGTCTCGCTGTCGCACACCAAGAGGTCGACGCCATTCTTGGCTGCGTGTTTGATGTGGGACAGCTGTTTGCAAACTCCAGAGAAGATGATGTTCTCAGGGGGCACGTCATGGTCCAGCACCAGACTGACTTCAGCCTGAGACAACACATCATACGCACACGTTACAACACAGGACATACAGTGAGGGAAAAAAGTATTTGATCCCCTGCTGATTTTGTACGTTTGCCCACTGACAAAGACATGATCAGTCTATAATTTTAATGGTAGGTTTATGTGAACAGTGAGAGACAGAATAACAACAACAAAAATCCAGAAAAACACATGTCAAAAATGTTATAAATTGATTTGCATTTTAATGAGGGAAATAAGTATTTGACCCCTCTGCAAAACATGACTGAGTTCTTGGTGGCAAAACCCTTGTTGGCAATCACAGAGGTCAGATGTTTCTTGTAGTTGGCCACCAGGTTTGCACACATCTCAGGAGGGATTTTGTCCCACTTCTCTTTGCAGATCTTCTCCAAGTCATTAAGGTTTTGAGGCTGACGTTTGGCAACTCGAACCTTCAGCTCCCTCCACAGATTTTCTATGGGATTAAGGTCTGGAGACTGGCTAGGCCACTCCAGGACCTTAATGTGCTTCTTCTTGAGCCACTTCTTTGTTGCCTTGGCCGTGTGTTTTGGGTCATTGTCATGCTGGAATACCCATCCACGACCCATTTTCAATGCCCTGGCTGAGGGAAGGAGGTTCTCACCCAAGATTTGACGGTACATGGCCCCGCCATCGTCCCTTTGATGCAGTGAAGTTGTCCTGTCCCCTTAGCAGAAAAAACACCCCCAAAGCATAATGTTTCCACCTCCATGTTTGACGGTGGGGATGGTGTTCTTGGGGTCATAGGCAGCATTCCTCCTCCTCCAAACACGGCGAGTTGAGTTGATGCCAAATAGCTCGATTTTGGTCTCATCTGACCACAACACTTTCACCCAGTTCTCCTCTGAATCATTCAGATGTTCATTGGCAAACATCAGACGGCCCTGTATATGTGCTTTCTTGAGCAGGGGGACCTTGCGGGCGCTGCAGGATTTCAGTCCTTCACGGCGTAGTGTGTTACCAATTGTTTTCTTGGTGACTATGGTCCCAGCTGCCTTGAGATCATTGACAAGATCCTCCCGTGTAGTTCTGGGCTGATTCCTCACCGTTCTCATGATCTTTGCAACTCCACGAGGTGAGATCTTGCATGGAGCCCCAGGCCGAGGGAGATTGACAGTTATTTTGTGTTTCTTCCATTTGCGAATAATCGCACCAACTGTTGTCACCTTCTCACCAAGCTGCTTGGCGATGGTCTTGTAGCCCATTCCAGCCTTGTGTATGTCTACAATCTTGTCCCTGACATCATTGGATAGCTCTTTGGTCTTTGGCCATGGTGGAGAGTTTGGAATCTGATTGATTGATTGCTTCTGTGGACAGGTGTCTTTTATACAGGTAACAAGCTGAGATTAGGAGCACTCCCTTTAAGAGTGTGCTCCTAATCTCAGCTCGTTACCTGTATAAAAGACACCTGGGAGCCAGAAATCTTTCTGATTGAGAGGGGGTCAAATACTTATTTCCCTCATTAAAATGCAAATAAATTTATAACATTTTTGACATGCGATTTTCTGGATTTTTTTGTTGTTATTCTGTCTC
This sequence comes from Coregonus clupeaformis, assembly GCF_020615455.1. NCBI lineage: Eukaryota > Metazoa > Chordata > Actinopteri > Salmoniformes > Salmonidae > Coregonus > Coregonus clupeaformis. Next base: position 569,872 of record NW_025533540.1, read on the forward strand.
TCACTGTTCAAATAAACCTACCATAAAAATTATAGACTGATCATTTCTTTGTCAGTGGGCAAACGTACAAAATCAGCAGGGGAGCAAATACTTTTTTACCCTCTTTGTACATGATTAACTGTTTAGCAGGCTTACGGCTTGGGGGTAGATGCTGTTAAGGAGCCTTTTAAACCTAGATTTGGCGATACGGTACCGCTTACAGTAGCAGACAGAACAGTCTATGACTTGGGTGGCTGGAGTTTGACCATTTTTTGGGCCTTCCTCTGACACCTGTAGAACTTTGGGGGACCTGGGGACCCATGCCAAATCTGTTCAGTCTCCTCAGAGGGAATAGGCTTTGTCGTGCCCTCTTCACAACGGTCTTGACGTGTTTGGACCATGATAGTTTGTTGGTGATGTGGACACCAAGGAACTTGAAACTCTCGACCCGCTCCACTACAGCCCCGTCGATGTTAATGGGGGCCTGTTTGGCCCTCCTTTTTCCTGAGGTCCACGATCAGCTCCTTTGTCTTGTCACATTGAGGGAGAGGTTGTTGTCCTGGCACCACACGGCCAGGTCTCTGACCTCCATATAGGCTGTCTCATCGTTGTCAGTGATCAGGCCTACCACTGTTGTGTCGTCGGCAAACTTAATGATGGTGTTGGAGTCGTGCCTGGCCATGCAGTCGTGGGTGAACAGGGAGTACAGGAGGGGACTGAGCACGCACCCCTGAGGGGCCCCCGTGTTGAGGATCAGCGTGGCGGATGTGTTGTTGCCTACCCTCTAGAGTTTGTGATCACACTGGTACAGAGAAAGCCGACAGAATGAAAGGTATTCAAGAATGCTGTTACAGTGTTACTTGATTGATCTGTTTTTATAAAACACCATTGAAAACATAAGTAACAAAATAAAAAAAAGGTACCACTCACCTTGTTAGCACAGATGAAGCCGAGGCCGAGAGAGGCCAGGATCTCGATGACAGCCGGGCTGCTGTTGGATTTGACCGGGTAGAAGGGCCTGATCTGGGGCATGGTGCGCTGCCACTGGACATGCTGTCTCATCAGGGACCCAAGATCAGACACTACAAACACACTCTTATCAGCCTGGGGAACACAAGAGACAAGACCTAGTTATACACACACACTGAAAGACAAGCGCTAGTTACACACACACACACACACTGAAAGACAAGCGCTAGTTACACACACACACACACACAAAGACAAGCGCTAGTTTTACACACACACTGAAAGAAAAGACCTAGTTATACAGATTAAGCTGTTAAGAAAACATAAGTGTATGTTAACGTACATAAATAATTAGCCTACATAAGATGTCTTCACAGGTCCAAAAAGTAGGCCCCTTTTCCGAAATGGACCTGGGGCTTTCCCACCCGGACACGATATGCATAAATAGAATTGTTATATATATATATATATATATATATGAGAGAGAGAGAGAGAGACGCGTTCCGACCGGACCCGAGGACAACTAGACCCGTTCAATATAGACCTGGTCGGATCCAGACCCGGTCCGATTTGAGTGAGGGAAGCAGCAGAAAAGTCATTTTAAAGCTACTTTATTAACCGAAGCTGATAAAGCGCCAGAGGAGGTGGGGGAGGGGCCGTACTGTGAGCGAGTAACAAGGGGAGCAGGGAGGGACCAGACAGAGACAGCAACCAATCAAGCTAGGTTATTTAGAGGAGGTGGGGGAGGGGCCGTACTGTGAGCGAGTAACAAGGGGAGCAGGGAGGGACCAGACAGAGACAGCAACCAATCAAGCTAGGTTATTTAGAGGAGGTGGGGGAGGGGCCGTACTGTGAGCAGGGAGGGACCAACCTGAGACAGCAACCAATCAAGCTAGGTTATTTAGAGGAGGTGGGGGAGGGGCCGTACTGTGAGCAGGGATGAGACAGCAACCAATCAAGCTAGGTTATTTAGAGGAGGTGGGGGAGGGGCCGTACTGTGAGCAGGGATGATGCTATAGTAGACTAATAGCTGCCATAGCTAGGTTCTTGATCATCCAATATGATTACGTTGTACCGTATAACTAAACCAAGATGGAAACGACACTGTGGTCTAACGGAAACAAATGAGTCATAGTGGGCAGAACAAGCAACGAGGTGGGCGCGTTCTAGTATGCATCTGCATATTTCCGTTAGGGAACGCCTACTCTGAAGTACGCATGTGCAATAACTCGAGTCGCCTTTACACTCCTAAATAGTGCGATTTTTAAAAAAGTTTAGCAAAGAGTAAAGTCCATTAAACTTAGTCCACTCTGTTCATAACAGATTATCGTTTTGGGAACAGAACACTGTATTGAGATCAAACGCTTAAATCGATGTGAAAATGTGCAGAATGTCGGTCAAAATCCATCTTCTCCCACAACCAGCGGACTTCCTCTCACTACCATATTTGGTAGTGAGCGGAAACGCCAACAGGGTGCGTCACATTTATACATCTGGTGAAATATCTGTCTCATTGTTCTATCTGTGGTACCGGTCTTGACAGCATCAAACCAGGAGAAGCTAGTTAAGCTAGCTAACGTTAACAAGCTAGGCTAGTTGAGGCTGCAGTGCCTGCGCTTTCTCACCAACAACAACTCCATTCAGAATATTAAGTAGCAGCCTACCTGTTGGATCTATCGTCACACAACTGTCCAAGAGTGTTTGGAATATTTATTTCTCGCACAAAAAGACAAGCTGACCAATAAAATAGGCCTAGGTAAACGTTTCTACTATGAGCGATAGTAGATTGACATAGGTTAGTGATTTTGCTGTTCGTTACTCATCTTGCCTGAAGAAAAGTAAATGTTGACAGTTTTAACATCTTCAATGCGCGCCTCGGAATTCAATAAGGACGAGCGCCGTTGCATCCCCGATGCGTCTGTCTTCACTAGTACTTCGGAGCTGCGATGCCTGTAAGAAGGACCCGATCCCGTGACGGGCATTAGTTAATAAGAATTGAGATCTGAGAGAGACGTGAGCGAGTGGTGCTTCGGAGCACAGCAATTGGTTCAGCCCAAGTCCACAACAGCCACAAGGCAAGGATTTTTTTAGGGGGATTAACTGCCACACAAGGGGGCAACGGCCGTTGCTGCCGGGAAACTCGAGGCCTGGTGCTTAGGCTTATTTTGACTTAGTTGGGCCAATACATACTTTGATTAACCTACAAGCATGGCATGATCTTTGCTTTTCAGCTGCTCAGAGCTTTAGCATGTAATACAAATTAATTTTTCATCCCACTGAGGACCACATTGAAAATAAGTGTTTTAAGGCTTTCATGACTCATCCTCCGGGGTTCGTTTAGCTGTTCTAACCCATCCTCCGGGGTTCGTTTAGCTGTTCTAACTCATCCTCCGGGGTTCGTTTAGCTGTTCTAACTCATCCTCCGGGGTTCGTTTAGCTGTTCTAACCCATCCTCCGGGGTTCGTTTAGCTGTTCTAACCCTTCCTCCGGGGTTCGTTTAGCTGTTCTAACCCTTCCTCCGGGGTTCGTTTAGCTGTTCTAACCCTTCCTCCGGGGTTCGTTTAGCTGTTCTAACCCTTCCTCCGGGGTTCGTTTAGCTGTTCTAACCCATCTCCGGGTTCGGTAGCTGTTCTAACCCTTCCTCCGGGGTTCGTTTAGCTGTTCTAACCCTTCCTCCGGGGTTCGTTTAGCTGTTCTAACCCTTCCTCCGGGGTTCGTTTAGCTGTTCTAACCCTTCCTCCGGGGTTCGTTTAGCTGTTCTAACTCATCCTCCGGGGTTCGTTTAGCTGTTCTAACCCTTTTAAATCAATTCCCTCACCAGAGCTTGCTCGTAAACATGTCCGTCAATGACATCTTCCAGGGTGGTTCCTCCCTCCAGGAGTTCAATCATGTGGTTTGGTTCGTCAGCGAGTCCTTTCATCTCAACAGTATTCAGCAGACAATCATAAAGAAGGAGTAGTCAAGTCAAGGTGGCGACTGAGCCGTGGGTCCTGCCGGGTATGCAACACACAGAGAGAGACAACAGTATGTTGCTGTTAGGTGGACATCGACTTAATTATTACACATCTCCTTTAAGAAATCATGCAAGCTAGTACAAAAAAAAACAACACTTTTCAAACATTACGTATATCTGAAGAAAGAAGTAGATCAAAATATATACTTTATACTATGCGTGCTGAGACACGGGTTGGACTGTGTATGACGTGTCCAATGTTTCCTTTCATTCCTGAGGTGTCAGCTTGAGCTAAAAGCTTCTTCTTACATCACATGTAGACATAAACAAGCCCCTGTGTAAGGGTGCCTTCAAACCAAAACACATCAACAAGCCCCTGTGTAAGGGTGCCTTCAAACCAAAACACATCAACAAGCCCCTGTGTAAGGGTGCCTTCAAACCAAAACACATCAACAAGCCCCCGTGTAAGGGTGCCTTCAAACCAAAACACATCAACAAGCCCCTGTGTAAGGGTGCCTTCAAACCAAAACACATCAACAAGCCCCCGTGTAAGGGTGCCTTCAAACCAAAACACATCAACTGGCCGTCTGACGCAGCGATGTGGTGGGACGGCGAAACACCACTAGGCCTTCCCACAACACACTGCTCTCATTGGAAACCATCGGTGTGGTGGGACAGCGAAACACCACTAGGCCTTCCCACAACACACTGCTCTCATTGGAAACCATTGGTGTGGTGGGACAGCAAAACACCACTAGGCCTTCCCACAACACACTGCTCTCATTGGAAACCATCGGTGTGGTGGGACAGCGAAACACCACTAGGCCTTCCCACAACACACTGCTCTCATTGGAAACCATCGGTGTGGTGGGACAGCGAAAAACCACTAGGCCTTCCCACAACACACTGCTCTCATTGGAAACCATCGGTGTGGTGGGACAGCGAAACACCACTAGGCCTTCCCACAACACACTGCTCTCATTGGAAACCATCCAGTTGCTGCTCTTTTTACAAATACGTTTGCCTGGTTTGAAGGCACCCTAAGGAAATGTCAGAATGGTTTTGCTTACATGGACAAGTCTGTAGATGGCCGTGTCCCGCTATCAGCTAGGATCCCAAGGCGGCTCAGCGTTGAAGTCAAAGCGCTCCCGGTAAAGAGCCGCCCCTAGGCCTTCTGGGTAGCGGTTATACACCTGTAAAGAGAAGAGGGAGCCCTGTGGGGAGAAAAGGTACATTAAAAAAAATAAAGTTGTTGATTGTGTGTGTTCAAATGGAAACGTGTCTGACAAAGGCATGCATACAGGCTCAGACAAGTCATTAAAATACAGTCAGCCAGGCGTAACAGCACGGATAGAGGGTACAATTTGTTCAGATCAAATCACTATTGCATAAACCTATAGAGGGTACAATGTGTTCAGATCAAATCACTATTGCATAAACCTATAGAGGGTACAATGTGTTCAGATCAAATCACTATTGCATAAACCTGTATTCTATCAATTCAACTGTAAACTAATTCTATTCATTTGGGAGATTACGTAAGAGACGTTGCCGATGGTGAAGTCTGAAGACCTAGCTATGTTGAGTGAAATGTGCTGCACCCTAAAATAACCATTTGTTAGTGACTTTCCCAGTACACAGCGGTGTACGGAAGGATCGATAGGTTAGGTAACTTAGCTACTACCCAGTGGTGGTTTAGGTAAATATTGACAAAGACAAAACCTGGCATTCTGTCCTCATCTACAGGAGCACTGTAACCAACTATGCTTAGGAAACCATTTCCAGGGAAGTCTGAGATTCATCTAGTGAGGCTGAAAGCTGTTGGATACACATCAACAAAACATACCATTAGCAGAATTAATCAATCTGCTTTGACAAGCAAAGGAATATGGGAGAGTAAATCCTGCCATGATGTCATGCAACGCAAAACACTAATTAGCTAGCCTTACTTTGGTTTCCAGTAATGGCGGTATTTTGAGTCAGTATCGTGGCTGACCATGGTGAATGGGCAGGATATATGCAAGCATAGATTAGAAAATGTAGGTAGGTCTGAACCAGTATCTGTACATTAGACCTCTAACGCCCAGATTCAAACTCTCATTCACCAGCTCTGCAAGCGTTATGGCAAAATACGTTCACTGATCATCAAATATAGAGTTTCGTTGAGCAACTATCTGAATTTACTCCCGTTACGGCCGTCATGTACTTCCGAAAAAGGTCTAAATACAATTTTTCAAGCAATCGAAAAAAAAATGCCTCTTCGGCACCTCCAATGTATTGAGCGGTTGTAGACTTCCGACCTGTGCGTGGCAATCATGAGTAGCAAGTGAACCCTGGAGGTAACGAAGAGGCATTTTCTCGGTTATTTGTTAAATAATTTAGACTTTTTTTTAAAGTACATACCGGCCGTAACGGGAGTAAGTTAAGATAGTTGCTCAGCGAAACTCCATATTTGGCGATCAACGAACTAATTTGACATTATAACGCGTTCTGGGCGTTAGAGAGAGGTCTCCTACACAGATACTGGTTCAGCCAGATCATTGGTTTGTTATCATAACACAGCAAACTATCAAGGGATGACTTCGGATAAACATTACGAGGTAGGTAGCTACTTAAAAGGGAATGTATCTGGCAATCTCCAAAGAGACAGCAAAACGTTTTAACCTTCGAAAGACAGCTAGAACTCGTTTGGTTTCATGAAGATAGCGGCGCTGTTGACATCGCGCTAACAAGTACACGTAGCTAGCAACAAACTGTCAAATTCATTAATGCCATAATAATTTGTCAAATAGGTTTCAAATAAAGTTTATTATTTTGTTCTACAGGTAAGCAATGTGTGCAAACATTTATAAGAGCGCCATTTCCAGATCGAAAAGTTCAAAGGTAGCTAGCCAGCCTGCCGTGTGACTAGCTAGCTGTTAGCGTCCTGTTTGCTGGTTAGGACTGCGTCCGCCATGTTGCGTTTTGCTATCCAGCTTAGCATGAATTCAAAATTCAATCGAAGTCTTTTTTATACTTACGTGAGATAACGGCGAAAATGTTTCGGGAAATCGTCTTCTCTTTTTCGGCGGAATTTTTAAAATGTAGTGGGCACCACATAAAAAGAAAGAAAAACAGCTATTTTTGCCATACGCTTGGATGACGGGAGGTCTGTAAATGTACGGATGTTCTTTCTCTTGGCTAGTGGGAAGGGAAGTGGAAAATGTCATCAACAGGGCGGGGTCTGCTTCGCCGTAGCCAATCATGTTTCGCTATTTTCAAGTCAATGCCAAATATGTATTTCCGAATCAAATACAGAGCGCTATGTTTGTTGCGAGTTTAATCATGCCGATTATATTTGGTGTTTACGTAACTTTATACCGACAGGGACTATCATGCGAAAACTGTTTGGAAGATTATTTCAGAGTCATGAACGTTATGACCACTTACTTGCATTTGCTGTTGAATTAGATTCTGGATCATTTATATAATTATGAACACCAGCAACATATGCTTCTCACACTGAAACCAATTCACTTGTCCATAGTGTGTGACAAAAGTAAAAGCTGGCTATCTGAGTCTGATCTCCTGGTATTTATGTGGCTCAGCTGTCACTCTGTCAGTGCAGTGCACACATCATTGTAAACACAAATACTGTACATCAAACAGGAAAAAAGACTCTTACCTGCTATAGAATCCCATTTCAGTTATCCAAATACTCTAATCCAGTGGATCCAAACTCCAGTCCTCCAGTACCCCCAACAGCACATATTGGCGTTGTATCCCTGGACAAACATACCTGATTCAACCCATTGAGGGCCTGATGATTAGTTGACAAGTTGAATCAGGTGTCCTTGTCCGGGGGTAAAAATGTGTATTGTAGGGGGTACACTCGAGGACCGGAGTTGGGTACCACTGCTCTAATCTAAACTCTTGTTTGTTCTAAATAAATATAGAAATGTAACTAATTTCTCTCACTTGTTTGAAACACTGCTCCATCTATGCTCATCACAGAGTGAAATGGTTTAAGTCAAAGTTAATTCACAGGGTGAATTTAGCTAATTCACAGGATTCAGAGAACATTCAACAGCTGTAAACATTTGGGTGTGACAGTCAAACTTTGTAGTCCTGTGTTATTCGTTACATCAATGCTTTCCCTCACAGATTAACTTAGTTAAGCACCCATTTGTTTGGCTTGGTAAAATTCAGGTAAACATGGAGTCGCGTGACCCAGTTTTATGTAAATAGATCTATAAAAACAAAATCTATAACTATTCTGTAACTGCTGGTTAATTTCTACTCCTGCTACAGTTTTTTGTCACAATTTGTGTGTTTGTGTCACCCTACGATTACACCCTACTGCTACACCCTACTGTTACACCCTACTGCTACACCCTACTGCTACACCCTACTGTTACACCCTACTGCTACGATTACACCCTACTGCTACACCCTACTGTTACACCCTACGATTACACCCTACTGTTACACCCTACTGTTACACCCTACTGTTACACCCTACTGTTACACCCTACTGCTACGATTACACCCTACTGTTACACCCTACTGTTACACCCTACTGTTACACCCTACTGTTACACCCTACTGTTACACCCTACTGTTACACCCTACTGTTACACCCACTGCTACATTACACCCTACTGTTACACCCTACTGTTACACTACTGTTACACCCCTACTGTTACACCCTACTGTACACTACTGTTACACCCCTACTGTTACACCCTACTGCTACTGTTACACCCTACTGCTACACCCTACTGTACTGTTACACCCTACTGCTACACCTGTTACACCCTACTGTTACACCCTACTGTTACACTACCCTACTGTTACACCCCTACTGTTACACCCTACTGTTACACCTTACTGTTACACCCTACTACTGTTACACCCTACTGTTACACCCCTACTGCTACTGTTACACCCTACTGTTACACCTGCTACTGTTACACCCCACTGCTACTGTTACACCCTACTGTTACACCCTACTGTTACACCCTACGACTGTTACACCCCTACTGTTACACCCTACTGTTACACCCTACTGTTACACCCTACTGTTACACCCTACTGTTACACCCTACTGCTACACCCTACTGTTACACCCTACTGTTACACCCTACTGTTACACCCTACTGTTACACCCTACTGTTACACCCTACTGTTACACCCTACTGTTACACCCTACTGCTACTGTTACACCCTACTGTTACACCCTACTGTTACACCCTACTGTTACACCCTACTGTTACACCCTACTGTTACACCCTACTGTTACACCCTACTGCTACACCCTACTGTTACACCCTACTGTTACACCCTACTGTTACACCCTACTGTTACACCCTACTGTTACACCCTACTGCTACACCCTACTGTTACACCCTACTGTTACACCCTACTGTTACACCCTACTGTTACACCCTACTGTTACACCCTACTGCTACACCCTACTGCTACTGTTACACCCTACTGTTACACCCTACTGTTACACCCTACTGTTACACCCTACTGTTACACCCTACTGTTACACCCTACTGTTACACCCTACTGTTACACCCTACTGTTACACCCTACTGTTACACCCTACTGTTACACCCTACTGTTACACCCTACTGCTACTGTTACACCCTACTGTTACACCCTACTGTTACACCCTACTGTTACACCCTACTGTTACACCCTACTGTTACACCCTACTGTTACACCCTACTGTTACACCCTACTGTTACACCCTACTGTTACACCCTACTGTTACACCCTACTGTTACACCCTACTGTTACACCCTACTGTTACACCCTACTGTTACACCCTACTGTTTCACCCTACTGTTACACCCTACTGTTACACCCTACTGTTACACCCTACTGTTACACCCTACTGTTACACCCTACTGTTACACCCTACTGTTACACCCTACTGTTACACCCCTACTGTTACACCCTAACCTACTGTTACATTCCCTACTGTTACACCCTACTGTTACACCCTACTGTTACACCCTACTGTTACACCCTACTGTTACACCCTACTGTTACACCCTACTGTTACACCCTACTGTTACACCCTACTGTTACACCCTACTGTTACACCCTACTGTTACACCCTACTGTTACACCCTACTGTTACACCCTACTGCTACTGTTACACCCTACTGTTACACCCTACTGTTACACCCTACTGTTACACCCTACTGCTACTGTTACACCCTACTGTTACACCCTACTGTTACACCCTACTGTTACACCCTACTGTTACACCCTACTGTTACACCCTACTGTTACACCCTACTGTTACACCCTACTGTTACACCCTACTGTTACACCCTACTGTTACACCCTACTGCTACACCCTACTGTTACACCCTACTGTTACACCCTACTGTTACACCCTACTGTTACACCCTACTGTTACACCCTACTGTTACACCCTACTGTTACTGTTACACCCTACTGTTACACCCTACTGCTACACCCTACTGTTACACCCTACTGTTACACCTACTGTTACACCCTACTGTTACACCCTACTGTTACACCCTACTGCTACACCCTACTGCTACACCCTACTGTTACACCCTACTGTTACACCCTACTGTTACACCCTACTGTTACACCCCTACTGTTACACCCTACTGCACTGTTACACCCTACTGTTACACCCTACTGTTACACCCTACTGTTACACTTAACCTACTGTTACACTGCCTACTGTTACACCCTACTGTTACACCCTACTGTTACACCCTACTGCTACACCCCTACTGTTACACCCTACTGTTACACCCTACTGTTACACCCTACTGTTACACCCTACTGTTACACCCCTACTGTTACACCCTACTGTTACACTTCTTCCTACTGTTACACCCTACTGTTACACCCTACTGTTACACCCTACTGTTACACCCTACTGTTACACCCTACTGCTACACCCTACTGTTACACCCTACTGTTACACCCTACTGTAACCCTACGTTACACTTCTGCTACTGTTACACCCCTACTGTTACACCCTACTGTTACACCCTACTGTTACACCCTACTGCTACACCCTACTGTTACACCCTACTGTTACACCCTACTGTTACACCCTACTGTTACACCCTACTGTTACACCCTACTGTTACACCCTACTGTTACACCCTACTGTTACACCCTACTGTTACACCCTACTGTTACACCCTACTGTTACACCCTACTGCTACTGTTACACCCTACTGTTACACCCTACGTTACACCCCTACTGCTACACCCTACTGTTACACCCTACTGTTACACCCTACTGTTACACTCCTACTGTTACACCCTACTGTTACACCCTACTGCTACTGTTACACCCTACTGTTACACCCTACTGTTACACCCTACTGTTGCACTCTATGTTACACTACTGTTACACCCTACTGTTACACTCCTACTGTTACACCCTACTGTTACACCCTACTGTTACACCCTACTGTTACACCCTACTGTTACACCCTACTGTTACACCCTACTGTTACACCTACTGTTACACTCCTACTGTTACACCCTATTTGTTACACCCTACTGTACAATCCTACTGCTACTGTTCACTCCTACTGTTACACCCTACTGTTACACCCTACTGTTACACCCTCGTACTGTTACACCCTACTGTTACACCCTACTGTTACACCCTACTGTTACACCTACTGTTAACTACTGTTACACCCTACTGCTTACACCCCTACTGTTACACCCTACTGTTACACCCTATGTTACACTCCTACTGTTACACCCTACTGTACTGTTACACCCTACTGTTACACTCCTACTGTTAACCCTACTGTTACACCCTACTGTTACACCCTACTGTTACACCCTACTGTTACACTACTGTTAACCCCTACTGTTACACCCTACTGTTACACCCTACTGTTACACCCTACTGTTATACTGCTACACCCTACTGTTACACCCTACTGCTACACCCTACTGCTACACCTACTGTTACACCCTACTGTTACACCCCTACTGTTACACCCCCTACTGTTACACCCTACTGTTACACCCTACTGTTACACCCTACTGTTACACCCACTGCTACACCCTACTGTTACACCCTACTGTTACACCCTACTGTTACACCCTACTGTTACACCCCTACTGTTACACCCTACTGTTACACCCTACTGTTACACTCCTACTGCTACACCCTACTGTTACACCCCTACTGTTACACTCCTACTGTTACACCCTACTGTTACACCCTACTGCTACACCCTGTTACACCCTACTGTTACACCCTACTGTTACACCCTACTGTTACACCCTACTGTTACACCCTACTGTTAACCTACTGTTAACCTACTGTTACACCCTACTGTTACACCCCTACTGTTACACTCCTACTGTTACACCCTACTGCTACACCCTACTGTTACACCCCTACTGTTACACCCTACTGCTACACCCACTGTACACCCTACTGTTACACCCTACTGTTACACCCTACTGTTACACCCTACTGCTACTTACCCTACTGTTACACCCTACTGTTACACCCTACTGTTACACCCACGCTACTGTTACACCCCTACTTTACACCCTACTGTTACACTCCTACTGTTACACTCTACTGTTACACCCTACTGTTACACCCTACTGTTACACCCTACTGCCTACTGTTACACCCTACTGTTACACTAACCTACTGTTACACCTACTGTTACACTCTTACTGTTAACCCTACTGCTGCACCCCTACTGTTACACCCTACTGTTACACCACTGCTATTTACACCCTACTGTTACACCCTACTGTTACACCCTACTGTTACACCCTACTGTTACACCCTACTGTTACACCCTACTGTTACACTCCTACTGTTAACCCTACTGTTGCACCCTACTGTTAACCCTTACTGTTACTCCCTACTGTTACACCCCTACTGTTACACCCTACTGTTACACCCTACTGTTACACCCTACTGTTACACCCTACTGTTACACCCTACTGCTACACCCTACTGTTACACCCTACTGCTACACCCTACTGCTACACCCTACTGCTACACCCTACGTTACACCCTACTGTTACACCCTACTGTTACACCCTACTGTTACACCCTACTGACATACTGTTACACCCTACTGTTACACCTACTGTTACACCCTACTGTTACACCCTACTGCGTAGCACCCTACTGTTAACACTGTTATACCCTACTGTTACACCCTACTGTTACACCTACTGTTACACCCCTACTGTTACACCCTACTGTTACACCCTACTGCTACACCCACTGTTACACCCTACTGTTACACCCTACTGTACTTTACACCCTACTGTTACACCCTATGTTACACCTACTGCTACTGTTACACCCTACTGTTACACCCTACTGTTACACCCTACTGTTACACCCTACTGTTACACCCTACTGTTACACCCTACTGTTACACCCTACTGTTACACCCTACTGTTACACCCTACTGTTACACCCTACTGTTACACCCTACTGTTACACCCTACTGTTACACCCTACTGCTACTGTTACACCCTACTGCTACTGTTACACCCTACTGTTACACCCTACTGCTACTGTTACACCCTACTGCTACTGTTACACCCTACTGCTACTGTTACACCCTACTGTTACACCCTACTGTTACACCCACTGTACACCCTATTACACCATGTTAACACGTTACACCCTACGTTACACCCTACTGTTACACCCCATTTACACCCTACTGTTAGCACCCTACGTTACACACCTACTGCTATTACACAGTTACACTACTGTTACACCCTACTGTTACACCCTACTGTTAACCCACGCTACTGTTACACCCTACTGTTACACTCCCTACGTTACACCCTACTGCTACACCCCACTACACCCACTGTTACACCCTACTGTTACACCCTACTGCTACACTCCTACTGTTACACCCTACTGCTACTGTTACACCCTACTGTTACACCCTACTGTTACACCCTAACTACTGTTACACCCTACTGTTACACCCTACTGTTACACCCTACTGTTACACCCTACGTTACACCTCGAAACGTTACACCCTACTGTTACACCCCTACTGTTACACCCTACTGTTACACCCTACTGTTACACCCTACTGTTACACCCTACTGTTACACCCTACGTTACACCCTACTGTTACACCCCTATACACCCTACTGTTAACACTGCTACTTTACACTCCACTCTACACCCTACTGTACACTCCTATGTTACACCCTACTGTTACACCCACTCTATGTTAACTCCTACTGTTACACCCTACTGTTACACCCTACTGTTACACCCCTATTAACCCACTGTTACACCCTACTGTTACACCCTACTGTTACACCCTACTGTTACACTCCTACTGTTACACTCCTACTGTTACACTCCTATGTTACACCAACAGTACACCCTTACTGTTACACCCTACTCTACACCCTACTTTACACCTATGTTACACTAGCTACACATGTTACATACTGTTACATACGATAATAACACTCCTATGCTACACCACTGTACACTAAGTTACACTCCATGTTACACCCTACTGTAACATTACACCCATGTAACCACTGCTAATATGCTACAAGTTACACTCCTATGTACACATAATTATGTAACCTACTGTACACCCTACTGTTAACCTACTGTACACCATAAACGCACTAACCACTGTTACACACTTACACCCTACTGTTACAATGTTAACCCACAACCCTACGTTACACCTACTTAATATACACACTTACAATTTACACTCCTACTGTTAACCTATGTTACACCCTATTACACCACTGTTACATACTGTTACACCCTACTGTTAACCCTATGTACAACCCTACTGTTACACACTGCTACACCCATTACACCCACTTAAATAAACCTATGTTACACCCACTGTTACACCCTATGTTACACCTACTTTAACCATTTACACTCCTACTGTTAATACTACACCCACTGCTACTGTTACACCCCCTACTGTTACACCCTACTGTTACACTCTATTTACACCCTATGTTACAAGTAACCCTACTGTTACACCACTGTTACACCCTACTGTTACACCCTACTGTTAACTACTGTTACACTCTACTGTTACATAGTTAACCTATGTTACACCACCTACTACACCCTATGTTACACTCCTACTGTTACACCTACTGTTACACCTATGTTACACACCTGTTACACCTATGATACACCCTACTGTTACACCCTACTGTTACACTCCTACTGTTACACTCTACTGATAACTGTTACACCCTACTGTTACACCTATGTTACACCCTATGTTACACCTACTGCTACACCATAACTATTACACCCTACTGTTACACTCTATGTTACACCCTATGTTAACTATGTAACCCTACTGTAACTATACACCCTATTTAACCCCATTACACCCTATGTTAACTATGTTACACCCTAAAGCTACTGTTACACCCCTACTGTTACACCCTACTGTTACATCCTACTGTTACACACACACTGTTAACTACTTTACACCCTACTGTTACACCCATGCTAGTTACAAAAAGTAACCACTTTACACCCTATACACACAACCTACGTTAACCCTATGTTAATACTTACACTACACCTATGTTAACAGAACCTACTGTAGTTAGATATGTACATTAACCCTACTGTTACACCCTATGTTACACCCTATGTTAACTAGTTAACACTATGTAACCCTACTGTTACACCCTAGACAACACATTACACCTTATGGTACACATGAACCACTGTTAAGTTACACCATAGTTACACCCTAGTTACACCCTATGTTACACCCTAGTTACACCACTTTACACCCTACGTTACACCCTACTGTTACACCCTATTACCCTATTACACCTAGTTACACCATACACCCACTGTTACACTCCTACTGTTACACCCTACTGTTACACCACTGTTACACCCTACTTACACTCCTACTGCATACACTATGTTAACCAGTTACACCCTATACAACTGTACACCCTATTTACACCCTACTGTTACAGTCCTACTGTTACACCCTAGTTACACTACTGTTACACCCTATGTTACACCACTTTAATATTAAACCTACTACACACACCCAGTTACACTAGAACCTAGAACACTGTTACACTATACTGACACTACTGTACACAGTTAACCAGTAAACTATGTTACACCTACTTTACACCTATGTACACCCACTAAACTCCACTGTTACACCAACTGTACACCTTACTGTTAACTCCTATGTTACACCTATAATACTGTTACACCCTATTTACACCCACGCTACTGTTACACCCTATGTTACACTCACTGTTAAACTGTTACACCTTACTGTTACACCCTACTTTAACCTACTGTTACACCCTACTGACATCCTATTACACCCATTACACAGTTAACAGTTACACTATGTTAACTAGAATATTACACCACGCACAGTTACACCCTATACACTTACTGTTACACCCTAGCTACCCACGTTACACCCTACTTAACCCTACTTTACACCCTACGTTACACCCTATGTTACACCCCACGTTACACCCTACTGCTACACCCTACTGTTAACCTAAGCACGTACACCCTATTACACCCAGTTAACCCCTATTACACCCTACTGTTACACCCTACTGTTACACCCATGTTACACCCTATGTTACACTCCTACTGTTACACCTACTGTTACAACTGTTACATCCTACTGTTACATCCTACTGTTACACCCTTACTGTTACACCCTACTGTTACACCCACTGCTACTGTTACACCCTAGTTACACCTATGTACACCATAACCATGTTACACTATTAACACCTAGCTACTGTTAACCCAGTACACCAGTTACATATATGTTACACCCCTACTGTACACTATTTACACCCAGTTACACCCTATGTTACACCCAACATTAACAGTTAACCCTACTGTACACACTGTTAATATGTTAACCTACTGTTAACCCTACTGTTAACCCTACTGTTACACCCTACTGTTAAACCTACTGTTACACTTATGTTAACCCTACTGTTACACCCTACTGTTACACTCCTACTGTACACCCTATGTTACACCCTACTGTACACTATGTTAACCACTGTTACACCTACTGTTACACCTTAGTTACACTACTGTTACACCTACTGTTACACTCCTACGTACACCTACTGTTAACCCATGTCACACCCTACTGTTACAACTAGTTACACCCACTGTTACACCCTACTGTACATCTACTGCTAACACTGTTAACCTAGTTACACCCTACTGTTACACCCTATTACACCTACTTCCTACTGTTACACCCTATGTTACACCCTACTGTTACACTCCTACTGTTACACCCTATGTTACACAACGTTACACTATTTACACCCTACTGTTACACCCATGTTACACTACTGTTACACCCTACTGTTACACCCTAGTTACACTCTATGTTACACCCTACTGTTACACCCTATGTACACCCATGTTAATACGTTACACTCCTATTTAACTGCTATGTTAGCACCCTATGTTACACTCCTACTGTTACACCCCACTGCTACGTTACACCCTATGTTAATACTGTTACACTGCTACACCCACTTTACACTCCTACTGTTACACCCTACTGTTACACTCCTACTGTTAACTCCTACTGTTACACCTACTGTTACACCCTAGTACACATACTGTTACACCTACTGTTACACCTACGATACTGTTACACCCTAGTTAACCACGTTACATACTGTTACACCCATGTTACACTCTACTGTTACACCCACTGTTAACTCCTAGTTAAATGTACACCCTATGTTACACCCTACTTACACCTATTACACTACTGCACTGTTACACCTACTGTTACACCCTACTGTTACACCCTACTGCTACACTACTCTACACCCTACTGTTACACCCTATGTTACACCCTATGTTACACCCTACTGTTACACCCTACTGTTACACCCTACTGTTACACCCACTGTTACACCCTATGTTACACCCTACTGTTACACCCTACTGTTACACCCCACAGCTACTGTTACACCCTACTGTTACACTATGTTACACTCCTATGTTACACCCTATGTTACACCATGTAATACACCTACTGTTACACCCTATGTTACACCCTATCTACGTTACACCCTACTGTTACACCTATGTTACACTATGTTACACCCATGTTACACTCATACTGTTACACCTTACTTAATACTGTTACAGGCCTATATACACCCTACTGTTAACTACTGTTACACCCTATGTTACACCTAGCTACACCCTACTGTTACACCCTACTGTTACAATGACACCACACCCTAGTTAACACGCACTTACACCCACTGTTACACCAGCTACTGTTACACGTATGTTACACCCTACTGTTACACCCTATGTTACACCTATGAACTACTGTTAACCTACGTTACACCTACTGTTACACCTACTGCTATGTTACACCCTATGTTACACCCTACTGTTACACCCTATGTTACACCCTACTGTTACACCCTACTGTTACACCTACGCTATGTTAACCTATGTTACATATGTTAAACGTTACAATGTAACCCTACTGTTACACCACTGTACACCTACGTTACACCTACTGTTACACCCTACTGTTACATCTATGTTACAATGTTACACCCTACTGCTACACCCTACTACACCCTACTGTTACACCCTATACGTAAACGTTACACCCTATGAACCCTACTGTTACACCTACTGTTAACCTATGTTACACCCTTTCACTGTTACACCCTACTGTTACACCCTATTACATCCTACTGTTACACACTTAACCTACTGTTACACCCTACTGTTACACCTACGTTACACCCTACTGTTACACTCCTATGTTACACTCCTATGTTACACCCTACTTTACACTCCTACTGTTACACTATTACACCCTATGTTACACCCTACTGTTACACCCTACTGTTACACCCCTACTGTTACACCCTACTGTTACACCCTACTGTTAACCTATACACTAAAAGTTACACCCTACTGTTACACCCATGTTACAACCCTACTGTTACACCCTACTGTTACACCCTAGTTACAACCTACGTTACACCCCACTGCTACTGTTACACCTAGTTACACCCTACTGTTACACCCTACTGTTACAACCCTACTGTTACACCCCCTACTGTTACACTTACTGTTAAAACTACTGTTACACCCAACCCATGTAACACATAACCCTACTGTTACACCCTAGTTAACCCTATACACCCCACTGTTACACCCATGTTACACCCTACTGTTACACCCTACGTTACACCTATGTTACACCCTACGTTACACCCTACTGTTAACTATGTTACACATGTTAACAGTACACCTACTAACCCAAACCCTACGTACACCCTACTAACCACACGTACACCTACTGTTACACCCTACTGTTACACTCCTATGTTACACCTACTGTTACACCCTACTGTTACACCCTACTGTTAACCACTGCACGTTACACCCTACTGTTACAAGTTAACTCTATGTTACACAGTTAACTCTATGTACACCTACTGTTACATCCCTACGTTAACCTATGTTACACCCTAATGCTACTGTTACACCCTACTGTTACAATCCTACTGTTACACTCCTACTGTTATACTGTTACACCCCATGTTACACCTACTGTTACACCTATGTTACACCCTACGTTACACCCTACTTACACCCTACTGTTACACCCTACTGTTACACTCCTACTGTTACACCCTACTGTTAACTACTGTTACACCCTACTTTACAACCTACTGTTACACCCTACTGTTACACCAGACGTTACACCCTATGTTACACCCCTACTGTTACACCCTACTGTCTACTGTTACACCACTTTACAAAACCCTACTGCAGTACACCCTATGAACCAACTTAACCAATGTAACTGCTATGAACATGTACGTACACCCTACTGTAACCCTATTAACTCCTATGTTACACCCTAGTTACACTATGTTAACCAGCTACTGTTACACACTGTTACACCTACTGTTACACCCTATGTTACAACGTTACACCCATTACAACTGTTACACCATGTTAACTATTACACCCTAGTTAATCCACGTTACACCTATGTTACAACCTACTGTATATGTTACACCCTACTGTTACACCCTATGTTACACCCACTGTTACACCCTACGTTACACCACACTGTTAACTCTAATGTTACACCCTACTGTTACACCCTACTGTTACACCCTATGTACACCCTACGCCTACTTTAACCTACTGTTACACCCACTGTTAACCCAGTTACACACTGTTACACCTATGTTACATCCTATGTTACATCACTGTTAAGTACACTGTTACACTAGTTACACCCACTTTACACCTACTGTTACACCTACTGTTACACCCTACTGTTACACCCTACTGTTACACCCTACTGTTACACCCACTGTTACCCTACTGTTAATCTACTGTTAACTATTACACCTACTGAACCTACGTTACACCCTACTGTTACACCCTACCTACACCTACTGTTACACCCTACTTTAACTCCTACTGCACTGTACACCCTAGTTACACCCTACTGTTACACTCCTACTGCTACACCCTACTGCTACACTCCCTATGTTACACCCTACTGTTACACCCTATGTTACACCCTACTGTTACACCTACTGTTACACCCTACTGTTACACCTACTGTACAATTACACCCTACTTTACACCCCTATGTTACACCCTACTGTTACACTCCTAGTAACCTACTGTACACACTGTAACTACTGACACCCACTGTTACACCCTACTGTTAATCCTACTGCTACACCACTGCTACACCCACTGTTACACCCTACTGTTACACCCTACTGTTACACTCCTACTGTTACACCTACTGTTACACCTACTGTTACACTACTGTTACACCCTACTGTTACACCCTACTGTTACACCCTATGTAACCTACGTTACACTCCTACTGTTAACCCTACTTACACCTACTGTTACACCCTATGTTACACCCTACTGCTACACCCCTACTGTTACACCCTACTGTTACACCCTACTGTTACAAACCACTGTTACACCCTACTGTTACACCATTACCTATAAATGTTAACCACTGTACACCCTATGTTACACCCTAGTACACCCTATGTTAACAGTTACACCTACTGTTAACTATGTTACACCCTACTGTTACACCCACTCTATGTTACACCCTACTGTTACACCCTACTGTTACACCCTACTGTTACACCCTATGTTACACCTATGTTACACCCTACTGCTACTGTTACACCCTATGTTACACCTACTGTTACACCCTACTGTACACCCTAGTTACACTCCTATGTTACACCCTACTGTTACACCCTACTGTTACACCCCTTTATGTTACACTCCTACTCTACACCCTACTGTTACACCCTACTGCTACACCCTACTGCTACACCCAGTAACCCTACGTTACACTACTGTTACACCCTACTGTACACCCTACTGTTACACCCACAGTTAACCCTATGTTACACCCTACTGTTACACTCCTACTGTTACACTCCTATGTTACACCCTACGTTACACCCTACTGTTACACCCACTGTTACACCAGTAACCACTGTAACCTATAACTATGTTAACCATTACAAGTTACACCCTACTGCTACTACCACTGTTACACCCACTGTTACACGACTGTAAAACCTACTGCAACAGTACTGTTACACTTACGTTAACTACTGTCTACGTTACACCCTATGTTACCTCCTACGTTACACCCACTGAAACTGTTACACCCTTACTGTTACACCCTATGTTAAATGTTACACCACTGTTACACACGTTACACCCTACTGTTACACTCCTACTGTTACACCCTACTGTTACACCCTACTGCACTTACACTCCTACTTTACACCCTACTGCTACACCACTGTTACACCCTACTGCTACACTCCTACTGTTACACCCTACTGTTAACTACTATGTTACACCCTATGTTACACCCTACTGTTACACTCCTATGTTACACCTACTGTTACACCCTACTGTTACACCTCCCACTGCTATGTTACACCTATGTTACACTCCATGTTACAACTGTTACACTCCTATGTTACACCTACTGTTACACCCTATGTTACACCTCTATTACACCCTACTGTTACACTCCTACTGTTACACTCTACTGTTACACCTACTGTATGTTAACCCTATGTTACACTACGTTACACCCTACTGTTACAACCCTACTGTTACACCCTACGTTACACACTATTACACTACGTTACACCACTGTTACACTCCTACTGTTACACCCTATGTTACACTCCCTACTGTTACACCCTACTGTTACACCCTACTGTTAAGCTACTGTTACACCCTACTGTTACACCCTACTGTTACACCCTACTGTTAACCCTACTGCACGTAACCCTACTTTAACCACTGTTACACCTATGTACACCTATGTTACACTTACTGTACACCCATTACACTACTGTTACACCCTACTGTTACACTCCTAGTTACACCTATGTTACACTCCTACTGTTACACTACTGTTACACCCTACTGTTACACTCTACGTTACACCTATGTTACACCCTACTGCTAATATACACCCTACTGCAGTAACCTATGTTAATACTACACTAGTACCAGTTACACCCATACACCTACTGTTACACCCACTACTGTTACACCCTAAACCACTACTGTTAACCCTATGTTACACACTGTTACACCCTACTGTTACACCCTACTGTTACACCCTACTGTTACACTCTACTGCTACACCCAGTTACACCCTACTGTTACACCTACTGTTACACCCTATGTTACCACCACTGTTACACTACTGTTACAACCTATGTTACACCTACTGTTACACCCTACGTTACACCCTACTGTTACAAGTTACACCCTACTGTTACAAGTCCCCTACGTTACACCCTACTGTTACACCCTACTGTTACACCCCTACTGTTAACTCCTACTGTTACACCAACACCTACTGTTACACCATTTACTACACCCTACGTTACACCCCTACTGTTACACCCTACTGTTACACCCCTACGCTTACATATTTACACTACTGTACACTATAAACGTACACCATTAATCTATGTATACACCAACACCCTACTGTTACACCATGTTAACACCTATGTTACACCCTATGTTACACACGTTACACCCTACTTTAACCCTACTTTACACCCTATGTTAAACTGTTACACCCACTGTTACACCCTACTGTTACACCCTACTGTTACACTCCTACTGCTACACCCTACTGTTACACTCTATGTTACACCCACTCCTACTGTTACACACTGTTACACCCTACTGTTACACTCCTACTGTTAACATGTACATCCATGTTACACCCTACTGTACACCCTTACTGTTACAACCTATGTTACACCCTACTGTTACACTCATGTTACACCCACTGTTACACCCTAACTACTGTTACACCCTACTGTTACACCCTATGTTACACCCTACTGTTACACCCTATGTTACACCCTATGTTACACCCTACTGTTACACCCTACTGTTACACCCTACTGTTAACTACTGCTACACCCATTAACCATGTTACACCCTACTGTTACACCATTACACCCTACTGCTACTGTTACACCCTACTGTTACACAGTAATAGTAACTATACACCTACTGTTACATATTACACTCCTACTGTTACACCCTATGTTACACCCTATGTTACACTCCCACTGTTACACCCTACTGCTACTGTTACACCCTACTGTTACACTCTACTGTTACTACCCCTACTGTTACACCCTACTGTTACACCTCTAGTTACACCCTATGTTACACTACGTACACCCAGAACTCCTACTGTTACACCCTACTGTTAACTCCTATTTACAATCCTACTGTTACACCCTACTGTTACACCCTATGTTACACCTACTGTTACACCCTAGTTACACCCTACTGCTACAGTTAACCCATGTTAATAGACAACTGCAGTTATACTGTTACACTTATGTTACACCTAAGTATGTTACACTATACAACCACGTTACACCCTATGACACCCTACTGTACACTAGTTACACTCTACTGTTACACCTATTACACCTATAACTATGTTACACCCTATGCACACCCTACTGTTACACCCTACTGTTACACCCTACTGTTACACCCCTACTGTTACACCCTACTGTTACACTACTGTTACACCCTTACTGTTACACCCACTTTAACCATGCTACACCTACTGTTAACCACTTACACCCTACTGTTATGTTACACCCACTGTTACACTCCTACTGCACACCTACTGCATTACACCTACTAACCTACTACACCATGTTACACCTATGTTACACCATGTTACACCCATTTACACATTTACCCTATGTTACACCCTATTAAATTTATTTACAAAACCAAAACTAGTTAACCTATGTTACACCCTACTGTTAACACACACCTACTGTTACACTCCTACTTTAACCCTACTGTTAATACTGTTACACATGTACAACCTAGTTACAACCATACTGTTACACTCCTACTGCTACACCCTACTTTACACCCTATGTTAAGTACACCCTACGTTACACCCATGTTACACCACGCTATGTTACACCCTACTGTTACACCTACTGTTACACCTACTGTTACACCCTACGTTACACCCTACTGCTAACCCTACTTACACCCTACGTTACACCCTAGAAACTACTGTTAGCACCCTATACACCCTATGTACACTACTGCTAGCACCCTACGTTAACTCTATGTTACACCTACTGTTACACCTAAATCCTACGTTAATATCTAGACCCTACTGTTACACCCTACTGTTACACCTACTGCTACACCTACTGTTACACACTACTGTTACACAATCATATGCACACCTACTTTACACCCTACTTTACACTCCTACGCTACACCCTACTGACACCTATTTACACCCTACTGTTAAAAACCCTATGTTAAGTACACTATGTTACACCCTACTGTTACACCCTACTGTTACACCCTACTGTTACACCCTATGTTACACCCTATGCTACACCTACTGTTACACCCTACGTTACACCTTACTGTTACACCCTACTGTTACACCCTACTGTTACACTCCTACTGTTACACCCTACTGTTACACCCTACTGTTACAACTACTGTACTGTTACACCCTATTACACCCTATGCTACACCCTACTGTTACACCCTACTGTTACACCTATGTTACACCCTACTGTTACACCCTACTGTTACACCCTACTTTACACCCACGCTTACTGTTAACCTACTGTTAACCACTGTTACACCCTACTGTTACACCCTACTGTTACACCCCACTGCTACGACACTATACACCCTACGTTACACCCTATGCTACACAACATACACCCTATGTACACACTTTACACCCTATACACCCACGCTATTTACATCTATTACACTATGTTACACCCACTGTTAACTTAACACCCACTGCACTTTAACTCCTACTGTTACACCCTAGTTAACACTAACCCACTTACACCTAGTTACACTCACTGTTACACCCTACTGCTACACTGTTACACTCCTATGTTACACCCTACTGTTACACCCTACTTTACACCCTACTGTTACACCCTACTGTTACACACACCCTACGTAACCTACTGTTACACCCTACGTTACATAGACACCCTATGTTACACCCTACTGTTACACCCTATGTTACACCCTACTGTTACACCCTATTAACCCACTGTTAACCATTAACCCATTACACACATACACCCTACTGTTACACCCTACTTTACACTCCTACGTTAGACCCCTATGTTACACCCTACTGTTACACCACTGTTACACCCTACTGCTACACCCTATTACACCCTAGTTACACCACTGCTACTGTTAACTCCTACTGTTACACCCTACTGTTACACCCTATGTTACACCCTATGTTACACCCTATTTAACACCATACACCCTACTGCTACACCCTACTTACACCCTACCGCTACACCCTACTGTTACACTCCTACTGTTACACTCTATTTACACCCTACTTAAATGCTATGTTACACTATTACACCCTACGTTACACCCTACTGCTACACCCTACTGTTACACCCTACTGTTACACCTACTGTTACACCCTACTGCTACTGTTACACCCTATGCTTACACCTATGTTAACTACGTTACATATTTACACCCTATGTTACACCCATGTTACACCTACGTTACACCCTACTCTACACTATGTAACATGTACATTACATCCATTAACCATTACACCTCTACGTTACACCCATGTTAACTCCATTACACCCTACTGTACACCACTGCTACACCACAGTACACTCCTACTGTTACACTCCTACGTTACACCCTATGTTACACCCTACTGTTACATATGTTACACCCTACTGTTACACCCTACTGTTACACCCTATTACACCCATAACCATAAGTAACCTACTTTAAACTGTTACACCCACCAACCCTACTGTTACACCCTACTGTTAACATGTTATAGTTACACCCTACTGTTACACTATGTTACACTATGAAAGTAACCCATACACACTGTCACTATGTTACACTACTGTTACACCCTACTGTTAACCCTATGTTAACCTGTACACCAAGCACTGTTACACCCTATGTTACACCCTTACTGTTACAAGTTACACCATGTTACACCTACTGTTACAATGTTACACAATTAACTAAAACTGTACACCATGCTACTGTTACACCCTATGTTACACTCTATGTTAACCCTACTGTTAAATCTATGTTAACTTATGTTAAAGAACAAAGTAAATGACACTACTGTTACACTCCTATGTAAATATGCTACACCCTACTGTTACACCTACTGTTACACACTAGTAACCCTACTGACACCCTACTGTTACAACTCCTACTGTTACACCCTACTGTTACAACCCACGTTACACCTACTACACTATAACCACTGTTACACCTACTGTTACACCCTACGTTACACCTACTGTTACACTCCTACTGTTAACTCCTACTGCTACTACAATGTACAGCACTTACACCTACTGTTACACCCTACTGCTACACCCTACTGTTACACCCTACTGTTAACCCAGACAAATGTAACCCTAGACACTATAAATTAACCCTACTGTACACCCTACTGTTACACCCACTACTGTTACACCCTACTGTTACACCACTCTACGTTACACCCTATGGTACACCTACTTTAGACCCTACTCTACACCCTACTGTTACACCCACTTTACACCCTACTGTTACACCCTACTGTTACACCACTGTTAACTATTACAACTGTACACCCTACTGTTACACCCACGCTACACTATGTTAACCCACTGTAAAGACACCACGCTACTGTTACACTCCTACTGTTACATCGTTAAACTCCTACTGCTACACCCTATGCTACACCACTGCTACACCCTACTGTTACACCCTACTGTTACACCCTACTGTTACACCCTACTGTTAAACGCTACTGTTACACCCTACTGCTACACCCTACCTTACTCCTTATCTTTTTTAATTTGGCCTCTGTTAATATGTCCTTGTTATTAATATGAACATGGAACACTTGATTCAGATTATTATTTTCCCACTTGCAGTTGAATATGCAATAATAATAAAATAATAATATGCCATAAAACAGAAAAGAAAGCCAGACCGGGAGACACAGGATTTAGGTCTGATATTCCATAACCACCACTGGCTGTGCCCGAGTGTTGATAGAGGCCCTTTTAACTGAACTTAGAAATGACTCATTGATCATTGATAAAACATTTACCCAGACAATATCTACAAACCCTGAAGACAAACCCTGTGTGTGTGTGTGTGTGTGTTTGTTTGTGGTTGTGTGTGTGTGTGTTTGTTTGTGGTTGTGTGTGTGTGTGTGTGTGTGTGTGTGTGTGTGTGTTGCTGAGGCTGAGTGGTTGAATATGTTACTGGGTCAACAACCATAAAGCATACACAAAAAAGAATATGACTGACTGTGAGGGATTGATGAATGAATAACCTTCAGTATAATGGCCTCACAACTCATCAAAGAAAACAGATTAGAGTGAGGACAATGATACTGCTGTTTAGTTATTAGAGGTTGAGGAGGCCATGATACCCTTGTCCTGTTTAGTATTAGAGGTTGAGGAGGCCATGATACTTGTTGTTTCAGTTATTAGAGGCTGAGGAGGCCATGATACTGTGTTCAGTTATTAGAGGTTGAGGAGGCCATGATACCCTTGTCCTGTTTCAGTTATTAGAGGTTGAGGAGGCCATGATACCCTTGTCCTGTTTCAGTTATTAGAGGTTGAGGAGGCCATGATACCCTTGTCCTGTTTCAGTTATTAGAGGTTGAGGAGGCCATGATACCCTTGTCCTGTTTCAGTTATTAGAGGTTGAGGAGGCCATGATACTTGTCCTGTTTCAGTATTAGAGGTTGAGGAGGCCAAGATACCCTTGTCGTTCAGTTATTAGAGGTTGAGGAGGCCAGTGATACCCTTGTCTGTTTAGTTATTAGAGGTTGAGGAGGCCATGATACCCTGTCCTGTTCAGTATTAGAGGTGAGGAGGCATGATACCTTGTCCTGTCAGTATTAGAGTTGAGGAGACCATGATACCCTTGTCCTGTTTCAGTTATTAGAGGTTGAGGAGGCCATGATACCCTGTTTAGTTATTAGAGGCTGAGGAGGCAGATATTGTCCTGTTCAGTGATTAGAGGTTGAGGAGGCCATGATACCCTTGTCCTGTTTCAGTTATTAGAGGTTGAGGAGGCCATGATACCCTTGTCCTGTTTCAGTTATTAGAGGTTGAGGAGGCCATGATACCCTTGTCCTGTTTCAGTTATTAGAGGTTGAGGAGGCCATGATACCCTTGTCCTGTTTCAGTTATTAGAGGTTGAGGAGGCCATGACACCCTTGTCCTGTTTCTGTCTGCTGGAACCCGTTAGTACAACAACATGAACATAGACCAAGTTTACAGATTTACAAAAGTCCTGATTCCTGGTGACCAACGTTGTGACTCTTTGCCTGCTCCCAAATGGCACCCTATTCCCTACACAGTGCACTACTTTGATGGGAACAGACAAAGTAATGAGACAGAATCATCCATATGAATAATGGAGATTATCTGGGATTGTAACAACAACAACAAACTCTCTCATGTACTGGACCATAGTCCCAATGCCAGATGCTCATGTACTGTACTGGACTCGGGAACTAACAGACAAGCATCACAATGGTCTCATGTACTGGACTGGGGAACTAATCAACATGTTGTCATAGTCCTGATGCCAGACTGGGGAACTAATCAACATGTTGTCATAGTCCTGATGCCAGACTGGGGAACTAATCAACATGTTGTCATAGTCCTGATGCCAGACTGGGGAACTAATCGACATGTTGTCATAGTCCTGATGCCAGACTGGGGAACTAATCAACATGTTGTCATAGTCCTGATGCCAGACTGGGGAACTAATCGACATGTTGTCATAGTCCTGATGCCAGACTGGGGAACTAATCAACATGTTGTCATAGTACAGCTAATTCTGTCCATGGAATGAGGCTGATTTAGGGGCTTACTTACTGCATATTTAGGAGCTTACTTACTGCATATTTAGGGGCTTACTTACTGCATATTTAGGTCTTACATACTGCATATTTAGGGGCTTACTTACTGCATATTTAGGGGCTTACTTACTGCATATTTAGGGGCTTACTTACTGCATATTTAGGAGCTTACTTACTGCATATTTAGGGGGGTACACACTGCATATTTAGGGGCTTACTTACTGCATATTTAGGAGCTTACTTACCGTATATTTAGGGCTTACATACTGCATATTTAGGAGCTTACTTACTGCATATTTAGGGGCTTACATACTGCATATTTAGGGCTTACTTACTGCATATTTAGGGCTTACTTACCGCATATTTAGGGGCTTAATACTGCATATTTAGGGGCTTACTTACTGCATATTTAGGGGCTAACGTATTGCATATTTAGGGGCTTACATACTGCATATTTAGGGCTTACTACTGCATATTTAGGGGCTTACTTACTGCATATTTAGGAGCTTACTTACTGCATATTTAGGGGCTTACTTACCTTGATATTTAGGAGCCACTTACTGCATATTTAGGGCTTACATACTGCACATATTAGGGGCTTACTTACTGCATATTTAGGGCTTACTTATTTGCATATTTAGGACTTACTGCATATTTAGGGCGTACTACTGTATATTTAGGGGATTACTTACTGCATATTTAGGGGCTTACTTACTGCATATTTAGGGGCTAACGCACCTGCATATTTAGGAGCTAACGTACTGCATATTTAGGGACTTACTTTATTGCATATTTAGGGGATTACTTACTGCATATTTAGGGGCTTACATACTGCATATTTAGGGGATTACTTACTGCATATTTAGGGGCTTACTTACCTGCATATTTAGGGTCTTACTTACTGCATATTTAGGGGATTCCTTACTGCATATTTAGGGGCTTACTTACTGCATATTTGGAGGGGGTTACATAATGCATATTTAGGGGCATACTGACTGCATATTTAGAGCCTGCTTACTGCAGTATTTAGGGGCTTACATACTGCCATATTTAGGGCTTTACTTACTGCATATTTAGGAGCCATTACTGCATATTTAGGGCTTACTTACCATATTTAGGAGCTAACGTACTGCATATTTAGGGGCTTACTACTGCATATTTGAGGGCTTACTCACTGCATATTTAGGGATTACTTACTGCATATTTAGGGGCTTACGTACGCATATTTAGGGATTACTTACTGCATATTTAGGGGATTACTTACTGCATATTTAGGGGCTTACAATGCATATTTAGGGATTCCTTACTGCATATTTAGGGGGCTTACTTACTGCATATTTAGGGGCTTACTTACTGCATATTTAGGGGCTTACTTACTGCATATTTAGGGGCTTACTTACTGCATATTTAGGGGCAACATACTGCATATTTAGGGGATTACTTACTGCATATTTAGGGCTTACTTACTGCATATTTAGGGGCTAACGCCATACTGCATATTTAGGAGCTAACGACCACATATTTAGGGCTTACTTACTGCATATTTAGGGGAATACTTACTGCATATTTAGGGGCTTACATACCGATATTTAGGGGATTACTTATTGCATATTTAGGGGCTTACTTACTGCAATTTAGGGGCTTACTTACTGCATATTTGGGTTTACTGATTGCATATTTAGGGGCTAACCTACTGCATATTTAGGATTACTTACTGCATATTTAGGGGCTTACTTACTGCATATTTAGGGGCTTACTTACTGCATATTTAGGGCTTACATACTGCATATTTAGGGCTTACTTACTGCATAATTAGGGCTTACTTACTGCATATTTAGGGGTTTACTGAATGTATATTTTAGGGTTACTTACGCATATTTAGGGGTTTACTGATTGCATATTTAGGGCTTACTTACCTGCATGTTTAGGGGACTTACTGCATAACATTTAGGGGCTTACTTACTGCATATTTAGGGGTTTACTGATTGCATATTTAGGGGATTACTTACTGCATATTTAGGGATTACTTACTTGCATAAATTTAGGGCTTACTTACTGCACATTTAGGGGCTTACTTACTGCATATTTAGGGGCTCACTTACTGCATATTTAGGGGCTTACTTACTGCATATTTAGGGGCTTACTTAAGACTGCATATTTAGGGGGTTTACTACTGCATATTTAGGGGTTTACTGACTGCATATTTAGGGGACTTTACTAATGGATTGCATATTTAGGGGCTTTACTTTACTGCATATTTAGGGGCTTAATTACTGCATATTTAGGGCTTACTTACTGCATATTTAGGATTATATTGAGGGGCTTACTTATTGTTCATATTTAGGGGCTTAATTACTGTGCATATTTAGGGGTTACTTACTGCATATTTAGGGGTTTACTGATTGCATATTTAGGGGCTTACCACACTGCATATTTAGGGGCTTCATACTGCATATTTAGGCTTAATACTGCATAACCATTTAGGGGCTTACTTACTGCATGAATTTAGGGGTTTACTGATTGCATATTTAGGGGCTTACTTACTGCATATTTAGGGGCATTACTGCATATTTAGGGGCTTACTTACTGCATGTTTAGGGGCCACATACTGCATATTTAGGGGCTTACTTACTGCATATTTAGGAGCTTACTTACTGCATATTTAGGGGCTTACTTACTGCATATTTAGGAGCTAACGTACTGCATATTTAGGGGCTTACTTACTGCATATTTAGGGGCTTACTTACTGCATATTTAGGGGATTACTTACTGCATATTTAGGGGCTTACATACTGCATATTTAGGGGATTACTTACTGCATATTTAGGGGATTACTTACTGCATATTTAGGGGCTTACTTACTGCATATTTAGGGGATTCCTTACTGCATATTTAGGGGCTTACTTACTGCATATTTAGGGGCTTACTTACTGCATATTTAGGGGCTTACTTACTGCATATTTAGGGGCTTACTTACTGCATATTTAGGGGCTTACATACTGCATATTTAGGGGATTACTTACTGCATATTTAGGGGCTTACTTACTGCATATTTAGGGGCTAACGTACTGCATATTTAGGACAAACACATATTTAGGGCTACACTGCATATTTAGGGAATACTGATGCATATTTAGGGGCTTACATACCGCATATTTAGGGATTACTTACGCATATTTAGGGGGCTTTTACTTACTGCATATTTAGGGCTTACTTACTGCATATTTAGGGTTTACTGATTGCATATTTAGGGGCTAACTTACTGCATATTTAGGGGCTTACTTACTGCATATTTAGGGGCTTACTTACTGCATATTTAGGGGCTTACTTACTGCATATTTAGGGGCTTACATACTGCATATTTAGGGGCTTACTTACTGCATAATTAGGGGCTTACTTACTGCATATTTAGGGGTTTACTGATTGCATATTTAGGGGTTTACTTACTGCATATTTAGGGGTTTACTGATTGCATATTTAAACACTGCCTATGTTTAGGGGCTACTACTGCATATTTAGGGCTTACTTACTGCATACTTAGGGTTTACTGATTGCATATTTAGGGGATTACTTACTGCATATTTAGGGATTACTTACTGCATATTTAGGGGCTTACTTACTGCACATTTAGGGCTTACTTACGCATATTTAGGGGCTTACTTACTGCATATATTTAGGGGCTTACTTACTGCATAGTTTAGGGGCTTACCTACGCATATTTAGGGTTTACTGATTGCATATTTAGGTTCATACCTGCATATTTAGGGGTTTTACTGATTGCATATTTAGGGCATTTACTTACGCATATTTAGGGGCTTACTTACTGCATATTTAGGGGCTTAATTACTGCATATTTAGGGGCTTACTTACTGCATATTTAGGGGCTTACACTGCATATTGAGGGGCCTACTTACTGCATATTTAGGGGCTTAATTACTGCATATTTAGGGGTTTA
Source organism: Coregonus clupeaformis (assembly GCF_020615455.1). Lineage (NCBI taxonomy): Eukaryota > Metazoa > Chordata > Actinopteri > Salmoniformes > Salmonidae > Coregonus > Coregonus clupeaformis. Next base: position 603,317 of record NW_025533540.1, read on the forward strand.
CTTTACTGCATATTTAGGGTTTACTGATTGCATATTTAGGGCTACTTACTGCATATTTAGGAGCTTACTTACTGCATATTTAGGGGCTTACATACTGCATATTTAGGGGCTTACTTACTGCATATTTAGGGGCTTACTTACTGCATATTTAGGGGCTTACATACTGCATATTTAGGGGCTTACTTACTGCATATTTAGGGGCTTACTTACTGCATATTTAGGGGCTTACTTACTGCATATTTAGGGCTTACATACTGCATATTTAGGGATTACTACTGCATATTTAGGGATTACTTACTGCATATTTAGGGCAATTAACTTACTGCATTTTAGGGGATTCCTTACTGCATATTTAGGGCACTCTGCATTTTAGAGCCTTACTGCATATTTAGGGGCTTACATACTGCATATTTAGGGGATTACTTACTGCATATTTAGGGGCTTACTTACTGCATATTTAGGGGCTAACGTACTGCATATTTAGGAGCTAACGTACTGCATATTTAGGGGCTTACTTACTGCATATTTAGGGGAATACTTACTGCATATTTAGGGGCTTACATACTGCATATTTAGGGGATTACTTACTGCATATTTAGGGGCTTACTTACTGCATATTTAGGGGCTTACTTACTGCATATTTAGGGACGATTGCAAGCTTACTGCATATTTAGGGGCTTACTTACTGCATATTTAGGGGCTTACATACTGCATATTTAGGGGCTTACTTACTGCATATTTAGGGCTTACATACTGCATATTTAGGGGCTTACTTACTGCATAATTAGGGCTTACTTACTGCATATTTAGGGGTTTACTGACTGGCATATTTAGGGCTTACTTACTGCATATTTAGGGAGCTTGCACTTACTGCATATTTGAGGGCTTACTTACTGCATATTTAGGGGGGCTTACTTACTGCATATTTAGGGGATTACTGATTGCATATTTAGGGGTCACTTACTGCATATTTAGGGGATTACTTACTGCATATTTAGGGGCTTACTTACTGCATATTTAGGGGCTTACTTACTGCATATTTAGGGGCTTACTACTGCATATTTAGGGCCTACTTACTGCATATTTAGGGGCTTACTTACTGCATATTTAGGGGCTTACTTACTGCATATTTAGGGGCTTACTGATTGCATATTTAGGGCTTACTTACTGCATATTTAGGGGCTTACTTACTGCATATTTAGGGGCTTACTACTGCATATTTAGGGGCTTACGTACTGCATATTTAGGGGCTTACTTACTGCATATTTGAGGGGCCTACTTACTGCATATTTAGGGGCTTACTTACTGCATATTTAGGGCTTACTTACTGCATATTTAGGGTTTACTGATTGCATATTTAGGGCTTACTTACTGCATATTTAGGGGCTTCCTTACTGCATATTTAGGGGCTTACATATGCATATTTAGGGGCTTACTTACTGCATAATTAGGGAAGACTACGTTTACTGCATATTTAGTTTATTCCTGTACGGCATACTTAGTTGCACTTACTGCATATTTAGGGGCTTACTTACTGATTTAGGAACACTTACTGCAATTTAGGGGTTACTGGGCTTACTTACTGCATATTTAGGGCTTACTTACTGCATATTTAGGGGCTAACGTACTGCATATTTAGGGGGCTTACTTACTGCATATTTAGGAGCTTAACGTACTGCATATTTAGGGGCTTACTTACTGCATATTTAGGGGCTTACTTACTGTATATTTAGGGGATTACTTACTGCATATTTAGGGGCTTACTTACTGCATATTTAGGGATTACTTACTGCATATTTAGGGGTTCCTATTTCTGCATATTTAGGGCTTACGACTTACTGCATATTTAGGGCTTACTATTACTGCATATTTAGGGGCTAAGCGTACTGCATATTTAGGAGCCTAACGTCTCATGTTGGGGGCTTACTGCATATTTAGGGAAGAACTTTACTGCACATTTAGGGACAGATACTGCATATTTAGGGACGTTTACTGTAATAGGGGCTTACTTACTGCATATGGGGCTTACTTACTGCATATTTAGGGGTTTACTGATTGCATATTTAGGGCTAACTTACTGCATATTTAGGGGCTTACTTACTGCATATTTAGGGGCTTACTTACTGCATATTTAGGGGCTTACTTACTGCATATTTAGGGGCTTACATACTGCATATTTAGGGGCTTACTTACTGCATAATTAGGGGCTTACTTACTGCATATTTAGGGGTTTACTGATTGCATATTTAGGGGTTTACTTACTGCATATTTAGGGGTTTACTGATTGCATATTTAGGGGCTTACTTACTGCATGTTTAGGGGCTTACTTACTGCATATTTAGGGGCTTACTTACTGCATATTTAGGGGTTTACTGATTGCATATTTAGGGGATTACTTACTGCATATTTAGGGGATTACTTACTGCATATTTAGGGGCTTACTTACTGCACATTTAGGGGCTTACTACTGCATATTTAGGGGCTTACTTACTGCATATTTAGGGCTTACTTACTGCATATTTAGGGGCTTACTTACTGCATATTTAGGGGTTTACTGATTGCATATTTAGGGGTTTACTTACTGCATATTTAGGGGTTTACTGATTGCATATTTACGGGGCTTACTTACTGCATATTTAGGGGCTTACTTACTGCATATTTAGGGGCTTAATTACTGCATATTTAGGGGCTTACTTACTGCATATTTAGGGGCTCACTTACTGCATATTGAGGGGCCTACTTACTGCATATTTAGGAGCTTAATTACTGCATATTTAGGGTTTACTTACTGCATATTTAGGGGTTTACTGATTGCATATTTAGGGGCTTACTTACTGCATATTTAGGGGGCTTCCTTACTGCATATTTAGGGCTTACATACTGCATATTTAGGGGCTTACTTACTGCATAATTAGGGGCTTACTTACTGCATATTTAGGGGTTTACTGATTGCATATTTAGGGGCTTACTTACTGCATATTTAGGGGCTTACTTACTGCATATTTAGGGGCTTACTTACTGCATGTTTAGGGGCTTACATACTGCATATTTAGGGGCTTACTTACTGCATATTTAGGGGCTTACTTACTGCATATTTAGGGGCTAACTTACTGCATGTTTAGGGGCCTACATACTGCATATTTAGGGGCTAGCATATTTAGGGTTTACTTACTGCATATTTAGGGGTTTACTGATTGCATATTTAGGGGCTTACTTACTGCATATTTAGGGATTACTTACTGCATATTTCGGGGATTACTTACTGCATATTTAGGGCTTACTTACCACATTTAGGGGCTTAGTTACTGCATATTGAGCTTACTACTGCATATTTAGGGCTTACTTACTGCATATTTAGGGGCTTACTTACTGCATATTTAGGGGTTTACTGATTGCATATTTAGGGGTTTACTTACTGCATATTTAGGGGTTTACTGATTGCATATTTAGGGGCTTACTTACTGCATATTTAGGGGCTTACTTACTGCATGTTTAGGGGCTTACTTACTGCATGTTTAGGGGCTTACATACTGCATATTTAGGGGCTTACTTACTGCATATTTAGGGGCTTACTTACTGCATATTTAGGGGCTAACTTACTGCATGTTTAGGGGTTTAATGATTGCATATTTAGGGGCTTACATACTGCATATTTAGGGGTTTACTGATTGCATATTTAGGGGCTAACGTACTGCATATTTAGGAGCTAACGTACTGCATATTTGGGGGCTTACTTACTGCATATTTAGGGGCTTACTTACTGCATATTTAGGGGCTTACTTACTGCATATTTAGGGCTTACTTACTGCATTTTAGGGGCTTACTGCATATTTAGGGGTTTACTGATTGCATATTTAGGGGGTTTACTTTACGCATATTTAGGGTTTACTGATTGCATATTTAGGGGCTTACTTACTGCATATTTAGGGGCTTACTTACTGCATATTTAGGGGGCTTACTTACTGCATATTTAGGGCTTACTTACTGCATATTTAGGGGTTTACTGATTGCATATTTAGGGGCTTACTTACTGCATATTTAGGGGTTTACTGATTGCATATTTAGGGGCTTAGCATACTGCATATTTAGGGCTTACTTACTGCATATATAGGGGCTTACTTACTGCATATTTAGGGGCTTACTTACTGCAAATTTAGGGGTTTACTGATTGCATATTTAGGGGCTTACTTACTGCATGTTTAGGGGCTTACTTACTGCATATTTAGGGGCTTACTTACTGCATATTTAGGGGTTTACTGATTGCATATTTAGGGGGATTACTTACTGCATATTTAGGGGGATTACTTACTGCATATTTAGGGGCTTACTTACTGCACATTTAGGGGCTTACTTACTGCATATTTAGGGGCTTACTTACTGCATATTTAGGGGCTTACTTACTGCATATTTAGGGGCTTACTTACTGCATATTTAGGGGCTAACGTACTGCATATTTAGGAGCTAACGTACTGCATATTTGGGGGCTTACTTACTGCATATTTAGGGGCTTACTTACTGCATATTTAGGGGCTTACTTACTGCATATTTAGGGGCTTACTTACTGCATTTTTAGGGGCTTACTTACTGCATATTTAGGGGTTTACTGATTGCATATTTAGGGGTTTACTTACTGCATATTTAGGGGTTTACTGATTGCATATTTAGGGGCTTCTTACTGCATATTTAGGGGCTTACTTACTGCATATTTAGGGGCTTACTACTGCATATATTTAGGGGCTTACTTACTGCATATTTAGGGGTTTACTGACTGCATATTAGGGCTTACTTACTGCATATTTAGGGGTTTACTGATTGCATATTTAGGGGCTTACATACTGCATATTTAGGGGCTTACTTACTGCATATATAGGGGCTTACTTACTGCATATTTAGGGGCTTACTTACTGCAAATTTAGGGGTTTACTGATTGCATATTTAGGGGCTTACTTACTGCATGTTTAGGGGCTTACTTACTGCATATTTAGGGGCTTACTTACTGCATATTTAGGGGTTTACTGATTGCATATTTAGGGGATTACTTACTGCATATTTAGGGGATTACTTACTGCATATTTAGGGGCTTACTTACTGCACATTTAGGGGCTTACTTACTGCATATTTAGGGGCTTACTTACTGCATATTTAGGGGCTTACTTACTGCATATTTAGGGGCTTACTTACTGCATATTTAGGGGTTTACTGATTGCATATTTAGGGGTTTACTTACTGCATATTTAGGGGTTTACTGATTGCATATTTAGGGGCTTACTTACTGCATATTTAGGGGCTTACTTACTGCATATTTAGGGGCTTAATTACTGCATATTTAGGGGCTTACTTACTGCATATTTAGGGGCTTACTTACTGCATATTGAGGGACCTACTTACTGCATATTTAGGGGCTTAATTACTGCATATTTAGGGGTTTACTTACTGCATATTTAGGGGTTTACTGATTGCATATTTAGGGGCTTACTTACTGCATATTTAGGGGCTTCCTTACTGCATATTTAGGGGCTTACTTACTGCATATTTAGGGGTTTACTGATTGCATATTTAGGGGCTTACTTACTGCATATTTAGCGGTTTACTGATTGCATATTTAGGGACTAACATACTGCATATTTAGGAGCTAACGTACTGCATATTTAGGGGCTTACTTACTGCATATTTAGGGGATTACTTACTGCATATTTAGGGGCTTACATACTGCATATTTAGGGGATTACTTACTGCATATTTAGGGGCTTACTTACTGCATATTTAGGGGTTTACTGATTGCATATTTAGGGGCTAACTTACTGCATATTTAGGGGCTTACTTACTGCATATTTAGGGGCTTACTTACTGCATATTTAGGGGCTTACTTACTGCATATTTAGGGGTTTACTGATAGCATATTTAGGGGTTTACTTACTGCATATTTAGGGGTTTACTGATTGCATATTTAGGGGCTTACTTACTGCATATTTAGGGGCTTACTTACTGCACTTTTAGGGGCTTACTTGCTGCATATTTAGGGGCCTACTTACTGCATATTTAGGGGCTTACTTACTGCATGTGTAGGGGCTTACTTACTGCATATTTAGGGGCTTACTTACTGCATGTGTAGGGGCTTACTTACTGCATATTTAGGGGCTTACTTACTGCATATTTAGGGGCTTACTTACTGCATTTTTAGGGGCTTACTTACTGCATGTGTAGGGGCTTACTTACTGCATATTTAGGGGCTTACTTACTGCATATTTAGGGGCTTACTTACTGCATATTTAGGGGCTTACTTACTGCATGTTTAGGGGCTTACTTACTGCATATTTAGGGGCTTACTTACTGCATATTTAGGGGCTAACGTACTGCATATTTAGGGGCTTACATACTGCATATTTAGGGGCTTACTTACTGCATATTTAGGGGCTTACTTACTGCATATTTAGGGGCTTACTTACTGCACATTTAGGGGCTTACTTACTGCATATTTAGGGGCTTACTTACTGCATATTTAGGGGCTTACTTACTGCATATTTAGGGACTTACTTACTGCATATTTAGGGGTTTACTGATTGCATATTTAGGGGTTTACTTACTGCATATTTAGGGGTTTACTGATTGCATATTTAGGGGCTTACTTACTGCATGTTTAGGGGCTTACTTACTGCATATTTAGGGGCTTACTTACTGCATATTTAGGGGTTTACTGATTGCATATTTAGGGGATTACTTACTGCATATTTAGGGGATTACTTACTGCATATTTAGGGGCTTACTTACTGCACATTTAGGGGCTTACTTACTGCATATTTAGGGGCTTACTTACTGCATATTTAGGGGCTTACTTACTGCATATTTAGGGGCTTACTTACTGCATATTTAGGGGTTTACTGATTGCATATTTAGGGTTTACTTACTGCATATTTAGGGGTTTACTGATTGCATATTTAGGGGCTTACTTACTGCATATTTAGGGCTTACTTACTGCATATTTAGGGGCTTAATTACTGCATATTTAGGGGCTTACTTACTGCATATTTAGGGGCTTACTTACTGCATATTGAGGGACCTACTTACTGCATATTTAGGGGCTTAATTACTGCATATTTAGGGGTTTACTTACTGCATATTTAGGGGTTTACTGATTGCATATTTAGGGGCTTACTTACTGCATATTTAGGGGCTTCCTTACTGCATATTTAGGGGCTTACTTACTGCATATTTAGGGGTTTACTGATTGCATATTTAGGGGCTTACTTACTGCATATTTAGCGGTTTACTGATTGCATATTTAGGGGCTTACTTACTGCATATTTAGGGGCTTACTTACTGCATATTTAGGGGCTTACTTACTGCATATTTAGGGGTTTACTGATTGCATATTTAGGGGCTTACTTACTGCATATTTAGCGGTTTACTGATTGCATATTTAGGGACTAACATACTGCATATTTAGGAGCTAACGTACTGCATATTTAGGGGATTACTTACTGCATATTTAGGGGCTTACATACTGCATATTTAGGGGATTACTTACTGCATATTTAGGGGCTTACTTACTGCATATTTAGGGGTTTACTGATTGCATATTTAGGGGCTAACTTACTGCATATTTAGGGGCTTACTTACTGCATATTTAGGGGCTTACTTACTGCATATTTAGGGGCTTACTTACTGCATATTTAGGGGCTTACTTACTGCATGTTTAGGGGCTTACTTACTGCATGTTTAGGGGCTTACTTACTGCATATTTAGGGTCTTACTTACTGCATATTTAGGGGCTTACTTATTGCATATTTAGGGGCTTACTTACTGCATATTTAGGGGCTTACTTACTGCATATTTAGGGGCTTACTTACTGCATATTTAGGGGCTTACTTACTGCATATTTAGGGGCTTACTTACTGCATATTTAGGGGCTTCCTTACTGCATATTTAGGGGCTTACTTACTGCATATTTAGGGGTTTACTGATTGCATATTTAGGGGCTTACTTACTGCATATTTAGCGGTTTACTGATTGCATATTTAGGGACTTACTTACTGCATATTTAGGAGCTAACGTACTGCATATTTAGGGGCTTACTTACTGCATATTTAGGGGATTACTTACTGCATATTTAGGGGCTTACATACTGCATATTTAGGGGATTACTTACTGCATATTTAGGGGCTTACTTACTGCATATTTAGGGGTTTACTGATTGCATATTTAGGGGCTAACTTACTGCATATTTAGGGGCTTACTTACTGCATATTTAGGGGCTTACTTACTGCATATTTAGGGGCTTACTTACTGCATATTTAGGGGCTTACTTACTGCATGTTTAGGGGCTTACTTACTGCATGTTTAGGGGCTTACTTACTGCATATTTAGGGTCTTACTTACTGCATATTTAGGGGCTTACTTATTGCATATTTAGGGGCTTACTTACTGCATATTTAGGGGCTTACTTACTGCATATTTAGGGGCTTACTTACTGCATATTTAGGGGCTTACTTACTGCATATTTAGGGGCTTACTTACTGCATGTTTAGGGGCTTACTTACTGCATGTTTAGGGGCTTACTTACTGCATATTTAGGGTCTTACTTACTGCATATTTAGGGGCTTACTTACTGCATATTTAGGGGCTTACTTACTGCATATTTAGGGGCTTACTTACTGCATGTGTAGGGGCTTACTTACTGCATATTTAGGGGCTTACTTACTGCATATTTAGGGGCTTACTTACTGCATTTTTAGGGGCTTACTTACTGCATGTGTAGGGGCTTACTTACTGCATATTTAGGGGCTTACTTACTGCATATTTAGGGGCTTACTTACTGCATATTTAGGGCTTACTTACTGCATGTTTAGGGGCTTACTACTGCATATTTAGGGGCTTACTTACTGCATATTTAGGGGGCACTTATTGCATATTTAGGGGCTTACTTACTGCATATTTAGGGGCTTACTTACTGCATATTTAGGGGCTTACTTACTGCATGTTTAGGGGCTTACTTACTACATATTTAGGGACTTACTTACTGCATATTTAGGGGCTTACTTACTGCATATTTAGGGGCTTACTTACTGCATGTTTAGGGGCTTACTTACTGCATATTTAGGGGCTTACTTACTGCATATTTAGGGGCTTACTTACTGCATATTTAGGGGCTTACTTACTGTATATTTAGGGGCTTACTTACTGCATATTTAGGGGTTTACTTACTGCATGTGTAGGGGCTTACTTACTGCATATTTAGGGGCTTACTTACTGCATATTTAGGGCTTACTTACTGCATATTTAGGGGCTTACTTACTGCATATTTAGGGGCTTACTTACTGCATATTTAGGGGCTTACTTACTGCATATTTAGGGGCTTACTTACTGCATGTTTAGGGGCTTACTTACTGCATATTTAGGGGCTTACTTACTGCATATTTAGGGGCTTACTTACTGCATATTTAGGGGCTTACTTACTGCATATTTAGGGCCTTACTTACTGCATGTTTAGGGGCTTACTTACTGCATATTTAGGGGCTTACTTACTGCATATTTAGGGGCTTACTTACTGCATATTTAGGGGCTTACTTACTGCATGTTTAGGGGCTTACTTACTGCATATTTAGGGGCTTACTTACTGCATGTGTAGGGGCTTACTTACTGCATATTTAGGGGCTTACTTACTGCATATTTAGAGGCTTACTTACTGCATATTTAGGGGCTTACTTACTGCATGATTAGGGGCTTACTTACTGCATATTTAGGGGCTTACTTACTGCATATTTAGGGGCTTACTTACTGCATATTTAGGGGCTTACTTACTGCATATTTAGGGGCTTACTTACTGCATATTTAGGGGCTTACTTACTGCATATTTAGGGGCTTACTTACTGTATATTTAGGGGCTTACTTACTGCATATTTAGGGGTTTACTTACTGCATGTGTAGGGGCTTACTTACTGCATATTTAGGGGTTTACTTACTGCATGTGTAGGGGCTTACTTACTGCATATTTAGGGAATTACTTACTGCAAATTTAGGGGCTTACTTACTGCATGTTTAGGGGCTTACTTACTGCATATTTAGGGGCTTACTTACTGCATATTTAGGGGCTTACTTACTGCATATTTAGGGGTTTACTTACTGCATGTGTAGGGGCTTACTTACTGCATATTTAGGGGCTTACTTACTGCATATTTAGGGGCTTACTTACTGCATATTTAGGGGCTTACTTACTGCATATTTAGGGGCTTACTTACTGCATATTTAGGGGCTTACTTACTGCATATTTAGGGGCTTACTTACTGCATGTTTAGGGGCTTACTTACTGCATATTTAGGGGCTTACTTACTGCATATTTAGGGGCTTACTTACTGCATATTTAGGGGCTTACTTACTGCATATTTAGGGCCTTACTAACTGCATGTTTAGGGGCTTACTTACTGCATATTTAGGGGCTTACTTACTGCATATTTAGGGGCTTACTTACTGCATATTTAGGGGCTTACTTACTGCATATTTAGGGGCTTACTTACTGCATATTTAGGGGCTTACTTACTGCATGTGTAGGGGCTTACTTACTGCATATTTAGGGGATTACTTACTGCATATTTAGGGGCTTACTTACTGCATGTTTAGAGGCTTACTTACTGCATGTTTAGGGGCTTACTTACTGCATATTTAGGGGCTTACTTACTGCATATTTAGGGGCTTACTTACTGCATATTTAGGGGCTTACTTACTGCATATTTAGGGGCTTACTTACTGCATGTGTAGGGGCTTACTTACTGCATATTTAGGGGCTTACTTACTGCATATTTAGGGGCTTACTTACTGCATTTTTAGGGGCTTACTTACTGCACGTGTAGGGGCTTACTTACTGCATATTTAGGGGCTTACTTACTGCATATTTAGGGGCTTACTTACTGCATTTTTAGGGGCTTACTTACTGCATGTGTAGGGGCTTACTTACTGCATATTTAGGGGCTTACTTACTGCATATTTAGGGGCTTACTTACTGCATGTGTAGGGGCTTACTTACTGCATATTTAGGGGCTTACTTACTGCATATTTAGGGGCTTACTTACTGCATGTGTAGGGGCTTACTTACTGCATATTTAGGGGCTTACTTACTGCATATTTAGGGGCTTACTTACTGCATATTTAGGGGCTTACTTACTGCATATTTAGGGGCTTACTTACTGCATATTTAGGGGCTTACTTACTGCATATTTAGGGGCTTACTTACTGCATGTTTAGGGGCTTACTTACTGCATGTGTAGGGGCTTACTTACTGCATATTTAGGGGCTTACTTACTGCATATTTAGGGCTTACTTACTGCATTTTTAGGGGCTTACTTACTGCATGTGTAGGGGCTTACTTACTGCATATTTAGGGCTTACTTACTGCATATTTAGGGGCTTACTTACTGCATGTGTAGGGGCTTACTTACTGCATATTTAGGGGCTTACTTACTGCATATTTAGGGCTTACTTACTGCATATTTAGGGGCTTACTTACTGCATGTGTAGGGGCTTACTTACTGCATATTTAGGGCTTACTTACTGCATATTTAGGGGCTTACTTACTGCATATTTAGGGGCTTACTTACTGCATATTTAGGGGTTACTTACTGCATATTTAGGGGCTTACTTACTGCATATTTAGGGGCTTACTTACTGCATATTTAGGGGCTTACTTACTGCATATTTAGGGAATTACTTACTGTATATTTAGGGGCTTACTTACTGCATATTTAGGGGTTTACTTACTGCATGTGTAGGGGCTTACTTACTGCATATTTAGGGGCTTACTTACTGCATATTTAGGGGCTTACTTACTGCATATTTAGGGAATTACTTACTGCAAATTTAGGGGCTTACTTACTGCATGTTTAGGGGCTTACTTACTGCATATTTAGGGGCTTACTTACTGCATATTTAGGGGCTTACTTACTGCATATTTAGGGGCTTATTTACTGCATATTTAGGGGCTTACTTACTATCACCATGCAGTATACTAGAGTATCACCATGCAGTATACTAGAGTATCACCATGCAGTATACTATAGTATCACCATGCAGTATACTATAGTATCACCATGCAGTATACTAGAGTATCACCATGCAGTATACTAGAGTATCACCATGCAGTATACTATAGTATCACCATGCAGTATACTAGAGTATCACCATGCAGTATGCTATAGTATCACCATGCAGTATACTAGAGTATCACCATGCAGTATACTAGAGTATCACCATGCAGTATACTAGAGTATCACCATGCAGTATACTATAGTATCACCATGCAGTATACTATAGTATCACCATGCAGTATACTATAGTATCACCATGCAGTATACTAGAGTATCACCATGCAGTATACTATAGTATCACCATGCAGTATACTAGAGTATCACCATGCAGTATACTATAGTATCACCATGCAGTATACTATAGTATCACCATGCAGTATACTAGAGTATCACCATGCAGTATACTAGAGTATCACCATGCAGTATACTATAGTATCACCATGCAGTATACTATAGCATCACCATGCAGTATACTATAGTATCACCATGCAGTATACTATAAGTATCACCATGCAGTATACTATAGTATCACCATGCAGTATACTATAGTATCACCATGCAGTATACTAGAGTATCACCATGCAGTATACTAGAGTATCACCATGCAGTATACTAGAGTATCACCATGCGGTATACTATAGTATCGCTAGTATCACCATGCAGTATACTATAGTATCACCATGCAGTATACTAGAGTATCACCATGCAGTATACTAGAGTATCACCATGCAGTATACTATAGTATCACCATGCAGTATACTATAGCATCACCATGCAGTATACTATAGTATCACCATGCAGTATACTATAGTATCACCATGCAGTATACTATAGTATCACCATGCAGTATACTATAGTATCACCATGCAGTATACTAGAGTATCACCATGCAGTATACTATAGTATCACCATGCAGTATACTAGAGTATCACCATGCAGTATACTAGAGTATCACCATGCAGTATACTAGAGTATCACCATGCAGTATACTATAGTATCACCATGCAGTATACTATAGTATCACCATGCAGTATACTAGAGTATCACCATGCAGTATACTATAGTATCACCATGCAGTATACTAGAGTATCACCATGCAGTATACTAGCTATAGATGTATCTGTCTCACTCTCTCTCCATGACAGCAGTATACTAGCTATAGATGTATCTGTCTCACCCTCTCTCCATGACAGCAGTATACTAGATATAGATGTATCTGTCTCACTCTCTCTCCATGACAGCAGTATACTAGCTATAGATGTATCTGACATTCCCACCTCTTTATCTTTATTTGTACTCCCGAGTGGCGCAGTGTTCCAATGCACTGCATCGCAGTGCTAGCTGTGCCACTAGAGATCCTGGTTCGAATCCAGGCTCTGTCGTAGCCGGCCGCGACCGGGAGACCCATGGGGCGGCTCACAAGTCGTCCAGGGTAGGGGAGGGAATGGCCAGCAGGGATGTAGCTCAGTTGGTAGAGCATGGCGTTTGCAACACCAGGGTTGTGGGTTCGATTCCCATGGGGGGTCAGTATAAAAAATTAAATAATGTATGCACTCACTAACTGTAAGTCGCTCTGGGTAAGAGCGTCTGCTAAATGTAAATGTCATCTAGCTATGCTTTACTTTCCGCCATAGACTCACTCTGATTGGCTAGTGGGTATTATTCATTCAACAATAGCCTCTCCCGAGTCCCCAACAACCAGATGTTCCGGTTTTCAGATGAAATGGAAGCAGAACCTGTGACGGGACTTCCTCTTTTGGACGTTAACAAGGAGACACTCCAATTAACTCCTCCTCCACATTTACTGGATTGGTTGAACAGTGATGACGATTACCCCCCCCAACAGTTTATTTTCTTTCTGGTCAAGACCAGTACATAGGGGGTGTAGTTTCAGGCGTTTATTTTACGCCCGCTACGTTAAGTTAATTCAACATTTAGGAATGTTGCGAGCCTTTAACAATGTGGCCCTTTGGCAGCACACAGTCTGATGCCTGGCCTCGTTTTCTATGTTTAGATATTCAGTGAATGCTCTAACCGAGTTGATTAGGACTGTTCAGTCACGCTGTGGCCCAGAGGACCGGACCAGGAGTAGTTCACATAGTGATTTATCAACATACCACATGTTTCTGTAAGAAAATAACCCATGATTTATAATATGACAAAAAATCACTTAAATGATACACTATGGAATATGGGGTTGTGTTAAAGCAGCTTCATTACAGCTAGGTTAGAAGAGAACAGACTGTCTCCGTACACGCCCTTCAGCCCTCTGGAGGAGCTGGATGGGTGGACAAAATATGGTTCAGGACATGCCATAGAAGTCTGTGGTACAGGTCCGCTGGCCCTGTTTCAATAATCCTTTAAAAAAGGCATCATACTTTCTCCCTTCATTCATATAAGTTCAGTTGTTATCATCATAGAATGTATTTGGTTAATATTCTGATATATTCCAAGGAAGGGATATTCCTCTAATGTGTGTACAATGCCCCATGTCATAGCTTCTGTTTACCACTAGATGTCAGTAATGAGAGCTGTGACTGACCAAAACAAATCCCTCTACGCATCTGCTACCACTCACACACACAACTTCTCATCCGGTCCGGTGAGAGAAAGGCAGGGTGAGGTTGTAGTGTAGTGAAGAAGGTGGCTTATGCTGAGGACAGTAGTAGAGGAGATGGGTACGGGGTGAGGGATCTTGAGACGATCCCTGTGAGTCGGCCGAGGCCAATAGAGAGTGATAGTTGGTATAGTGGTGAGGTTTTAATGGGGTAGGGTTAGTTGGTATAGTGCTAAGGTAGTGGTGAAGTTTTAATGGTATATTGTTAATTGGTATAGTGGTAGGTTTTAATGGGTGTAGGGTTAGTTGTTGTAGTGGTGAGGTTTTAATGGGTGTAGGGTTACTTGGTGCAGTGAGGGAAAAAAGTATTTGATCCCCTGCTGATTTTGTACGTTTGCCCACTGACAAAGACATGATCAGTCTATCATTTTAATGGTAGGTTTATTTGAACAGTGAGAGACAGAATAACAACAAAAAAATCCAGAAAAACGCATTTCAAAAATGTTATAAATTGATTTGCATTTTAATGAGGGAAATAAGTATTTGACCCCCTCTCAATCAGAAAGATTTCTGGCTCCCAGGTGTCTTTTATACAGGTAACGAGCTGAGATTAGGAGCACATTCTTAAAGGGAGTGCTCCTAATCTCAGCTTGTTACCTGTATTAAAGACACCTGTCCACAGAAGCAATCAATCAATCAGATTCCAAACTCTCCACCATGGCCAAGA
This sequence comes from Coregonus clupeaformis, assembly GCF_020615455.1. Taxonomy (NCBI): domain Eukaryota; kingdom Metazoa; phylum Chordata; class Actinopteri; order Salmoniformes; family Salmonidae; genus Coregonus; species Coregonus clupeaformis. The sequence goes on from NW_025533540.1 coordinate 618,675, forward strand.
CCAAAGAGCTCTCCAAGGATGTCAGGGACAAGATTGTAGACCTACACAAGGCTGGAATGGGCTACAAGACCATCGCCAAGCAGCTTGTTGAGAAGGTGACAACAGTTGGTGCGATTATTCGCAAATGGAAGAAACACAAAATAACTGTCAATCTCCCTCGGCCTGGGGCTCCATGCAAGATCTCACCTCGTGGAGTTGCAATGATCATGAGAACGGTGAGGAATCAGCCCAGAACTACACGGGAGGATCTTGTCAATGATCTCAAGGCAGCTGGGACCATAGTCACCAAGAAAACAATTGGTAACACACTATGCGTGAAGGACTGAAATCCTGCAGCACCTGCAAGGTCCCCCTGCTCAAGAAAGCACATATACAGGGCCGTCTGAAGTTTGCCAATGAACATCTGAATGATTCAGAGGAGAACTGGGTGAAAGTGTTGTGGTCAGGTGAGACCAAAATGGAGCTCTTTGGCATCAACTCAACTCGCCGTGTTTGGAGGAGGAGGAATGCTGCCTATGACCCCAAGAACACCATCCCCACCGTCAAACGAGGTGGAAACATTATGCTTTGGGGGTGTTTTTCTGCTAAGGGGACAGGACAACTTCACCGCATCAAAGGGACGATGGACGGGGCCATGTACCGTCAAATCTTGGGTGAGAACCTCCTTCCCTCAGCCAGGGCATTGAAAATGGGTCGTGGATGGGTATTCCAGCATGACAATGACCCAAAACACATGGCCAAGGCAACAAAGGAGTGGCTCAAGAAGAAGCACATTAAGGTCCTGGAGTGGCCTAGCCAGTCTCCAGACCTTAATCCCATAGAAAATCTGTGGAGGGAGCTGAAGGTTTGAGTTGCCAAACGTCAGCCTTGAAACATTAATGACTTGGAGAAGATCTGCAAAGAGGAGTGGAACAAAATCCCTCCTGAGATGTGTGCAAACCTGGTGGCCAACTACAAGAAACGTCTGACCTCTGTGATTGCCAACAAGGGTTTTGCCACCAAGTACTAAGTCATGTTTTGCAGAGGGGTCAAATACTTATTTCCTTCATTAAAATGCAAATCAATTTATAACATTTTTGACATGCGTTTTTCTGGATTTTCTGGAATTGTTATAAGGCTTTTGCCTTTTGAGTAAGTTTTTGAGTTGTCATGTGTTTTTTTACATCAATAGTAGTTTTCCACTTTATAATTGCTCTCCTGACCATCAGTTCACACACACACTTTCTTATCATAGTCTACTCCCTGCATTCCTCAGTTATCGCCGTTCTCACAATATTCTGCACCATGTTTAACAGTTCTCCTTCTTCTTCGCCATCCGGTCTAACTCCTACTCACATTGCTAAATAGTACACAATGTCATAATCTTTACTGGTCCTACACTCACACATTACCAGGTAGTAGATTCTAACACATCTCACACAGTTTCAGAGTGTAATAATTAGTCACTACTAAGAAAGTACTAATCACTTAAAACAAGAACATTTCACAACTATATTTAAGGGTGGAACATTAGTCATTATGTCACGCCCTGGCTCTGGGGACTCTTAAATGTTGTGCCAGGGTGTGGATTTTCATTGTTTAGTTTTCTATGTGTTTCGTTCTAGATCGTTTATATCTATGTTGGCCAGGGTGGTTCCCAATCAGAGACAGCTGTAGCTCGTTGTCTCTGATTGGGGACCATACTTAGGCAGCCTTTTGGCATGTTCGTTTTGTTGGATCTTGTTCCGTAGGGTTTTGTGTATAACCTAGGACTTCACGTATCGTTTGGTTTATTGTTTTGGTTCGTGTGTGTACTTAATAAAGAATGTACGCTTATCACGCTGCGCCTTGGTCCACTTCATCTGTCGACGATCGTGACACATTACTTTTAACCTGTATATATTTTAACTTTTATATCACTGAGGCTGTGTGAGTCAAATGCAGTGATTTATTTTTGTGCAGTGATTTATTTTAGACAAACAACATTTTACATTTACATCCCGCCCTGAATGTAAGCCAGGGAGAGATCAGCCAGGGCGGGATCAGCCAGGGTGGGATCAGCCAGGGAGAGATCAGCCAGGGCGGGATCAGCCAGGGTGGGATCAGCCAGGGTGGGATCAGCCAGGGCGGGATCAGCCAGCGGCGGGATCAGCCAGGGAGAGATCAGCCAGGGCGGGATCAGCCAGGGCGGGATCAGCCAGGGCGGGATCAGCCAGGGGCGGGATCAGCCAGGGAGAGATCAGCCAGGGCGGGATCAGCCAGGGCGGGATCAGCCAGGGCGGGATCAGCCAGGGTGGGATCAGCCAGGGCGGGATCAGCCAGGGCGGGATCAGCCAGGGCGGGATCAGCCAGGGTGGGATCAGCCAGGGCGGGATCAGCCAGGGCGGGATCAGCCAGGGTGGGATCAGCCAGGGTGGGATCAGCCAGGGTGGGATCAGCCAGCGGCGGGATCAGCCAGGGAGAGATCAGCCAGGGCGGGATCAGCCAGGGTGGGATCAGCCAGGGAGAGATCAGCCAGGGCGGGATCAGCCAGGGTGGGATCAGCCAGGGTGGGATCAGCCAGGGCGGGATCAGCCAGGGTGGGATCAGCCAGCGGCGGGATCAGCCAGGGAGAGATCAGCCAGGGCGGGATCAGCCAGGGTGGGATCAGCCAGGGCGGGATCAGCCAGGGCGGGATCAGCCAGCGGCGGGATCAGCCAGGGCAGGATCAGCCAGGGCGGGATCAGCCAGCGGCAGGATCAGCCAGGGTGGGATCAGCCAGGGTGGGATCAGCCAGGGTGGGATCAGCCAGCGGCGGCTTCCCGCATGCGCGATTCATTTGCAGTCTGGACGCGGAGGGGTGAACATCTCCTGCTCTGACTGCAGCTGGGAGGGACTGCAGCTGGGAGGGACTGCTGCTGGGAGGGACTGCTGCTGGGAGGGACTGCAGCTGGGAGGGACTGCTGCTGGGAGGGACTGCATGATAACTGGTGGGAGGACTGGGGAGGGACGCAGGGGAGGGACTGCAGCTGGGAGGGACTGCTGCTGGGAGGGACTGCAGCTGGGAGGGACTGGAGCTGGGAGGGACTGGAGCTGGGAGGGACTGCAGCTGAGAGGGACTGCAGCTGAGAGGGACTGCAGCTGGGAGGGACTGGGCTGCCTGTTGAGTGCAGTATATCCTGCCAGCTGTATGTTGTCCATGTCGTCGTTCAGTCACGACTCGGTGAAACATAAGATATTACCGTTTTTAATGTCCCGTTGGTAGGATAACCGTAATCTTAGGTCGTCCAATTTGTTCTCAAATGATTGCACGTTGGCTAATAGGATTGATGGGAGCGGCAGTTTACTCGCTCGCCGTCGGATCCTTACAAGGCACCCCGACCTACGTCCACGATATCTCCGTCTCTTCCTCATGCGAATGACGGGGATTTGGGTCTTGTCGGGTGTCTGTAGGATATCCTTCGCGTCCGGCTCGTTGAAGAAAAAATATTCGTCCAATACGAGGTGAGTAATCGCTGTCCTGATATCCAGAAGCTCTTTTTGGTTATAAGAGACGATGGCAGAAACATTATGTACAGAATAAATTACAAATAACGCGAAAAAACACACATAATAGTACAATTGGTTAGAGGGCTGTAAAACGGCAGCCATCTTCTCTGGCGCCACTTCTCATGAATCAGTCCCTGATTAGAGGGGAACAATGAAAAAATGCAGTGGAACTGGCTTCGAGGTCCAGAGTTGAGTTTGAAGGTACTAAACTACACTATACTACTGTACTGGGTCTATAATACTAAATTGAAGCCTCCATGTTATCTATGACTGTTAGGGTGAAATCTTCTCTTGTCCTTTTACAGCAAACAGAGAGCATCTAAGGAGGTGACCGCTCCGTCTGAAGAGGTCCAGGCAGTGGGGATACCATCCCACGGAGTCAGGCCTGTGATGGAAAGGTGAAAACAGCCAGCAAGCTTCTATAGAGAGGAGGGAGGCTGGAGAAAGATTATCTAATGTCTGGTAGAGCTGTTTAGCAGAAAGTAGGGATACACTGAGGTTTACAGATGAGTCCTGATTCCTGGTGACAAATGTTGCTTGTGTCCCAAATGGCCCCCTATTCCCTATGTAGTGCACTACTTTAGACCAGAGAATGGCACCCTATTCCCTATATAGTGCACTACTTTAGACCAGAGAATGGCACCCTATTCCCTATGTAGTGCACTACTTTAGACCAGAGAATGGCACCCTATTCCCTATATAGTGCACTACTTTAGACCAGAGAATGGCACCCTATTCCCTATATAGTGCACTACTTTAGACCAGAGAATGGCACCCTATTCCCTATATAGTGCACTACTTTAGACCAGAGAATGGCACCCTATTCCCTATATAGTGCACTACTTTAGACCAGAGAATGGCACCCTATTCCCTATATAGTGCACTACTTTAGACCAGAGAATGGCACCCTATTCCCTATGTAGTGCACTACTTTAGACCAGAGAATGGCACCCTATTCCCTATGTAGTGCACTACTTTAGACCAGAGAATGGCACCCTATTCCCTATATAGTGCACTACTTTAGACCAGAGAATGGCACCCTATTCCCTATGTAGTGCACTACTTTAGACCAGAGAATGGCACCCTATTCCCTATATAGTGCACTACTTTAGACCAGAGAATGGCACCCTATTCCCTATGTAGTGCACTACTTTAGACCAGAGAATGGCACCCTATTCCCTATATAGTGCACTACTTTAGACCAGAGAATGGCACCCTATTCCCTATGTAGTGCACTACTTTAGACCAGAGAATGGCACCCTATTCCCTATGTAGTGCTCTATGTAGGGGATAGAGTGCCATTTGCGACGCATACTTTATCGTCACCCCAGGGGCGTCAATTGGTCGCCATAGGCTAGCTCAACACCAACAATTTAAAATAGGCTACTAAAATCCAATCTCGATTAAAAGACCAAATGTAGTTTAGAGGTGAAAGGGGCTGACATTAGGACCATGCGGAGGCCTGGGAGTGGGAGGGAAGGCTGGAGAGGAACAGCGCTACTTTTTCTCAAAGATGGCAGTATTAGAGGGCTTTGGCTAGGTAACTGCTGTTTGACTTGACATTAAACTAAACTAGCATTTTAATTCCGGTGCTGAGCTAGCACGTAGCAGCTAATTCTTGTATGACATGTGTTTGTAGAATTTTAAATCCCCTATTGACTGAGGTGAATGTTAAATCCCCTATTGAATGAGGTGAATGTAAAATCCCATATTGACTGAGGTGAATGTTAAATCCCCTATTGACTGAGGTGAATGTTGCTTGTTTTTGCTGTTCTCCAAATAGCATTTGAGAGTTTTTAAATTGTGTAGAAATGCAGTAAATGAGCTTGAATTTACTTATTTGATTAAATCAATTTCCGTGACCGTTTCAGCATGTACAGTCGTGGTCAAAAGTTTTGAGAATGACACAAATACTAATTCTCACAAAGTCTGCTGTCTCAGTTTTGATGATGGCAATTTGCATATACTCCAGAAAGTCATGAAGAGTGATCAGATGAATTGCAATTAATTGCAAAGTCCCTCTTTGCCATGAAAATGAACTTAATCCCCAAAAAACATTTCCACTGCATTTCAGCCCTGCCACAAAAGGACCAGCTGACATCATGTCAGTGATTCTCTCGTTAACACAGGTGAGAGTGTTGACGAGGACAAGGCTGGAGATCACTCTGTCATGCTGATTGAGTTAGAATAACAGACAGGAAGCTTTAAAAGGAGGGTGGTGCTTGAAATCATTGTTCTTCCTCTGTTAACCATGGTTACCTGCAAGGAAACACGTGCCGTCATCATTGCTTTGCACAAAAAGGGCTTCACAGGCAAGGATATTGCTGCTAGTAAGATTGCACCTAAATCAACCATTTATTGGATCATCAAGAACTTCAAGGAGAGAGGTTCAATTGTTGTGAAGAAGGCATCAGGGCTCCCAAGAAAGTCCAGCAAGCGCCAGGACTGTCTCCTAAAGTTGATTCAGCTGCGGGATCGGGGCACCACCAGTGCAGAGCTTGCTCAGGAATGGCAGCAGGCAGGTGTGAGTGCATCTGCAGGAGGATGGCTTGGTGTCAAGAAGGGCAGCGAGGAAGAAGCCACTTCTCTCCAGGAAAAACATCAGGGACAGGCTGATATTCTGCAAAAGGTACAGGGATTGGACTGCTGAGGACTGGGGTAAAGTCATTTTCTCTGATGAATCCCCTTTCCGATTGTTTGGGGCATCCGGAAAACACCTTGTCCAGAGAAGACAAGGTGAGCGCTACCATCAGTCCTGTGTCATGCCAACAGTAAAGCATCCTGAGACCATTGATGTGTGGGGTTGCTTCTCAGCCAAGGGAGTGGGCTCACTCACAATTTTGCCTAAGAACACAGCCATAAATAAAGAATGGTACCAACACATCCTTCAAGAGCAACTTCTCCCAACCATCCAAGAACAGTTTGGTGACGACCAATGCCTTTTCCAGCATGATGGAGCACCTTGCCATAAGGCAAAAGTGATAACTAAGTGGCTCGGGGAACAAAACATCAACATTTTGGGTCCATGGCCAGGAAACTCCCCAGATCTTAATCCCATTGAGAACTTGTGGTCGATCCTCAAGAGGCGGGTTGACAAACAAAACCCCACAAATTCGGACAAACTCCAAGCATTGATTATGCAAGAATGGGCTGCCATCAGTCAGGATGTGGCCCAGAAGTTAATTGACAGCATGCCAGGGCGGATTGCAGAGGTCTTGAAAAAGAAGGGTCAACACTGCAAATATTGACTCTTTCCATAAACTTAATGTAATTGTCAATAAAAGCCTTTGACACTTATGAATGCTTGTAATTATACTTCAGTATACCATAGTAACATCTGACAAAAATATCTCATAACACTGAAGCAGTAAACTTTGTGAAGACCAATACTTGTGTCATTCTCAAAACTTTTGACCACGACTGTACAAAGAAAATGCAGCTGACATCATTTGTTTGCTTGAGCCAAGGCTTTCATCTGACTCTTTTAGGGGAAGCTCCGTCCCTCCTTCCCTACAAGTACGGATCACCTTGAGGTTTTTTGGTATCTGGAACATTCCATCGTGAAACAGGAGATTTGTGTGGTGTGAGTGAACCGACTGTATGCAGAATAGTCCACAAAGTCTGCAATGCTGAAAGACAATTACATCATGTTCCCTGATGCTGCTGCCCAAGCCAACTACAAGCTATAGTTCTATGAATATGGGAACTTCCCTGGAGTCATTGGCTGTGTAGATGGATGGGATATTACCATCAGGTGTCGCTCTACAGAGGAGTACAGGAATCTGAAAATCTGGTTCTCAATAACTAAGTGTGTGTACTCCCAGTGTGCAGTTCTCCAACATTGTTGTTTGGTGTATGGAAGAGTCGTTTCCAATGTCTCAGAAACACATTGTGCTTTCAACCAAGAAGATGCTTCATTGTCATAATTGCAACAGCAGTGCTTCACAATTAGCTTAAACAGCATGACTGCCCAAATCCTCACAATGACCTCAAACAGCATGGCCGACCAGATCCTCACAATGACCTCAAACAGCATGACTGCCCCGATCAATGACCTCAAACAGCATGACTGCCCCGATCAATGACCTCAAACAGCATGACTGCCCCGATCAATGACCTCAAACAGCATGACTGCCCAGATCCTCACAATGACCTCAAACAGCATGGCCGACCAGATCCTCACAATGACCTCAAACAGCATGACTGCCCAGATCCTCACAATGACCTCAAACAGCATTACTGCCCAGATCAATGACCTCAAACAGCATGACTGCCCAGATCAATGACCTCAGACAGCATGACTGCCCAGATCAATTACCTCAAACCGCATGACTACCCAGATCCTCACATTGAAGATGAGGATGGCCCAGATGTTCCCATGGTTGAGGCAGACAATAACAGAAATGGACTAGCCTGCAGATATACTTTTGCTATGCAGCACTTCTCACAACAAATATAGCTCAAGTGATTGAAGCAAACAACAGCCACGGATTGGTAACAAAAAGGTTTTTCATTCACAAATGGAAATATCAGGACCCTGAACTTGTGCTGGTTTGAGAAGAACATTAGTACTGCTGCTGCTTCATGTTCCTCTCCTCCTCCTTCATGACCACCTCATCATGAAGAACATTAGTACTGCTGCTGCTTCATATTCCTCTCCTCCTCCTCCTCCTCCTCCTCCTCCTTCATAGCCACTTCAACATGAAGAACATTAGTACTGCCGTCATCATTGCTTTGCACAAAAAGTGCTTCACAGGCAAGGATATTGTTGCTAGTAAGATTGCACCTAAATCAACCATTTATTGGATCATCAAGAACATCATGGAGAGAGGTTCAATTGTTGTGAAGAAGTCATCAGGGCTCCCAAGAAAGTCCAGCAAGCGCCAGGACTGTCTCCTAAAGTTGATTCAGCTGCGGGATCGGGGCACCACCAGTGCAGAGCTTGCTCAGGAATGGCAGCAGCCAGGTGTGAGTGCATCTGCAGGAGGATGGCTTGGTGTCAAGAAGGGCAGCGAGGAAGAAGCCACTTCTCTCCAGGAAAAACATCAGGGACAGACTGATATTCTGCAAAAGGTACAGGGATTGGACTGCTGAGGACTGGGGTAAAGTCATTTTCTCTGATGAATCCCCTTTCCGATTGTTTGGGGCATCCGGAAAACACCTTGTCCGGAGAAGACAAGGTGAGCGCTACCATCAGTCCTGTGTCATGCCAACAGTAAAGCATCCTGAGACCATTCATGTGTGGGGTTGCTTCTCAGCCAAGGGAGTGGGCTCACTCACAATTTTGCCTAAGAACACAGCCATGAATAAAGAATGGTACCAACACATCCTTCAAGAGCAACTTCTCCCAACCATCCAAGAACAGTTTGGTGACGACCAATGCCTTTTCCAGCACGATGGAGCACCTTGCCATAAGGCAAAAGTGATAACTAAGTGGCTCGGGGAACAAAACATCAACATTTTGGGTCCATGGCCAGGAAACTCCCCAGACCTTAATCCCATTGAGAACTTGTGGTCGATCCTCAAGAGGTGGGTTGACAAACAAAACCCCACAAACTCCAAGCATTGATTATGCAAGAATGGGCTGCCATCAGTCAGGATGTGGCCCAGAAGTTAATTGACAGCATGCCAGGGCGGATTGCAGAGGTCTTGAAAAAGAAGAGTCAACACTGCAAATATTGACTCTTTGCATAAACTTAATGTAATTGTCAATAAAAGCCTTTGACACTTATGAATGCTTGTAATTATACTTCAGTATACCATAGTAACATCTGACAAAAATATCTCATAACACTGAAGCAGCGAACTTAGTGAAGACCAATACTTGTGTCATTCACAAAACTTTTGACCACAACTGTACAAAGAAAATGCAGCTGACATCATTTGTTTGCTTGAGCCAAGACTTTCATCTGACTCTTTTAGGGGAAGCTCCGTCCCTCCTTCCCTACAAGTACAGATCACCTTGAGGTTTTTTGGTATCTGGAACATTCCATCGTGAAACAGGAGATTTGTGTGGTGTGAGTGAACCGACTGTATGCAGAATAGTCCACAAAGTCTGCAATGCTGAAAGACAATTACATCATGTTCCCTGATGCTGCTGCCCAAGCCAACTACAAGCTATAGTTCTATGAATATGGGAACTTCCCTGGAGTCATTGGCTGTGTAGATGGATGGGATATTACCATCAGGTGTCGCTCTACAGAGGAGTACAGGAATCTGAAAATCTGGTTCTCAATAACTAAGTGTGTGTACTCCCAGTGTGCAGTTCTCCAACATTGTTGTTTGGTGTATGGAAGAGTCGTTTCCAATGTCTCAGAAACACATTGTGCTTTCAACCAAGAAGATGCTTCATTGTCATAATTGCAACAGCAGTGCTTCACAATTAGCTTAAACAGCATGACTGCCCAGATCCTCACAATGACCTCAAACAGCATGACTGCCCCGATCAATGACCTCAGACAGCATGACTGCCCAGATCAATGACCTCAGACAGCATGACTGCCCAGATCAATGACCTCAAACAGCATGACTGCCCAGATCAATGACCTCAGACAGCATGACTGCCCAGATCAATGACCTCAGACAGCATGACTGCCCAGATCAATGACCTCAGACAGCATGACTGCCCAGATCAATGACCTCAGACAGCATGACTGCCCAGATCAATGACCTCAAACCGCATGACTGCCCAGATCAATGACCTCAAACAGCATGACTGCCCAGATCAATGACCTCAGACAGCATGACTGCCCAGATCCTCACATTGAAGATGAGGATGGCCCAGATGTTCCCATGGTTGAGGCAGACAATAACAGAAATGGACAAGCCTGCAGAGATACTTTTGCTATGCAGCACTTCTCACAACAAATATAGCTCAAGTGATTGAAGCAAACAACAGCCACGGATTGGTAACAAAAAGGTTTTTCATTCACAAATGGAAATATCAGGACCCTGAACTGGTGCTGGTTTGAGAAGAACATTAGTACTGCTGCTGCTTCATGTTCCTCTCCTCCTCCTTCATGACCACCTCATCATGAAGAACATTAGTACTGCTGCTGCTTCATATTCCTCTCCTCCTCCTCCTCCTCCTCCTCCTCCTCCTCCTCCTCCTTCTCCTCCTCCCCCCTCCTCCTCCTCCTCCTCCTCCTCCTCCTCCTTCATAGCCACCTCAACAGAAAGGATTCACATCTTCATTTCATGCTCTTCTTTTAAATAGATTAGTTTGCGCTCATGAAATTCCATGGGCACTCTGTCCTCCGGCCCGGGATATTGACAAGCTATGGTGATCATCTGCCTCTAGAAAATGATTACATTGCTGCATTAGAGAACATTATTATTATAAGAGTTATAATAATAATAATAATATGCCATTTAGCAGACGCTTTTATCCAAAGCGACTTACAGTCATGCGTGCATACATTTTTTTGTGTATGGGTGGTCCCGGGGTTCGAACCCACTACCTTGGCGTTACAAGCGCCGTGCTCTACCAGCTGAGCTACAGAGGACCACTGAGTTGAGTTCATTACATATATTGTATCAGATCCGTCGCCAGACCTCAGTCTTAAGGGGGGCATATGAAATGCATGGGAGGGCAGGGGACAATTATTATTAGCCTACAGTATGTATATTTAATAATAAATTCCCTCAAGTGGGGGGGGCACAAGCATGTTTGGGGGCGGGCCTGGCCCCCTATGGCCCGCCCATAGCGACGGGTGTGTATTGTACACTGCTCAAAACAATTAAGGGAACACTAAAATAACACATCCTAGATCTGAATGAATGAAATAATCTTATTAAATACTTTTTTCTTTACATAGTTGAATGTGCTGACAACAAAATCACACAAAAATTATCAATGGAAATCAAATGTATCAACCCATGGAGGTCTGGATTTGGAGTCACCCTCAAAATTAAAGTGGAAAACCACACTACAGGCTGATCCAACTTTGATGTAATGTCCTTAAAACAAGTCAAAATGAGGCTCAGTAGTGTGTGTGGCCTCCACGTGCCTGTATGACCTCCCTACAACGCCTGGGCATGCTTCTGATGAGGTGGCGGATGGTCTCCTGATGGATCTCCTCCCAGACCTGGACTAAAGCATCCGCCAACTCCTGGACAGTCTGTGGTGCAACGTGGCGTTGGTGGATGGAGCGAGAGATGATGTCCCAGATGTGCTCAATTGGATTCAGGTCTGGGGAACGGGCGGGCCAGTCCATAGCATCAATGCCTTCCTCTTGCAGGAACTGCTGACACACTCCAGCCACATGAGGTCTAGCATTGTCTTGCATTAGGAGGAACCCAGGGCCAACCGCACCAGCATATGGTCTCACAAGGGGTCTGAGGATCTCATCTCGGTACCTAATGGCAGTCAGGCTATCTCTGGCGAGCACATGGAGGGCTGTGCGGCCCCCAAAGAAATGCCACCCCACACCATGACTGACCCACCGCCAAACCGGTCATGCTGGAGGATGTTGCAGGCAGCAGAACGTTCTCCACGGCGTCTCCAGACTCTGTCACGTCTGTCACGTGCTCAGTGTGAACCTGCTTTCATCTGTGAAGAGCACAGGGCGCCAGTGGCGAATTTGCCAATCTTGGTGTTCTCTGGCAAATGCCAAATGTCCTGCACGGTGTTGGGCTGTAAGCACAACCCCCACCTGTGGACGTCGGGCCCTCATACCACCCTCATGGAGTCTGTTTCTGACCGTTTGAGCAGACACATGCACATTTGTGGCCTGCTGGAGGTCATTTTGCAGGGCTCTGGCAGTGCTCCTCCTGCTCCTCCTTGCACAAAGGCGGAGGTAGCGGTCCTGCTGCTGGGTTGTTGCCCTCCTACGGCCTCCTCCACGTCTCCTGATGTACTGGCCTGTCTCCTGGTAGCGCCTCCATGCTCTGGACACTACGCTGACAGACACAGCAAACCTTCTTGCCACAGCTCGCATTGATGTGCCATCCTGGATGAGCTGCACTACCTGAGCCACTTGTGTGGGTTGTAGACTCCGTCTCATGCTACCACTAGAGTGAAAGCACCGCCAGCATTCAAAAGTGACCAAAACATCAGCCAGGAAGCATAGAAACTGAGAAGTGGTCTGTGGTCACCACCTGCAGAACCACTCCTTTATTGGGGGTGTCTTGCTAATTGCCTATAATTTCCACCTGTTGTCTATTCCATTTGCACAACAGCATGTGAAATTTATTGTCAACCAGTGTTGCTTCCTAAGTGGACAGTTTGATTTCACAGAAGTGTGATTGACTTGGAGTTACATTGTGTTGTTTAAGTGTTCCCTTTATTTTTTTGAGCAGTATATTATGGGAGTGCAAGAGATGACTGACAGCATTACTTATTCCCTGCAGTCCGGAGACAGCACATGTTGAATGAATGTGTCCTACCGATTGAGGATTGGAACGGTCCCCCATCTGAACTGTCCAAATGGTCAACATCGGGGATACCTGCCAGGGGTTGCTGGCTATCGATGATCCCGGTCAACAAGTCCCCCAGCTCATCTGTCTCTGGTCTACCTGGGGGTCCTCCACCAGTCTTGAAACGCTCCGTACGAGCAACAGCATTTGTCTTCTTTAAGTAAATTTTTCCACAGGACCTTAGAAAGACAAGACAATATAGAAATTATATTAGTAATTATGTATGATATTGTTTGTGTTACATTTCTGTCACACAAATACATTTAGGCCCCACTGTGTTGTTACACAAGAAAACTAATATTTCAAAGATTTGTAAAAGTGGGCCAACAATAAATACAGTATAAATACATATTTCTTCACAAAAGTAGTGCACTGGGCCTTTAATAGTCCTGTATTAGCGGAACGATATAGCCGTCTGCAGCGCAGGCAAAAAGTCTTCAATTTTTTGGTTACTTCTTGGTTGCCATGGCGTCTCGGATTGGTTGGCGAGTGCAATTATTGGTTACTTATTGGTTGCAGATGGCGATATGATTGGTTGTCACAACCAGAAATTTCCTCGACTGACTGTTGTCAGCAATAGCGTGCAACTGCAGCCTGCATTTCGGGGCATTCCTGCATGTGGAGGAACGCCCCCCTCTAGCTTCCCATTGGTTCCTGCATGAACGTCCCCCCTCGGCCTCCCGGAGTCCTCCTTGCTAGCTGGTGGGAGCAACACCGGTAGACAGTGTACTTCGCCCCGGCCTGCCAGGGTTGCCATATTCGTAGTTTTCCTGCCAAATTGGGCTACTTTGAAAACGATGTCGCGGGTGAAAATGTATTGGTCGCATGTGGCAGGTTTTTGGGATACTTCTAAGTTGCACCGCAGCAATATGTATTTCACTGTGACCTGCTGCTGCTGACTATCAGGCAGTAAGCAGGCTGTTACTGAGTGACTGGTGGGGGCATTGAGTTGGGATTGAGATTGGGGGGTTATGGGGTACATTGGGGTAATTAAGTTGGGGGGTAGAGGATGACATAGTTGGGGGGTACATTGAGAGTTGGGGGTACATTGAGAGTTGTGGTTGTGCTGTAGCAGAGGCAACTGAGTCACCAAGACAAGAGCAGCACGCACGTTGTGACAACTTCTTACCAGTTGTTTAGATTGGTCATTATGGAAACACCCCTTTTTCCATAAAACATATTAACGCGCTAGAACTGATATAACGGCGACAAAGCATTGGAAAATGACTTTAGGTGCACTACAGCTCTTTAGATACATTTGCACATTCTAATATCAAGCGAAGGGTTTTACTCAGTTCTTGGGTCTCGAGCGCTGCCCGAGTGGACATTTGAAATGGAAGTTACGCAAACCCCTCGCATGCTTCTGTTATGGGAAAAAGTTGACAATAAAAATGACATTAAATGTGGAGAATGGTGGGCCACATTTGCATCTGTTTGGCCATCAAGTAGGCTATTAATTTCTATAACATTTTAGGCTACTGTAGCCTACCATTTGATACAGTACAATAAATATGCTGAAATTATATCACTGGAGTCATTGCAAATCTATTTGTGCCACTTGAGCTGGAGCTGGCAAATGGATTGGATAAATAGCCTATAACTCCGTGTGTTGTTGTGTCCTTGTGTTATTATGCAATTGTGATCATGGCCACAGCTCTATCGCAATGTGTCGTTATCCACATTTAACATCAGTTTCACTGTGGACTTTTCCCTGAAATGTGACGTAGGCCTATCAGGGGTTATAGGCTACCTGCATCTAGCTCAGCAAACTATGGCAAAGTTGAATTGCAGTTATAAACCCAGTCGTTAAAAATGACGAACGATATTCCTTCTTAAATCGCCTGATAACGTTATGGAAAAAGGTATTTGGCAGGTGGCAGGGTTGCCAGCTCTAGCTAAAATTTCTAGAACAATGACCCCTGAAAACCCGCCTACAAGGTCTGAAAACAAACCCAAATTGTTTTTTTTTTTCGCAACAAGTGAGGAGTTGCAACATTTATTCATGATGGCCTGCCATAACCTTCGTTAACAGAACTGCGGGAAAACGGTGCCTGACAGGCGGGGGCGAAGGACAATGTCTACATTTACAGAAATGTTTGGTGATCAACTAGTAATGCCTTGGAGAGCGACCGGCTGGTGACCACTGTTTGATGCTTTTCACTGACAGACGCAACTCACTCAGCTACTCCTATGCCACATGCACTACCCAAATCGCGGGCTTCCCAAACATTCAGGTGATTTGAAACTATCTACAGCAAAACATTTTTTTAAAGAAGCTAATGATTCTCTGTGGCTAAGTCATGGTCCCTGGTGAAGTAGTTTGAATTATTTTATATAAAGTGGAGTAATTATATAATTTTGGCGAAACATCCATTAACTTTAGGGCAATCCAACATCCAAACAGTGCACCCGCCAACTTTCCTTTCCAATTTGCAGGAGGTTGAAACCAGAGCTCTGTATATAATGACGAGATGCTCATGTCTCCGCACTAACAATGGTAGCCTTTGTCCCAAAGGCGACAAGCTCAGGTCTGCATATTATTCCCATAGAAACGCATTGGGTTTATACTGGACAGAATTTGGCGAGTGAGCCCTCTCGCTTCGCCTCTTCCTCTCTTCTGAAACTATATCACCGAAGAAAGCATCAGAGTGAGCTAAACAGCGCCCCTCTGTCTCAGTATGTGTAGACCATGTATCTGATGCTGTCTGGCCAGAAATAGTATGACATGCCATACTCTTTTGGTCCAGACAGCATCAGATACATGGTCTACACATACTGAGACAGAGGGGCGCTGTTTCGCTCACTCGGATGCGTCTTTCTGTTGGGTGCGTCTCAGTCAAATAAATGATCAATATTTCAATATTTTATTTGGATGGGCAAGGGGGTACGGTAAGGCAGGCCAGGCCCCCTAAGGCCTGCCCATAATGCCAGCCATGTCTGCTAGCATGCTAGTTAGCTAGCTAGCACACGGTGTCGCTCCCGTCTGCTGTGCACCGGACTAGCTAAACTAGCACATAGTGTCACTTCACTCCCGCCTGCCGAACACCTGCCCTCGCCGTCGTTAACAGAACTGTGGGAAAACAGTACCCAACAGGCAGGGACAAAGGACACTGTCTACAGGTGTACAGCAAGCTAACTACCGTTGTCGCCTCGCCCCTTCTTCTGTGGGGTTTATCGGCGGCTGGCGTCCAACATTATTGTGGAGTTAACATTTTTACATTTACATTTTAGTCATTTAGCAGACGCTCTTATCCAGAGCGACTTACAGGAGCAATTAGGGTTAAGTGCCTTGCTCAAGGGCACATTTACGTCATTTAGCAGACGCTCTTATCCAGAGCGACTTACAAATTGGTGCATTCACCCTATAGCCAGTGGGAAAACCACTTTACACCTTTTTTTTATTTATTTATTTTTTATTTGGGGGGGTAGAAGGATTACTTTATCCTATCCCAGGTATTCCTTAAAGAGGTGGGGTTTCAAATGTCTCCGGAAGGTGGTGAGTGACTCCGCTGTCCTGGCGTCGTGAGGGAGCTTGTTCCACCATTGGGGTGCCAGAGCAGCGAACAGTTTTGACTGGGCTGAGCGGGAACTATGCTTCCGCAGAGGAAGGGAGCCAGCAGGCCAGAGGTGGATGAACGCAATGCCCTCGTTTGGGTGTAGGGACTGATCAGAGCCCGAAGGTACGGAGGTGCCGTTCCCCTCACTGCTCCATAGGCAAGCACCATGGTCTTGTAACGGATGCGAGCTTCAACTGGAAGCCAGTGGAGTGTGCGGAGGAGGGGGGTGACGTGAGAGAACTTGGGAAGGTTGAACACCAGACGGGCTGCGGCATTCTGGATGAGTTGTAGGGGGTTTAATGGCACAGGCAGGGAGGCCAGCCAACAGCGAGTTGCAGTAATCCAGACGGGAGATGACAAGTGCCTGGATTAGGACCTGTGCCGCTTCCTGTGTAAGGCAGGGTCGTACTCTCCGAATGTTGTAGAGCATGAACCTGCAGGATCGGGTCACCGCCTTGATGTTAGCGGAGAACGACAGGGTGTTGTCCAGGGTCACGCCAAGGCTCTTCGCACTCTGGGAGGAGGACACAACGGAGTTGTCAACCGTGATGGCGAGATCATGGAACGGGCAGTCCTTCCCCGGGAGGAAGAGCAGCTCCGTCTTGCCAGGGTTCAGCTTGAGGTGGTGATCCGTCATCCATACTGATATGTCTGCCAGACATGCAGAGATGCGATTCGCCACCTGGTTATCAGAAGGGGGAAAGGAGAAGATTAGTTGTGTATCGTCAGCGTAGCAATGATAGGAGAGGCCATGTGAGGATATGACAGATCGGATTAACGCCACCTCCTGTACTCCTGTACTGGAGCGCCCCTGCCTCCTGCCTGTCCTATCTTAAAAATGGACCAATAGAAATATAAAGACGGGTTCCTGCAGATGCTGGAATGCCCACATACAGGAACGGCCCGAATTGCGGGCCGCAGTTGCGCCCTTCTCGTTATCAGGGGGCCGCCAAGCGCCACAAAAGTATGCTCAAGTGCGGCAGGTAGCTTAGTGAGTCAGAGCGTTGTGCCAGTAACCGAAAGGTCGCTGGTTCTAATCCCGAGCCGACTAGGTGAAAAATATGTCGATGTGCCCTTAAGCAAGGCACTTAACCCTAATTGCTCCTGTAAATCGCTCTGGATAATCTCTAAATTCCAAGCATATGCCTCTAACTCTAGGAAGCTCTTTGCCACCTTCTCCTCCCTGCTGAATCCTCCTCCCCCTCCCCCCTCCTCCCTCTCTGTGGATGACTTCGTCAACCATTTTGAAAAGAAGGTTGACGACATCCGATCCTCGTTTGTTAAGTCAAATGACACTGCTGGTCCTGCTCACACTGCCCTACCCTATGCTTTGACTTCTTTCTCCCCTCTCTCTCCAGATAAAATCTTGCGACTTGTGACGGCCGGCCGCCCAACAACCTGCCCGCTTGACCCTATCCCCCCCTGTCTTCTGCAGACCATCTCCGGTGACCTTCTCCATTTTACATTTACATTTACGTCATTTAGCAGACGCTCTTATCCAGAGCGACTTACAAATTGGTGCATTCACCCTATAGCCAGTGGGATAACCACTTTACAATTTTTTTTTTTTTTTTTTTAATTTTTTTTTTTTGGGGGTAGAAGGATTACTTTATCCTATCCCAGGTATTCCTTAAAGAGGTGGGGTTTCAAATGTCTCCGGAAGGTGGTGAGTGACTCCGCTGTCCTGGCGTCGTGAGGGAGCTTGTTCCACCATTGGGGTGCCAGAGCAGCGAACAGTTTTGACTGGGCTGAGCGGGAACTATGCTTCCGCAGAGGTAGGGGAGCCAGCAGGCCAGAGGTGGATGAACGCAATGCCCTCGTTTGGGTGTAGGGACTGATCAGAGCCTGAAGGTACGGAGGTGCCGTTCCCCTCACAGCTCCATAGGCAAGCACCATGGTCTTGTAACAGATGCGAGCTTCAACTGGAAGCCAGTGGAGTGTGCGGAGGAGCGGGGTGACATGAGAGAACTTGGGAAGGTTGAACACCAGACGGGCTGCGGCATTCTGGATGAGTTGTAGGGGTTTAATGGCACAGGCAGGGAGCCCAGCCAACAGCGAGTTGCAGTAATCCAGACGGGATTCTCCCTTACCTCACCTCGCTCATCAACTCATCCTTGACCGCTGGCTATGTCCCTTCCGTCTTCAAGAGAGCGAGAGTTGCACCCCTTCTCAAAAAACCAACACTCGATCCCTCCGATGTCAACAAGGCGGCAGGTAGCTTAGTGGGTAAGAGCGTTGTGCCAGTAACCGAAAGGTCGCTGGTTCTAATCCCCGAGCCAACTTGGTGAAAAATCTGTCGATGTGCCCTTAAGCAAGGCACTTAACCCTAATTGCTCCTGTAAGTCGCTCTGGATAAGAGCGTCTGCTAAATGACTAAAATAATAAATAAATAAAATAACAACTACAGACCAGTATCCCTTCTTTCTTTTCTCTCCAAAACTCTTGAGCGTGCCGTCTTTAGCCAACTCTCTTGCTGTCTCTCTCAGAATGACCTTCTTGATCCAAACCAGTCAGGTTTCAAGACTGGTCATTCAACAGAGACTGCTCTTCTCTGTGTCACGGAGGCTCTCCGCACTGCTAAAGCTAACTCTCTCTCCTCTGCTCTTGTCCTTCTAGACCTGTCTGCTGCCTTTGATACTGTGAACCATCAGATCCTCCTCTCCACCCTCTCCGAGCTGGGCATCTCCGGCGTGGCTCACTCTTGGATTGCGTCCTACCTGACCGGTTGCTCCTACCAAGTGGCGTGGCGAGAATCTGTCTCCGCACCACGTGCTCTCACCACTGGTGTCCCCCAGGGCTCAGTTCTAGGCCCTCTCCTATTCTCGATATACACCAAGTCACTATGACAGAGCCAATCCTCACATGGCCTCTCCTATCATTGCTACGCAGACGACACACAACTAATCTTCTCCTTTCCCCTTTCTGATAACCAGGTGGCGAATCACATCTCTGCATGTCTGGCAGACATATCAGTGTGGATGACGGATCACCACCTCAAGCTGAACCTTGGCAAGACGGAGCTGCTCTTCCTCCCGGGGAAGGACTGCCCGTTCCATGATCTCGCCATCACGGTTGACAACTCCGTTGTGTCCTCCTCCCAGAGTGCGAAGAGCCTTGGCGTGACCCTGGACAACACCCTGTCGTTCTCCGCTAACATCAAGGCGGTGACCCGATCCTGTAGGTTCATGCTCTACAACATTCTGAGAGTACGACCCTGCCTTACACAGGAAGCGGCACAGGTCCTAATCCAGGCACTTGTCATCTCCCGTCTGGATTACTGCAACTCGCTGTTGGCTGGGCTCCCTGCCTGTGCCATTAAACCCCTACAACTCATCCAGAATGCCGCAGCCCGTCTGGTGTTCAACCTTCCCAAGTTCTCTCACGTCACCCCCTCCTCCGCACACTCCACTGGCTTCCAGTTGAAGCCTGCATCTGCTACAAGACCATGGTGCTTGCCTATGGAGCTGTGAGGGGAACGGCACCTCCGTACCTTCAGGCTCTGATCAGTCCCTACACCCAAACGAGGGCATTGCGTTCATCCACCTCTGGCCTGCTGGCCCCCACCTCTGTGGAAGCACAGTTCCCGCTCAGCCCAGTCAAAACTGTTCGCTGCTCTGGCACCCCAATGGTGGAACAAGCTCCCTCACGACGCCAGGACAGCGGAGTCACTCACCACCTTCCGGAGACACTTGAAACCCCACCTCATTAAGGAATACCTGGGATAGGATAAAGTAATCCTTCTACCCCCCATACCCCCCCCCCCAAAAAAAGAAGAGAAAAACATATTGTAAATGTGGTTATCCCACTGGCTATAAGGTGAATGCACCAATTTGTAAGTCGCTCTGGATAAGAGCGTCTGCTAAATGATATAAATGTAAATAAGAGCGTCTGCTAAAATGAAGAAAAAAAAAGGGGCAGTCGATATCTGTGCAGAATAATTAAGGAATTTATGAACGCCCCTAAACTTGGTTGTTATGACAGTTGTAAGTAAACATCGGCTAAAATACTGAATGAAATTGTTGCCTTAACACAGTTACAGTCACCAACCCTCCTGATAACATGAAAACACTAACCAGCTCTGCTAGGGTGAGTAAAATGTTCAGAGTGAGGTTTAAAACCTTCCTGATAACATGAAAACACTAACCAGCTCTGCTAGGGTGAGTAAAATGTTCAGAGTGAGGTTTAAAACCTTCCTGATAACATGAAAACACTAACCAGCTCTGCTAGGGTGAGTAAAATGTTCAGAGTGAGGTTTAATTCTGATAAAAACACTAACCAGCTCTGCTAGGGGAGAATGTTCAAGAGGTTTAAAATCCTGAAAAGACAAACCACTCGCGGTGAGTAAAATGTTCAGAGTGAGGTTTAAAAAAAAAAACACACAAAAAAACATGTATTATGTTTATTTGTCAGGGACCATGCCACTGCACCAGATTGAGCTAGATAGCTAATTTTCATCTGAGTCCCTAGGCAGAAAACAATCAACATCAATACATCAATACAATCCTACAGTATAACACACTATTAACATATATATATAAAAATACAAATAATCAAAATATACAATAGACAATATAATGCTAATATTACGTCAGAGTTTAACTGTCCCTCGGTCCTACGGTATCCTACATCTTAAGAGTCAGAATGTCTTAATGTTCACATGGCTGGTTTACCTTCAGCCACCTTTTCAGGTTTGCCTTGAAGCTAACCGAGGTACTGCACTCTCTCACACTGGTTGGCAGGTTGTTCCATAATCTGGATGCTCTGACTGAAAAAGTTGTGCTCTCTTTTTTTGTGTCTGCAAGTACAGTAGCTAGCAAGCGAGCCAACTTTAACCTGTTAGCTCGGGTGCTTGGCTGCCATTGTGAGGTCAGAACGCTCCGAGATGAATTTACAAACGCCCAGAGCGCACTCTGGCACTCCACAGGGAATGTACAAACGCACCATATGATTGGTGGCAAATATGATCTATTATATTGACAAGATAGCCGAGTGACCACTAATAATGGAAATACATGTCCTCAATGAGCGAAGGCAAGTGAGATCAGGTGGGACCATTCTAGCCAATGAGAGGGCAGATATGCATGTGAACATCAGGCACAACTAAGTCGTTTTTCTCAAAGTTGCCGGAATGCCGCGTGTATCCACTTATATCAATACATTTGTAACAGGCTAAACATTCCGAAACTTATATTCGATAAAATAAGCATCACACTCATTCGACACACTCATAGACCTCCATACAAAAAAAGGCTTATCTCATGTGGACAGATTTTGGGCAGAGTAAATCCTCTTGCTTCTCCTCTTCCTCTCTGCTGGCGGCCATAAGACATCGCTGTACGTGGAATCAGTGGAGGAGTCCGCCATAAAAACCACAGAAGAAGAGGAAGGGAAAAAGAAAAAGAAAAAGAAAAATACATCAGTGGATGAGACCGTTGAGGAGTAAGGACGTTACAACGTGGCTGAACGTCTCTTTTGCTGTAGCAAGACGCGTTTCTCACGCCTATATATTTCTCTCTCTCGACGACTGCCACTATTTAAGTGGATATAATATTGTATTTTAATGGTGTGAAGATGGCCATACGGCCGGGGACAGAGGACGCAACGTTAATCTCACCAACGCTTCTCCAAGATTTCGGCGTTAATCAGTATCTGAACGCCGGGGACGTGAACATGGATATCGCCGATGGAGCAGAGGAGCTTTCCTTGGAGGAAATCTTATCGCTGTACAGCCAGCCGATCAATGAAGAGCAGGGATGGGCTGTTTGTTACCAATGTTGCAGAACTTTGGCTCAGAACCACCGGAGGAGAAATTCCAAGACTTCTGGCGCTTCAGTTGGGGATTTTGCGAGAAGGATTGACGGACCTGGGGATGTACGGATTCTGAGAGATGGAACAGTTAAATTGCACCACCAAGACAGCACAGGTAAACGACACAATGTCTGTCAAAATCGGAATACAATTTGGACCTACTAGGCTTTTTGAAGGCTGTCTAGGTTCCCCTATTTGCATGGTTACCTGAAGTGAACATAGCTAAGTGGTCAGGATACAAAAATGTAGAGACGCCATGCTTCTCAGAGATTGGATTGGACTCACATCTTTACTGTGGCAGAGGCCTTATCAATTTACTGAGATTTCACATGGAGTTTGAATATACAGTATTTAGGCCTACATATTTGTTTCGTTTAGCCAAATTGGCTTAGTAATGCCTATTAATGAAGTATGAATGAAATGATTTGTTAATGATAATAAATACTTTTTGATTGCAATATGCCTAGTAATCAAATCATAATCATATGTTTGTAAACAAGGCCTTTGACCAGGATCCATCACTCAGACAGACCTCATGCTCAAGGGGTATTTGGCCAGAGGTAGGCTACATCCCAATAATCTCTCCTTTCTCCCGAAGAGTGCACTTGTTCACTTCCCGGACTTTGATTTGAAAGGAAATGACTGGTATATGGAAACTCCATCTAGTCTAGCCAATACATACACAATGCTTTTACATTTGTGGGGAGTAGTGAACGAGTGCACACATCGGGAGGAAGGAGAGGTTATTGGGATGCAACCGGAGAGGTATAGTGGCTGCTTGCCTGTGTGGTCTTCCGTGTGTAGTTTTCCAGTCTGTGGCATAAAGCCATAGACTGCCTAGTGTAGTCGGTCTAGCATGTGGTTTAATGTCTGAGTAGGTAACGCAGCGGGCTTGATTTCCTTTTCACGCCGTTCTGTTGGGCACTTAATACCTAACCACCTCCCCCCTCTACCTCTGCCAAAGACACAACCTCCACTCCTCTCTCTCACTGTCGCTACACAGATCCAGAGCCCATCTAGATGGTGAGAAATAATGTGACACGGGCTGGGTTTTGTGTTCTGGTTTGGTTTGTCTAACCTGCCTAACGACACATCCAGAGCGTAGTCTCTGTTAATGTGCGACACACCTCTCTGACGTCAGAAATGTCATAAACAACCCTCCTGTTTGACTGGATCAGAGCCTGAGTGGTCGGTTCCTGCTGTGTTATACGGTTAGGTATTTTGGGAAGGAAGGTCTGCCTGTCCTGCCTCTGATTATGCCGGGATGAAAAACATGTGAGGTCTATTCGGAAGATGCCTAGCGCTCGCTAGTTCAGGAGGTTACTACCAGAGCAGAGTGTTAGCTAGTTCAGGAGGTTACTACCAGAGCAGAGTGTTAGCTAGTTCAGGAGGTTACTACCAGAGCAGAGTGTTAGCTAGTTCAGGAGGTTACTACCAGAGCAGAGTGTTAGCTAGTTCAGGAGGTTACTACCAGAGCAGAGTGTTAGCTAGTTCAGGAGGTTACTACCAGAGCAGAGTGTTAGCTAGTTCAGGAGGTTACTACCAGAGCAGAGTGTTAGCTAGTTCAGGAGGTTACTACCAGAGCAGAGTGTTAGCTAGTTCAGGAGGTTACTACCAGAGCAGAGTGTTAGCTAGTTCAGGAGGTTACTACCAGAGCAGAGTGTTAGCTAGTTCAGGAGGTTACTACCAGAGCAGAGTGTTAGGTACTGGGCGTTAGACCTGTCTGACCAATGACATACTGACTGACTGTCGCAGCAAGGGCTTTCAGACAGCAAGGGCTTTCAGACAGCAAGGGCTTTCATACAGAATAAGGCAGTGTTTGCATTCGGAATCAGGCCAGCGGGAATTGGACAAATCAGCCTTGAAGTTTATTCCGGTGTTTCAGTGTGTCTGGCTCTAGTGACGTAATGACCACATAGCTCCACTGGAGATCATTCTGGAGAATGAAAATAGCTCTCACTCCACTACCAACCAAGCCGCTCCAGTTGGAGACGTTATTTCATTAAGAAATCATTGAGGATCTGATGAACACACAGCCTCAAGGCCTGGTTCCTTTTCCATGGGTAGTTTTAGGATTATCCACGTAGAGCTGTTTTAGTTAACGCGACAGCAGTATGTTACTAGGGTTAGTGTAGTGTTATCCAAATCACATGTTATTTGGTAATGCGCCGAATACAACCGGTGTAGACCTTAATGTGTGAAATGCTTAATTACAAGCCCTTAACCAACAGTGCAGTTCAATAAATACTTAATAAAATATTTACTAAATAAACTAAAGTAAAACAATTAAAAATAAATAAAAAGTAACAAAATAACAATAATTTAAATTTTTAGTCATTTAGCAGACGCTCTTATCCAGAGCGACTTACAGGAGCAATTAGGGTTAAGTGCCTTGCTCAAGGGCACATCGACAGATTTTTCACCTAGTCGGCTCGGGGATTAGAACCAGCGACCTTTCGTTTACTAAAACAACCCACTAAGCTACCTGCTGCCCTAATAATGAGGCTATATACAGGGGGTACCGGTACAGAGTCAATGTGCGGGGGTACAGGTTAGTCGAGGTAATTTGTACATGTAGGTAGGGGTAAAGTGACTGCATAGATAATAAACAGGGAGTAGCAGCAGTGTTAAATCAAGGGGGGGGGGGGGTCAATGTAAACCGTCAGGATGGCCATTTGATTAATTGTTCAGCATCTTATGGCTTGGGGGTGGACGCTGTTAAGGAGCCTTTTGGATCTAGACTTGGCACTCCGGTACCGCTTGCCGTGCGGTAGCAGAGAGAACAGTCTATGACTTGGGTGACTGGAGTCTTTGACCATTTTTTTGGGCCTTCCTCTGACACCGCCTGGTATACAGGTCCTGGATGGCAGGAAGATTTGTCCCAGTGATGTACTGGGCCATACGCACTACCCTCTGTAGCGCCTTACGGTCAGTGCAGAGCAGTTGCCATACCAGGCGGTGATGCAACCGGTCAGGATGCTCTCGATGGTGCAGCTGTAGAACTTTTTGAGGATCTGGTGACCCATGCCAAATCTTTTCAGTCTCCTGAGGGGGAAAAGGTGTTGTCGTGCCCTCTTCACGACTGTCTTGGTGTGTTTGGACCACGATAGTTCGTTTGTTATGTGGACACCAAGGAACTTGAAACTCTCGACCCGCTCCACTACAGCCCCGTCAATGTTAATGGTAGGCTTGCGTCACTGGGCAGCTCGCGGCTGGGTTTCCCTTTGTAGTCTGTAATAGTTTTCAAACCCTGCCACTTCCGACGAGCATCAGAGCCGGTGTAGTAGGATTCAATCTTAGTCCTGTATTGACTCTTTGCCTGTTTGATGGTTCGTCTGAGGGCATAGCGGGACTTCTTATAAGCGTCCGGATTAGTTTCCCGCTCCTTGAACGCGGCAGCTCTACCCTTTAGCTCAGTGCGGATGTTTCCTGTAATCCATGGCTTCTGTTTGGGATATGTACGTACGGTCACTGTGGGGACGACTTTGTCAATGCACTTATTGATGATGCCGGTGACTGATGTGGTATACTCCTCAACGCCATTGGATGAATCCCGGAACATATTCCAGTCTGTGCTAGCAAAACAGTCCTGTAGCTTAGCATCCGCGTCATCTGACCACTTCCGTATTGAGCGAGTCACTGGTACTTCCTGCTTTAGTTTTTGCGTATAAACAGGAATCAGGAGGATAGAATTATGGTCAGATTTGCCAAATGGAGGGCAAGGGAGAGCTTTGTATCTGTCTGTGCCCTTGAGCAAGGCACTTAACCCTAATTGCTCCTGTAAGTCGCTCTGGATGAGAGCGTCTGCTAAATAAATAAAAATGTAACAGTGTAGTTTTATCCATGTAGAGCTGTTTTAGTTAATGCTACAGCAGCGTGTTACTAGGGTCCTAGTCTGAGCTACTGAGAGCTGGATGGATTGCACAGCTGGCCTTAGAAAGGGTGTTTGGTGTGTGGGAGGGAGGGAGGAGGCATATTATTATGCCCATTGGTCTGACATTAAAGTTCTCTACCTGCCTGCCTGTCTCCTCTCCTGTCTCTGTGGGTAGTTGGCACCTGTCTACTGTCTCTGTGGGTAGTTGGCACCTCTGTCTCCTCTACTGTCTCTGTGGGTAGTTGGCACCTCTGTCTCCTCTACTGTCTCTGTGGGTAGTTGGCACCTCTGGCTCCTCTACTGTATCTGTGGGTAGTTGGTACCTCTGGCTCCTCTACTGTCTCTGTGGGTAGTTGGTACCTCTGGCTCCTCTACTGTCTCTGTGGGTAGTTGGTACCTCTGGCTCCTCTGCTGTCTCTGTGGGTAGTTGGTACTTCTGTCTACTGTCTCTGTGGGTAGTTGGTACTTCTGTCTCCTGTCTCTGTGGGTAGTTGGTACCTCTGTCTCCTGTCTCTGTGGGTAGTTGGTACCTCTGTCTCCTGTCTCTGTGGGTAGTTGGTACCTCTGTCTCCTGTCTCTGTGGGTAGTTGGTACTTCTGTCTCCTGTCTCTGTGGGTAGTTGGTACTTCTGTCTCTGTGGGTAGTTGGTACTTCTGTCTCCTGTCTCTGTGGGTAGTTGGTACTTCTGTCTCTGTGGGTAGTTGGTACTTCTGTCTCTGTGGGTAGTTGGTACTTCTGTCTCCTGTCTCTGTGGGTAGTTGGTACCGCTCTCCTCTACTGTCTCTGTGGGTAGTTGGTACCTCTGTCTCCTGTCTCTGTGGGTAGTTGGTACTTCTGTCTACTGTCTCTGTGGGTAGTTGGTACTTCTGTCTCTGTGGGTAGTTGGTACTTCTGTCTCCTGTCTCTGTGGGTTGTTGGTACTTCTGTCTCTGTGGGTAGTTGGTACTTCTGTCTCTGTGGGTAGTTGGTACTTCTGTCTCCTGTCTCTGTGGGTAGTTGGTACCGCTCTCCTCTACTGTCTCTGTGGGTAGTTGGTACCTCTGTCTCCTGTCTCTGTGGGTAGTTGGCACCGTTGGCCCCAAAGTGGTTCACTTCTCTGTAAGGGGAATTACTCCTGACAGGAGTACATTATTAAAATGATTATTAGCGCCATCAAGATGATTTCTCTGAGTTGGATAGGGCAGTCTGGATAGGGCAGTCTGGATAGGGCAGTCTGGATAGGGCAGTCTGTTGGACTCTCTTCATCCTCTCATTGTGTTAAAGGGGATACTTCGGGTGATGAGGCCCTTTATCTACTTCCTCAGAGTCAGTTGAGCTTGTGGATACCATTTTTATCCAGTATGAAGGAAGTTAGATTTAGTTTCGCGAGCCAATGCTAACTGGCGTTAGCACAAGGACTGGAAGTCTATGGTATCTGCTAGCAATCCCTTTAGGATCCCTTTAACACTACAACGGCTGGGCGTGTAAGGACCTCCTCCTTCAAGACGATGTCATTCTGACTGCAACATTCTAACAGTGGAATTAATACATTTCATATATGCTATCGCAAAAATAATCATTTGGTTGTGTTTATGAAGGCCTTGGTAACATTAGAATGCTATTTATTTTATTTCAAGTAAGACATTTAGCATTTTCATTAGTTTGTTATTGAAGGCCAGGGAGGGGTAACTGGCGTCCCCCTTTTTGTAGGAACGCGGACCAATTTCAAAAATAAATTTGTATAAATGAGTTATATTTTAAGAACTCTATCGGGGTCTCAACTTCCCGTTGAGAATAGAATAGACAAGGTGACATTTAGAAATGTGGTTGTATATCAGCCGTCATTCAATTAGCCATGTCAGCTAACATTTATTTGTATTGGTAAGTTAGTCTCGTGGCCGGCTATCTAAACTTGTAGTAAGCATGGTCCAATTACCGACTGGGGTGGGTCCATTGATCATCAGTTATCATAATAAAAAACTGCAAACATTTCCTCCACCCTATGGCAAAATGTGTAGAATTGCAGGAAATTAACTTTAAAACGGTTTTCTCTGCGCTGTCACGAGGGGGGCCACTAAAATGTTTTGCTCTCAAATTGGAGGGCAGGGGGGATGGATGTGGGTACGCAGACCCACGAGCCACTGCGGCCCCTTATGATGAGTTGGTTTTTTGTGTGGCTCCCACCCCCATAATCATATAGCTGTAGGCTATATGGAAAGTGTTCAATCAATTTGATTTGTGGAGTGACTTTATTACAACTTTGAAACAGAAAGCAGCTTATTACCCCAACCACCAAGACGATTACCCCAACCACCAACACGATTACCCCAACCACCAAGACGATTACCCCAACCACCAAGACGATTACCCCAACCACCAAGGCGATTACCCCAACCACCAAGACGATTACCCCAACCACCAAGACGATTACCCCAACCACCAAGACGATTACCCCAACCACCAAGACGATTACCCCAACCACCAAGACGATTACCCCAACCACCAAGACGATTACCCCAACCACCAAGACGATTACCCCAACCACCAAGACGATTACCCCAACCACCAAGACGATTACCCCAACCACCAAGACGATTACCCCAACCACCAAGACGATTACCCCAACCACCAAGACGATTACCCCAACGACCAAGACGATTACCCCAACCACCAAGACGATTACCCCAACCACCAAGACGATTACCCCAACGACCAAGACGATTACCCCAACCACCAAGACGCATGGTCAAGATGTGGCCAGAAAGCATATGTGTTAACACAGTAACAGCTTATTACCCCAACCACCAGTAGCAGCTTATTACCCCAACCACCAAGACGATTACCCCAACCACCAAGACGATTACCCCAACCACCAAGACGATTACCCCAACCACCAAGACGATTACCCCAACCACCAAGACGATTACCCCAACCACCAAGACGATTACCCCAACCACCAAGACGATTACCCCAACGACCAAGACGATTACCCCAACCACCAAGACGCATGGTCAAGATGTGGCCAGAAAGCATATGTGTTAACACAGTAACAGCTTATTACCCCAACCACCAGTAGCAGCTTATTACCCCAACCACCAGTAACAGCTTATTACCCCAACCACCAGTAACAGCTTATTACCCCAACCACCAGTAACAGCTTATTACCCCAACCACCAGTAGCAGCTTATTACCCCAACCACCAGTAGCAGCTTATTACCCCAACCACCAGTAGCAGCTTATTACCCCAACCACCAGTAACAGCTTATTACCCCAACCACCAGTAACAGCTTATTACCCCAACCACCAGTAGCAGCTTATTACCCCAACCACCAGTAACAGCCTATTACCCCAACCACCAGTAACAGCTTATTACCCCAACCACCAGTAACAGCTTATTACCCCAACCACCAGTAGCAGCTTATTACCCCAACCACCAGTAGCAGCTTATTACCCCAACCACCAGTAGCAGCTTATTACCCCAACCACCAGTAGCAGCTTATTACCCCAACCACCAGTAACAGCTTATTACCCCAACCACCAGTAACAGCTTATTACCCCAACCACCAGTAGCAGCTTATTACCCCAACCACCAGTAGCAGCTTATTACCCCAACCACCAGTAGCAGCTTATTACCCCAACCACCAGTAGCAGCTTATTACCCCAACCACCAGTAGCAGCTTATTACCCCAACCACCAGTAACAGCTTATTACCCCAACCACCAGTAGCAGCTTATTACCCCAACCACCAGTAGCAGCTTATTACCCCAACCACCAGTAGCAGCTTATTACCCCAACCACCAGTAGCAGCTTATTACCCCAACCACCAGTAACAGCTTATTACCCCAACCACCAAGACGCGGCCAAAGGATGAAATCATCAGTAGCCTAAACATCATTATAAGCTCCAAGTGGCCTTGATAAATGGTGAAAATCGGCACTAAAACTATAATGGCATTATAATGAATGTGTTGATATGACAGCAGTTTGGAAACACCAAGACTTTTCCTAGAGCTGGCCGCCCGGCCAAACTGAGCAATCGGTGGAGAAGGGCCTTGGTCAGGGAGGTGACC
The DNA here is from genome assembly GCF_020615455.1 of Coregonus clupeaformis. Taxonomy (NCBI): domain Eukaryota; kingdom Metazoa; phylum Chordata; class Actinopteri; order Salmoniformes; family Salmonidae; genus Coregonus; species Coregonus clupeaformis. Next base: position 648,886 of record NW_025533540.1, read on the forward strand.
AAGAACCCAATGGTCACTCTGACAGAGCTCTAGAGTTCCTCTGTGGAGATGGGAGGACCTTCCAGAAGGACAACCATCTCTGCAGCACTCCACCAATCAGGCCATTATGGTAGAGTGGCCAGAAGGAAGCCACTCCTCAGTAAAAGGCACATAACAGCCCTCTTGGAGTTTGCCAAAAGGCACCTGAAGGACTCTCCGACCATGAGAAACAAGATTCTCTGGTCTGATGAAACCAATATTGAACTATTTGGCCTGAATGCCAAGCGTCATGTCTGGAGGAAACCTGGCACCATCCCTAAGTGGAAAAAGTTCAAGGGGTCTGAATACTTTCCGAATGCACTGTATATTTGTAGTGATACTGCAGTGCTGGTCCTATATACACTGCTCAAAAAAATAAAGGGAACACTTAAACAACACAATGTAACTCCAAGTCAATCACACTTCTGTGAAATCAAACTGTCCACTTAGGAAGCTGATTGACAATACATTTCACATGCTGTTGTGCAAATGGAATAGACAACAGGTGGAAATTATAGGCAATTAGCAAGACACCCCCAATAAAGGAGTGGTTCTGCAGGTGGTGACCACAGACCACTTCTCAGTTCCTATGCTTCCTGGCTGATGTTTTGGTGACTTGAATGCTGGCGGTGCTTTCACTCTAGTGGTAGAATGAGACGGAGTCTACAACCCACACAAGTGGCTCAGGTAGTGCAGCTCATCCAGGATGGCACATCAATACGAGCTGTGGCAAGAAGGTTTGCTGTGTCTGTCAGCGTAGTGTCCAGAGTATGGAGGCGCTACCAGGAGACAGGCCAGTACATCAGGAGACGTGGAGGAGGCCGTAGGAGGGCAACAACCCAGCAGCAGGACCGCTACCTCTGCCTTTGTGCAAGGAGGAGCAGGAGGAGCACTGCCAGAGCCCTGCAAAATGACCTCCAGGAGGCTACAAATGTGCATGTGTCTGCTCAAACGGTCAGAAACAGACTCCATGAGGGTGGTATGAGGGCCCGACGTCCACAGGTGGGGGTTGTGCTTACAGCCCAACACCGTGCAGGACGTTTGGCATTTGCCACTGGCGCCCTGTGCTCTTCACAGATGAAAGCAGGTTCACACTGAGCACATGTGACGGACGTGACAGAGTCTGGAGACGCCGTGGAGAACGTTCTGCTGCCTGCAACATCCTCCAGCATGACCGGTTTGGCGGTGGGTCAGTCATGGTGTGGGGTGGCATTTCTTTGGGGGGCCGCACAGCCCTCCATGTGCTCGCCAGAGGTAGCCTGACTGCCATTAGGTACCGAGATGAGATCCTCAGACCCCTTGTGAGACCATATGCTGGTGCGGTTGGCCCTGGGTTCCTCCTAATGCAAGACAATGCTAGACCTCATGTGGCTGGAGTGTGTCAGCAGTTCCTGCAAGAGGAAGGCATTGATGCTATGGACTGGCCCGCCCGTTCCCCAGACCTGAATCCAATTGAGCACATCTGGGACATCATGTCTCGCTCCATCCACCAACGCCACGTTGCACCACAGACTGTCCAGGAGTTGGCGGATGCTTTAGTCCAGGTCTGGGAGGAGATCCCTCAGGAGACCATCCGCCACCTCATCAGGAGCATGCCCAGGCGTTGTAGGGAGGTCATACAGGCACGTGGAGGCCACACACGCTACTGAGCCTCATTTTGACTTGTTTTAAGGACATTACATCAAAGTTGGATCAGCCTGTAGTGTGGTTTTCCACTTTAATTTTGAGGGTGACTCCAAATCCAGACCTCCATGGGTTGATACATTTGATTTCCATTGATAATTTTTGTGTGATTTTGTTGTCAGCACATTCAACTATGTAAAGAAGAAAAAAGTATTTAATAAGATTATTTCATTCATTCAGATCTAGGATGTGTTATTTTAGTGTTCACTTTATTTTTTTGAGCAGTGTGTATGTAGGGATACTGCAGTGCTGGCCCTATATTTATGTAGTGATACTCCAGTGCTGGCCCTATATTTATGTAGTGATACTGCAGTGCTGGCCCTATATTTATGTAGTGATACTGCAGTGCTGGCCCTATATTTATGTAGTGATACTCCAGTGCTGGCCCTATATTTATGTAGTGATACTCCAGTGCTGGCCCTATATTTATGTAGTGATACTGCAGTGCTGGCCCTATATGTATGTAGTGATACTCCAGTGCTGGCCCTATATTTATGTAGTGATACTCCAGTGCTGGCCCTATATTTATGTAGTGATACTCCAGTGCTGGCCCTATATTTATGTAGTGATACTCCAGTGCTGGCCCTATATGTATGTAGTGATACTGCAGTGCCGGCCCTATATATATGTAGTGATACTGCAGTGCTGGCCCTATATATATGTAGTGATACTGCAGTGCTGGCCCTATATATATGTAGTGATACTGCAGTGCTGGCCCTATATATATGTAGTGATACTGCAGTGCTGGCCCTATATATATGTAGTGATACTCCAGTGCTGGCCCTATATATATGTAGTGATACTCCAGTGCTGGCCCTATATATATGTAGTGATACTGCAGTGCTGGCCCTATATGTATGTAGTGATACTGCAGTGCTGGTCCTATATGTATGTAGTGATACTGCAGTGCTGGCCCTATATGTATGTAGTGATACTGCAGTGCTGGCCCTATATGTATGTAGTGATACTGCAGTGCTGGTCCTATATGTATGTAGTGATACTGCAGTGCTGGTCCTATATGTATGTAGTGATACTGCAGTGCTGGTCCTATATGTATGTAGTGATACTGCAGTGCTGGCCCTATATATATGTAGTGATACTGCAGTGCTGGCCCTATATGGATTTAGTGTTGCATATTTCACTAACTGTTTTCTTTTCTCTTTCTAGATAAATACAGACCTCCCAACACGTCCTTAGAGGTGAGTTACACACATACCATGCTTCCAGAACAACGGTGACTCTGGGATGCTGACCTAGGCAGAATTGCAAAGGAAAAAGTCCAGTGTCTGTGTTCTTTTGCCCATCTTAATCTTTTCTTTTTATTGGCCAGTCTGAGATATGGCTTTTTCTTTGCAACTCTGCCTAGAAGGTCAGCATCCCGGAGTCGCCTCTTCACTGTTGACGTTGAGACTAGTGTTTTGCGGGTACTATTTAATGAAGCTGCCAGTTGAGGACCTGTGAGGCGTCTGTTTCTCAAACTAGACACTCTAATGTATTTGTCCTCTTGCTCAGTTGTGGACCGGGGCCTCCCACTCCTCTTTCTATTCTGGTTAGAGCCAGTTTGCGCTGTTCTGTGAAGGGAGTAGTACACAGCGTTGTACGAGATCTTCAGTTTCTTGGCAATTTCTAATATAATATATAATACATAATAATAAAAAATATATATATATATATATATATATATATATATATATATATATAATTTCTCGCATGGAATAGCCTTCATTTCTCAGAACAAGAATAGACTGACGAGCTTCAGAAGAAAGTTCTTTGTTTCTGGCCATTCTGATCCTGTAATCGAACCCACAATTGCTGATGCTCCAGATACTCAACTAGTCTCAAGAAGGCCCGTTTTATTGCTTCTTTAATCAGCACAACAGTTTTTAGCTGTGCTAACACAATTGCAAAAGGGTTTTCTAATGATCAATTAGCTTTTTAAAATTATAAACTTGGATTAGCAAACACAACGTGCCATTGGAACACAGGACTGATGGTTGCTGATAATGGGCCTCTGTACGCCTATGTAGATATTCCATTAAAGATCAGCCGTTTCCAGCTACAATGGCCATTTACAACATTAACAATGTCTACACTGTATTTCTGATCAATTTGATGTTATTTTAATGGACAAATTGCTTTTTTTCGAAAACAAGGACATTTCTAAGTGACCCCAAACTTTTGAAAGTTTGTGTATATACAGGTAAAAGTCAGTAAATTAGAATATTTTGAAAAACGTGATTTATTTCAGTAATTGCATTCAAAAGGTGTAACTTGTACATTATATTTATTCATTGCACACAGACTGATGCATTCAAATGTTTATTTCATTTAATTTTGATGATTTGAAGTGGCAACAAATGAAAATCCAAAATTCCGTGTGTCACAAAATTAGAATATTACTTAAGGCTAATACAAAAAAGGGATTTTTTAGAAATGTTGGCCAACTGAAAAGTATGAAAATGAAAAAATATGAGCATGTACAATACTCAATACTTGGTTGGAGCTCCTTTTGCCTCAATTACTGCATTAATGCGGCGTGGCATGGAGTCGATGAGTTTCTGGCACTGCTCAGGTGTTATGAGAGCCCAGGTTGCTCTGATAGTGGCCTTCAACTCTTCTGCGTTGTTGGGTCTGGCATTCTGCATCTTCCTTTTTCACAATACCCCACAGATTTTCTATGGGGCTAAGGTCAGGGGAGTTGGCTGGCCAATTTAGAACAGAAATACCATGGTCCGTAAACCAGGCACGGGTAGATTTTGCGCTGTGTGCAGGCGCCAAGTCCTGTTGGAACCTGAAATCTCCATCTCCATAGAGCAGGTCAGCAGCAGGAAGCATGAAGTGCTCTAAAACTTGCTGGTAGACGGCTGCGTTGACCCTGGATCTCAGGAAACAGAGTGGACCGACACCAGCAGATGACATGGCACCCCAAACCATCACTGATGGTGGAAACTTTACACTAGACTTCAGGCAACGTGGATCCTGTGCCTCTCCTGTCTTCCTCCAGACTCTGGGACCTCGATTTCCAAAGGAAATGCAAAATTTGCTTTCGTCAGAAAACATGACTTTAGACCACTCAGCAGCAGTCCAGCTCTTTTTTTTTTTTAGCCCAGGTGAGACGCTTTTCGCGCTGTTTCTTGGTCAACAGTGGCTTGACACGAGGTATGCGGCAGTTGAAACCCATGTCTTTCAAGCGTCTCTTGGTGGTGGATCTTGAAGCCCTGACTCCAGCAGCTGTCCACTCCTTGTGAATCTCCCCCACATTTTTGAATGGGTTTTTTTTCACAATCTTGACTAGGGCGCGGTGATCCCTATCGCTTGTACACTTTTTCTGACCACAGTTTTTCCTTCCCTTTGCCTCTCTATTAATGTGTTTGGACACAGAGCTCTGAGAACAGCCAGCCTCTTCTGCAATAACCTTTTGTGTCTTTCCCTCCTTGTGCAATGTGTCGATGGTCGCCTTTTGGACAGCTGTCAAATCTGAAGTCTTCCCCATGTTTGTGTAGGCTTCAGAACTGGACTGAGAGACCATTTAAAGCCCTTTGCAGGTGTTTTGAGTTAATCAGCTGACTAGTTTGTGGCACCAGGTGTCTTCAAAATGTAACCCTTACACAATATTCTAATTTTGTGACACACGGAATTTTGGATTTTCATTTGTTGCCACTTCAAATCATCAAAATTAAATGAAATAAACATTTGAATGCATCAGTCTGTGTGCAATGAATAAATAGAATGTACAAGTTACACCTTTTGAATGCAATTACTGAAATAAATCAAGTTTTTCAAAATATTCTAATTTACTGACTTTTACCTGTGTATATATATATACACACACACACACACACACACACACACACACACACAGTGCCTTGCAAAAGTATTCATCCCCCTTGGTGTTTTTCCTATTTTGTTGCATTACAACCTGCATTACAACTCCTGAGTGGCGCTGTGGTCTAAGGCACTGCATCACAGTGCTAACTGTGCCACTAGAGATCCTGGTTTGAATCCAGGCTCTGTCGCAGCCGGCCGCGACCGGGAGACTCATGGGCGGCGCACAATTGCCCCAGCGTCGTCCAGGGTAGGGGAGGGAATGGCCGGCAGGGATGTAGCTCAGTTGATAGAGCATGGCGTTTGCAACGCCAGAGTTGTGGGTTTGATTCCCACGGGGGGCCAGTATAAAAAAAAAAAAATAATAAAATAAAAAAAAATATGTATTCACTAACTGTAAGTCGCTCTGGATAAGAGCGTCTGCTAAATGACAAAAAATGTAATTTTAATGGATTTTTTTGGGATTTCATGTAATGGACACACAAAATAGTCCAAATTAGTGAAGTGAAATTAATCAAATAACTTGTTTCAAAAAATTCTAAAAAATAAATAATGGAGATGTGGTGTGTGCATATGTATTCACCCCCTTTGCTATGAAGCCCCTAAATAAGATCTGGTGCAACTAATTCCCTTCAGAAGTCACATAATTAGTTAGATTGCACACAGGTGGACTTTAAGTGTCACATGATCTCAGTGTGTGTGTATATATATATATATATATATATATATATCTATCTATCTGTTCTGAAAGGCCACAGAGTCTGCAACACCACTAAGCAAGGGGCACCACCAAGCAAGCGGCACCATGAAGACCAAGGAGCTCTCCAAACAGGTCAGGGAGAAAGTTGTGGAGAAGTACAGATCAGGGTTGGGTTATAAAAAAATATCAGAAACTTTGAACATCCCACGGAGCACCATTTTAAATCCACTATTAAAAAATAGAAAGAATATGGCACCACAACAAACCTGCCAAGAGAGGGCCGCCCACCAAAACTCACGACCAAAGATAACCCTGAAGGAGCTGCAAAGCTCCACAGCGGGGATTGGAGTATCTGTCCATAGGACCACTTTAAGCTGTACACTCCACAGAGCTGGGCTTTACGGAAGAGTGTCCAGAAAAAAGCCATCGCTTAAAGAAAAAAAATAAGTAAACACGTTTGGTGTTCGCCAAAAGCCATGTGGTAGACTCCCCAAACATATGGAAGAAGGTACTCTGGTCAGCTGAGACTAAAATGTAGCTTTTTGGCCATCAAGGAAAACGCTATGTCTGGTGCAAACCCAACACCTCTCACCACCCCGAGCACACCATCCCCACAGTGAAGCATGGTGGTGGCAGCATCATGCTGTGGGGATGTTTTTCATCGGCAGGGACTGGGAAACTGGTCAGAATTGAAGGAATGATGGATGGTGCTAAATACAGGGAAATTCTTGAGGGAAACCTGTTTCAGTCTTCCAGAGATTTGAGACTGGGAAGGAGGTTCACCTTCCAGCAGGACAATGACCCAGTCAGAAATCACCACAACATGGGGCCCAAAATTCCCCTTAAATGCTGACATGAACTAACTCATATCTTCCTCTTTATGACATTTTATAACTATTTTTCAAATATTTCAGATTCTTAATGTTCACAATATCTCTGTGGGATTGACTGCTCTACCTTAATAATAACCCTATAGTGTTGCTTCTCTCTCTCTGATCTGATTCAGCTGGTCTTTTTCTCTCTTTGATGTGATTCAGCTGGTCTCTCTCTCTCTGATGTGATTCAGCTGGTCTCTCTCTCTCTGATGTGATTCAGCTGGTCTCTCTCTCTCTGATGTGATTCAGCTGGTCTCTCTCTCTCTGATGTGATTCAGCTGGTCTTTTTCTCTCTCTGATGTGATTCAGCTGGTCTCGCTCTCTCTGATGTGATTTAGCTGGTCTCTCTCTGATGTGATTCAGCTGGTCTCTCTCTCTCTCTCTCGCTGATGTGATTTAGCTGGTCTCTCGCTGATGTGATTTAGCTGGTCTCTCTCTGATGTGATTTAGCTGGTCTCTCTCTGATGTGATTTAGCTGGTCTCTCTCTCTCTGATGTGATTCAGCTGGTCTCTCTCTTTCTCTCTGATGTGATTCAGCTTGTCTTTTTCTCTCTCTGATGTGATTCAGCTGGTCTTTTTCTCTCTCTGATGTGATTCAGCTGGTCTTTTTCTCTCTCTGATGTGATTCAGCTGGTCTCTCTCTGATGTGATTCAGCTGGTCTCTCTCTCTCTGATGTGATTCAGCTGGTCTCTCTCTCTCTGATGTGATTCAGCTGGTCTCTCTCTCTCTGATGTGATTCAGCTGGTCTTTTTCTCTCTCTGATGTGATTCAGCTGGTCTTTTTCTCTCTCTGATGTGATTCAGCTGGTCTCTCTCTGATCTGATTCAGCTGGTCTCTCTCTCTCTGATGTGATTCAGCTGGTCTCTCTCTCTCTGATGTGATTCAGCTGGTCTCTCTCTCTCTGATGTGATTCAGCTGGTCTCTCTCTCTCTGATGTGATTCAGCTGGTCTCTCTCTGATCTGATTCAGCTGGTCTCTCTCTCTCTGATGTGATTCAGCTGGTCTCTCTCTCTCTGATGTGATTCAGCTGGTCTCTCTCTCTCTGATGTGATTCAGCTGGTCTCTCTCTGATCTGATTCAGCTGGTCTCTCTCTCTCTGATGTGATTCAGCTGGTCTTTTTCTCTCTCTGATGTGATTCAGCTGGTCTCTCTCTGATCTGATTCAGCTGGTCTCTCTCTCTCTGATGTGATTCAGCTGGTCTTTTTCTCTCTCTGATGTGATTCAGCTGGTCTCTCTCTCTCTGATGTGATTCAGCTGGTCTCTCTCTCTCTGATGTGATTCAGCTGGTCTCTCTCTGATCTGATTCAGCTGGTCTCTCTCTCTCTGATGTGATTCAGCTGGTCTCTCTCTCTCTGATGTGATTCAGCTGGTCTCTCTCTGATGTGATTCAGCTGGTCTCTCTCTCTCTGATGTGATTCAGCTGGTCTTTTTCTCTCTCTGATGTGATTCAGCTGGTCTTTTTCTCTCTCTGATGTGATTCAGCTGGTCTCTCTCTGATCTGATTCAGCTGGTCTCTCTCTCTCTGATGTGATTCAGCTGGTCTCTCTCTCTCTGATGTGATTCAGCTGGTCTCTCTCTCTCTGATGTGATTCAGCTGGTCTCTCTCTCTCTGATGTGATTCAGCTGGTCTCTCTCTCTCTGATGTGATTCAGCTGGTCTCTCTCTCTCTGATGTGATTCAGCTGGTCTCTGATGTGATTCAGCTGGTCTCTCTCTCTCTCTCTCGCTGATGTGATTTAGCTGGTCTCTCTCTGATGTGATTTAGCTGGTCTCTCTCTGATGTGATTTAGCTGGTCTCTCTCTCTCTGATGTGATTCAGCTGGTCTCTCTCTGATGTGATTTAGCTGGTCTCTCTCTGATGTGATTTAGCTGGTCTCTCTCTCTCTCTCTCTCTGATGTGATTTAGCTGGTCTCTCTCTCTCTGATGTGATTCAGCTGGTCTCTCTCTCTCTGATGTGATTCAGCTGGTCTCTCTCTCTCTCTCTCTCTGATGTGATTTAGCTGGTCTCTCTCTCTCTGATGTGATTCAGCTGGTCTCTCTCTCTCTCTCTCTCTGATGTGATTTAGCTGGTCTCTCTCTCTCTGATGTGATTCAGCTGGTCTCTCTCTGATGTGATTTAGCTGGTCTCTCTCTCTCTGATGTGATTCAGCTGGTCTCTCTCTCTCTGATGTGATTCAGCTGGTCTCTCTCTGATGTGATTTAGCTGGTCTCTCTCTCTCTGATGTGATTTAGCTGGTCTCTCTCTCTCTGATGTGATTCAGCTGGTCTCTCTCTCTCTCTCTCTCTGATGTGATTCAGCTGGTCTCTCTCTCTCTCTCTCTCTGATGTGATTTAGCTGGTCTCTCTCTCTCTGATGTGATTCAGCTGGTCTCTCTCTGATGTGATTTAGCTGGTCTCTCTCTCTCTGATGTGATTCAGCTGGTCTCTCTCTCTCTCTCTCTCTGATGTGATTTAGCTGGTCTCTCTCTCTCTGATGTGATTCAGCTGGTCTCTCTCTGATGTGATTTAGCTGGTCTCTCTCTGATGTGATTTAGCTGGTCTCTCTCTCTCTCTCTCTGATGTGATTTAGCTGGTCTCTCTCTCTCTGATGTGATTCAGCTGGTCTCTCTCTCTCTGATGTGATTCAGCTGGTCTCTCTCTCTCTGATGTGATTCAGCTGGTCTCTCTCTCTCTCTCTCTCTGATGTGATTTAGCTGGTCTCTCTCTCTCTCTCTGATGTGATTTAGCTGGTCTCTCTCTCTCTCTCTCTCTGATGTGATTCAGCTGGTCTCTCTCTCTCTCTCTCTGATGTGATTCAGCTGGTCTCTCTCTCTCTCTCTGATGTGATTTAGCTGGTCTCTCTCTGATGTGATTCAGCTGGTCTCTCTCTCTCTCTCTGATGTGATTTAGCTGGTCTCTCTCTGATGTGATTTAGCTGGTCTCTCTCTGATGTGATTTAGCTGGTCTCTCTCCTCTAAACACTTTGCCCCACTGGCTCTAATCTGGCTCTCACTGGTGTGGATCACTGACCCACTTTCACAGTCAACTCATCTAATGTAATGATCGCTGCAGCTTGGATAGAACAGAGGGAATTGGTCAACAACTAGTGCAGAGCGATTAACCAACATTTTGTTATTTTTCGGATTTACACTAATTTACCGTCTGTTCAATTATTTGAATTCCATTATGTTCATATTTTTTTGGGTGAGCTCTGTGCAGTTTCTGTAGAGATCATTTTAGATGAAGTCTGAACTGTGCGACGTAGTAGGGAGTTGATTCCAACAGGCCAATATTCCACATAATTTAGTGCAGAAAATGTGGTAATTAACTACATTGACCATAATCCTTTGCATGCCAGCTTAATCTAGTCCGTTCTATGACAGAGGGGGATAGAAAGCAGATGATCTGAGTGGTTTATAGATGGTATTCAGCAGTCAGAAAAGCAGATCTGAGTGGTTTATAGCTGGTATTCAGCAGTCAGAAAAGCAGATGATCTGAGTGGTTTATAGCTGGTATTCAGCAGTCAGAAAAGCAGACGATCTGAGTGGTTTATAGCTGGTATTCAGCAGTCAGAAAAGCAGATCTGAGTGGTTTATAGCTGGTATTCAGCAGTCAGAAAAGCAGATGATCTGAGTGGTTTATAGCTGGTATTCAGCAGTCAGAAAAGCAGACGATCTGAGTGGTTTATAGCTGGTATTCAGCAGTCAGAAAAGCAGACGATCTGAGTGGTTTATAGCTGGTATTCAGCAGTCAGAAAAGCAGATGATCTGAGTGGTTTATAGCTGGTATTCAGCAGTCAGAAAAGCAGACGATCTGAGTGGTTTATAGCTGGTATTCAGCAGTCAGAAAAGCAGATCTGAGTGGTTTATAGCTGGTATTCAGCAGTCAGAAAAGCAGACGATCTGAGTGGTTTATAGCTGGTATTCAGCAGTCAGAAAAGCAGACGATCTGAGTGGTTTATAGCTGGTATTCAGCAGTCAGAAAAGCAGATCTGAGTGGTTTATAGATGGTATTCAGCAGTCAGAAAAGCAGATCTGAGTGGTTTATAGATGGTATTCAGCAGTCAGAAAAGCAGACGATCTGAGTGGTGTATAGCTGGTATTCAGCAGTCAGAAAAGCAGACGATCTGAGTGGTTTATAGCTGGTATTCAGCAGTCAGAAAAGCAGACGATCTGAGTGGTTTATAGCTGGTATTCAGCAGTCAGAAAAGCAGACGATCTGAGTGGTTTATAGCTGGTATTCAGCAGTCAGAAAAGCAGACGATCTGAGTGGTTTATAGCTGGTATTCAGCAGTCAGAAAAGCAGATGATCTGAGTGGTTTATAGCTGGTATTCAGCAGTCAGAAAAGCAGACGATCTGAGTGGTTTATAGCTGGTATTCAGCAGTCAGAAAAGCAGACGATCTGAGTGGTTTATAGCTGGTATTCAGCAGTCAGAAAAGCAGACGATCTGAGTGGTTTATAGCTGGTATTCAGCAGTCAGAAAAGCAGATGATCTGAGTGGTTTATAGCTGGTATTCAGCAGTCAGAAAAGCAGATGATCTGAGTGGTTTATAGCTGGTATTCAGCAGTCAGAAAAGCAGATGATCTGAGTGGTTTATAGCTGGTATTCAGCAGTCAGAAAAGCAGCGATCTGAGTGGTTTATAGCTGGTATTCAGCAGTCAGAAAAGCAGATGATCTGAGTGGTTTATAGCTGGTATTCAGCAGTCAGAAAAGCAGATGATCTGAGTGGTTTATAGCTGGTATTCAGCAGTCAGAAAAGCAGAGATCTGAGTGGTTTATAGATGGTATTCAGCAGTCAGAAAAGCAGGATCTGAGTGGTTTATAGATGGTATTCAGCAGTCAGAAAAGCAGAGATCTGAGTGGTTTATAGATGGTATTCAGCAGTCAGAAAAGCAGATGATCTGAGTGGTTTATAGCTGGTATTCAGCAGTCAGAAAAGCAGACGATCTGAGTGGTTTATAGCTGGTATTCAGCAGTCAGAAAAGCAGACGAATCTGAGTGGTTTATAGATGGTATTCAGCAGTCAGAAAAGCAGACGATCTGAGTGGTTTATAGCTGGTATTCAGCAGTCAGAAAAGCAGACGATCTGAGTGGTTTATAGCTGGTATTCAGCAGTCAGAAAAGCAGACGATCTGAGTGGTTTATAGCTGGTATTCAGCAGTCAGAAAAGCAGATGATCTGAGTGGTTTATAGCTGGTATTCAGCAGTCAGAAAAGCAGATGATCTGAGTGGTTTATAGCTGGTATTCAGCAGTCAGAAAAGCAGATGATCTGAGTGGTTTATAGCTGGTATTCGGCAGTCAGAAAAGCAGATGATCTGAGTGGTTTATAGCTGGTATTCAGCAGTCAGAAAAGCAGATGATCTGAGTGGTTTATAGCTGGTATTCAGCAGTCAGAAAAGCAGATGATCTGAGTGGTTTATAGCTGGTATTCAGCAGTCAGAAAAGCAGATGATCTGAGTGGTTTATAGCTGGTATTCAGCAGTCAGAAAAGCAGATGATCTGAGTGGTTTATAGCTGGTATTCAGCAGTCAGAAAAGCAGATCTGAGTGGTTTATAGCTGGTATTCAGCAGTCAGAAAAGCAGATGATCTGAGTGGTTTATAGATGGTATTCAGCAGTCAGAAAAGCAGATGATCTGAGTGGTTTATAGCTGGTATTCAGCAGTCAGAAAAGCAGACGATCTGAGTGGTTTATAGCTGGTATTCAGCAGTCAGAAAAGCAGATCTGAGTGGTTTATAGATGGTATTCAGCAGTCAGAAAAGCAGATCTGAGTGGTTTATAGATGGTATTCAGCAGTCAGAAAAGCAGACGATCTGAGTGGTTTATAGCTGGTATTCAGCAGTCAGAAAAGCAGATGATCTGAGTGGTTTATAGCTGGTATTCAGCAGTCAGAAAAGCAGATGATCTGAGTGGTTTATAGCTGGTATTCAGCAGTCAGAAAAGCAGATCTGAGTGGTTTATAGCTGGTATTCAGCAGTCAGAAAAGCAGATGATCGGAGTGGTTTATAGCTGGTATTCAGCAGTCAGAAAAGCAGATCTGAGTGGTTTATAGCTGGTATTCAGCAGTCAGAAAAGCAGATCTGAGTGGTTTATAGATGGTATTCAGCAGTCAGAAAAGCAGATCTGAGTGGTTTATAGATGGTATTCAGCAGTCAGAAAAGCAGACGATCTGAGTGGTTTATAGCTGGTATTCAGCAGTCAGAAAAGCAGACGATCTGAGTGGTTTATAGCTGGTATTCAGCAGTCAGAAAAGCAGACGATCTGAGTGGTTTATAGCTGGTATTCAGCAGTCAGAAAAGCAGACGATCTGAGTGGTTTATAGCTGGTATTCAGCAGTCAGAAAAGCAGACGATCTGAGTGGTTTATAGCTGGTATTCAGCAGTCAGAAAAGCAGACGATCTGAGTGGTTTATAGCTGGTATTCAGCAGTCAGAAAAGCAGATCTGAGTGGTTTATAGCTGATATTCAGCAGTCAGAAAAGCAGATCTGAGTGGTTTATAGCTGGTATTCAGCAGTCAAAGCAGATCTGAGTGGTTTATAGCTGGTATTCAGCAGTCAGAAAAGCAGACGATCTTAGTGGTTTATAGATGGTATTCAGCAGTCAGAAAAGCAGACGATCTGAGTGGTTTATAGCTGGTATTCAGCAGTCAGAAAAGCAGATGATCTGAGTGGTTAATAGCTGGTATTCAGCAGTCAGAAAAGCAGATGATCTGAGTGGTTTATAGCTGGTATTCAGCAGTCAGAAAAGCAGATCTGAGTGGTTTATAGCTGGTATTCAGCAGTCAGAAAAGCAGATGATCTGAGTGGTTTATAGCTGGTATTCAGCAGTCAGAAAAGCAGATCTGAGTGGTTTATAGCTGGTATTCAGCAGTCAGAAAAGCAGATGATCTGAGTGGTTTATAGCTGGTATTCAGCAGTCAGAAAAGCAGATGATCTGAGTGGTTTATAGCTGGTATTCAGCAGTCAGAAAAGCAGACGATCTGAGTGGTTTATAGCTGGTATTCAGCAGTCAGAAAAGCAGACAATCTGAGTGGTTTATAGCTGGTATTCAGCAGTCAGAAAAGCAGACGATCTGAGTGGTTTATAGCTGGTATTCAGCAGTCAGAAAAGCAGACGATCTGAGTGGTTTATAGCTGGTATTCAGCAGTCAGAAAAGCAGACGATCTGAGTGGTTTATAGCTGGTATTCAGCAGTCAGAAAAGCAGACGATCTGAGTGGTTTATAGCTGGTATTCAGCAGTCAGAAAAGCAGACGATCTGAGTGGTTTATAGCTGGTATTCAGCAGTCAGAAAAGCAGACGATCTGAGTGGTTTATAGCTGGTATTCAGCAGTCAGAAAAGCAGACGATCTGAGTGGTTTATAGCTGGTATTCAGCAGTCAGAAAAGCAGACGATCTGAGTGGTTTATAGCTGGTATTCAGCAGTCAGAAAAGCAGATCTGAGTGGTTTATAGCTGGTATTCAGCAGTCAGAAAAGCAGACGATCTGAGTGGTTTATAGCTGGTATTCAGCAGTCAGAAAAGCAGACGATCTGAGTGGTTTATAGCTGGTATTCAGCAGTCAGAAAAGCAGATCTGAGTGGTTTATAGCTGGTATTCAGCAGTCAGAAAAGCAGACGATCTGAGTGGTTTATAGCTGGTATTCAGCAGTCAGAAAAGCAGACGATCTGAGTGGTTTATAGCTGGTATTCAGCAGTCAGAAAAGCAGACGATCTGAGTGGTTTATAGCTGGTATTCAGCAGTCAGAAAAGCAGACGATCTGAGTGGTTTATAGCTGGTATTCAGCAGTCAGAAAAGCAGATGATCTGAGTGGTTTATAGTTGGTATTCAGCAGTCAGAAAAGCAGATCTGAGTGGTTTATAGCTGGTATTCAGCAGTCAGAAAAGCAGACGATCTGAGTGGTTTATAGCTGGTATTCAGCAGTCAGAAAAGCAGATGATCTGAGTGGTTTATAGCTGGTATTCAGCAGTCAGAAAAGCAGACGATCTGAGTGGTTTATAGCTGGTATTCAGCAGTCAGAAAAGCAGACGATCTGAGTGGTTTATAGCTGGTATTCAGCAGTCAGAAAAGCAGATGATCTGAGTGGTTTATAGCTGGTATTCAGCAGTCAGAAAAGCAGATGATCTGAGTGGTTTATAGCTGGTATTCAGCAGTCAGAAAAGCAGATGATCTGAGTGGTTTATAGCTGGTATTCAGCAGTCAGAAAAGCAGACGATCTGAGTGGTTTATAGCTGGTATTCAGCAGTCAGAAAAGCAGACGATCTGAGTGGTTTATAGCTGGTATTCAGCAGTCAGAAAAGCAGACGATCTGAGTGGTTTATAGCTGGTATTCAGCAGTCAGAAAAGCAGATGATCTGAGTGGTTTATAGCTGGTATTCAGCAGTCAGAAAAGCAGATGATCTGAGTGGTTTATAGCTGGTATTCAGCAGTCAGAAAAGCAGATGATCTGAGTGGTTTATAGCTGGTATTCAGCAGTCAGAAAAAGCAGACGATCTGAGTGGTTTATAGCTGGTATTCAGCAGTCAGAAAAGCAGATCTGAGTGGTTTATAGCTGGTATTCAGCAGTCAGAAAAGCAGATGATCTGAGTGGTTTATAGCTGGTATTCAGCAGTCAGAAAAGCAGACGATCTGAGTGGTTTATAGCTGGTATTCAGCAGTCAGAAAAGCAGACGATCTGAGTGGTTTATAGCTGGTATTCAGCAGTCAGAAAAGCAGATCTGAGTGGTTTATAGCTGGTATTCAGCAGTCAGAAAAGCAGATCTGAGTGGTTTATAGCTGGTATTCAGCAGTCAGAAAAGCAGACGATCTGAGTGGTTTATAGCTGGTATTCAGCAGTCAGAAAAGCAGACGATCTGAGTGGTTTATAGCTGGTATTCAGCAGTCAGAAAAGCAGATCTGAGTGGTTTATAGCTGGTATTCAGCAGTCAGAAAAGCAGATGATCTGAGTGGTTTATAGCTGGTATTCAGCAGTCAAAAGCATGACTTTACTTTGAAGAACTACTAAAATAGTGATTTTTTTTTTGTCAGGCCGCATAGGCAGAAGCTGTATAGAAATGTGTTTTATTTGATTAATGTGAATAAATTCTGGATAATCAGTAATGGGCAGTCACTACCACCATGGGACTTCTATTAATTGTTTTATTCAGTGTTACTAGGGGTGTGAACATTTTTTAACGTTAAAACCTTTAAAAAACTAAATTCTTTACCCCACATACATATACTTTTCTGTGTTATAGCCTAACTAGACGACATGGCTATAAAGGCCTGGGGAAAGGAGAACTGTTGCTTTGGTGAATTTGCAAGAAAATGAAGACATTGTGATATGCAAATTACCAATCATGTGCAGGGTTCTGCCTCTCTCTCTCCTCCACAGTCTCTCTCTCTCCGTCATGCTGGCCTGCCTGCCCCTCTCAATTCAATTTTCCATGTAAGGGCTTTATTGTCATGGGAAACGTGTGTTAACATTAAGCCAAAGCAAGTGAAGTAGATAGTAAACAAAAGGGAAAATAAATCAACATAAATATGGGTTGTATTTACAATGGTGTTTGTTCTTCACTGGTTGCCCTTTTATTGTGGCAACAGCTCACAAATATTGCTGCTGTGATGGCACACTGTGGTTTTTCACCCAATAGATATGGGAGTTTATCAAAATTGGGTTTGTTTTTGAATTCTTTTGTGGATCTCTTTAATCAGAGGGAAATATGTGTCTCTAATATGGTCATACATTTGGCAGGAGGTTAGGAAGTGCAGCTCAGTTTCCACCTTAGTCTCCCCCTCCCCCACGTAGTGGACAGTCTCCCCCTCCCCCACGTAGTGGACAGTCTCCCCCTCCCCCACGTAGTGGACAGTCTTCCCCTCCCCACGTAGTGGACAGTCTCCCCTCCCCACGTAGTGGACATTCTCCCCCCCCACGTAGTGGACAGTCTCCCTCTCCCCCACGTAGTGGACAGTCTCCCCCTCCCCCACGTAGTGGACAGTCTCCCCCCCCCCCACGTAGTGGACAGTCTCCCCCCCCCCCACGTAGTGGACAGTCTCCCCCTCCCCCACGTAGTGGACAGTCTCCCCCTCCCCCACGTAGTGGACAGTCTCCCCCTCCCCCACGTAGTGGACAGTCTCCCCCTCCCCCACGTAGTGGACAGTCTCCCCCTCCCCCACGTAGTGGACAGTCTCCCCCTCCCCCACGTAGTGGACAGTCTCCCCTCCCCCACGTAGTGGACAGTCTCCCCCTCCCCCACGTAGTGGACAGTCTCCCCTCCCCCCACGTAGTGGACAGTCTCCCCCTCCCCCCACGTAGTGGACAGTCTCCCTCCCCCACGTAGTGGACAGTCTCCCCTCCCCCCACGTAGTGGACAGTCTCCCCTCCCCCACGTAGTGGACAGTCTCCCTCTCCCCCACGTAGTGGACAGTCTCCCCTCCCCCACGTAGTGGACAGTCTCCCCCTCCCCCACGTAGTGGACAGTCTCCCCCTCCCCCACGTAGTGGACAGTCTCCCCCTCCCCCCACGTAGTGGACAGTCTCCCCCTCCCCCACGTAGTGGACAGTCTCCCCCCTCCCCCACGTAGTGGACAGTCTCCCCCCCCCCCACGTAGTGGACAGTCTCCCCTCCCCCCACGTAGTGGACAGTCTCCCCCCCCCCCACGTAGTGGACAGTCTCCCCCTCCCCCACGTAGTGGACAGTCTCCCCTCCCCCCACGTAGTGGACAGTCTCCCCCTCCCCCCACGTAGTGGACAGTCTCCCCCTCCCCCACGTAGTGGACAGTCTCCCCCTCCCCCCACGTAGTGGACAGTCTCCCCTCCCCCCACGTAGTGGACAGTCTCCCCTCCCCCACGTAGTGGACAGTCTCCCCTCCCCCCACGTAGTGGACAGTCTCCCTCCCCCCCCACGTAGTGGACAGTCTCCCCCTCCCCCACGTAGTGGACAGTCTCCCCCCCCCCCCACGTAGTGGACAGTCTCCCCCCCCCCCACGTAGTGGACAGTCTCCCTTCCCCCACGTAGTGGACAGTCTCCCCCCCCCCCACGTAGTGGACAGTCTCCCCTCCCCCCACGTAGTGGACAGTCTCCCCCCCCCCCACGTAGTGGACAGTCTCCCCTCCCCCCACGTAGTGGACAGTCTCCCCCCCCCCCACGTAGTGGACAGTCTCCCCCCCCCCACGTAGTGGACAGTCTCCCCCCTCCCCCCACGTAGTGGACAGTCTCCCCCTCCCCCCACGTAGTGGACAGTCTCCCCCTCCCCCCACGTAGTGGACAGTCTCCCCTCCCCCACGTAGTGGACAGTCTCCCCCTCCCCCACGTAGTGGACAGTCTCCCCCTCCCCCCACGTAGTGGACAGTCTCCCCCCCCCACGTAGTGGACAGTCTCCCCCCCCCCCCACGTAGTGGACAGTCTCCCCCTCCCCCCACGTAGTGGACAGTCTCCCTCCCCCCACGTAGTGGACAGTCTCCCCTCCCCCACGTAGTGGACAGTCTCCCCCTCCCCCACGTAGTGGACAGTCTCCCCCTCCCCCACGTAGTGGACAGTCTCCCCCCCCCCACGTAGTGACAGTCTCCCCTCCCCCCACGTAGTGGACAGTCTCCCCCTCCCCCACGTAGTGGACAGTCTCCCCCTCCCCCACGTAGTGGACAGTCTCCCCCCCCCACGTAGTGGACAGTCTCCCCCCTCCCCCCACGTAGTGGACAGTCTCCCCCTCCCCCACGTAGTGACAGTCTCCCCTCCCCCACGTAGTGGACAGTCTCCCCCTCCCCCACGTAGTGGACAGTCTCCCCTCCCCCCACGTAGTGGACAGTCTCCCCTCCCCCACGTAGTGGACAGTCTCCCCCTCCCCCACGTAGTGGACAGTCTCCCCCCTCCCCCACGTAGTGGACAGTCTCCCCTCCCCCCACGTAGTGGACAGTCTCCCCCCCCCCACGTAGTGGACAGTCTCCCCACTCCCCCACGTAGTGGACAGTCTCCCCCCCCCCACGTAGTGGACAGTCTCCCCCCCCCCACGTAGTGGACAGTCTCCCCCTCCCCCACGTAGTGGACAGTCTCCCCTCCCCCCCACGTAGTGGACAGTCTCCCCCTCCCCCCACGTAGTGGACAGTCTCCCCCCCCCCCACGTAGTGGACAGTCTCCCCACTCCCCCCACGTAGTGGACAGTCTCCCCTCCCCCCACGTAGTGGACAGTCTCCCCCTCCCCCCACGTAGTGGACAGTCTCCCCTCCCCCCACGTAGTGGACAGTCTCCCCCCCCCCACGTAGTGGACAGTCTCCCCCTCCCCCCACGTAGTGGACAGTCTCCCCTCCCCCCACGTAGTGGACAGTCTCCCCCTCCCCCCACGTAGTGGACAGTCTCCCCCTCCCCCCACGTAGTGGACAGTCTCCCCCTCCCCCCACGTAGTGGACAGTCTCCCCTCCCCCCACGTAGTGGACAGTCTCCCCTCCCCCCCACGTAGTGGACAGTCTCCCCCTCCCCCCACGTAGTGGACAGTCTCCCCCCCCCCCCACGTAGTGGACAGTCTCCCCCTCCCCCCCACGTAGTGGACAGTCTCCCCCTCCCCCCCACGTAGTGGACAGTCTCCCCCCCCCCACGTAGTGGACAGTCTCCCCTCCCCCCACGTAGTGGACAGTCTCCCCTCCCCCCCACGTAGTGGACAGTCTCCCCCTCCCCCCACGTAGTGGACAGTCTCCCCCCTCCCCCCACGTAGTGGACAGTCTCCCCTCCCCCCACGTAGTGGACAGTCTCCCCCTCCCCCACGTAGTGGACAGTCTCCCCTCCCCCCACGAGTGGACAGTCTCCCTCCCCCACGTAGTGGACAGTCTCCCCTCCCCCCCACGTAGTGGACAGTCTCCCCCCCCCCACGTAGTGGACAGTCTCCCCCTCCCCCCACGTAGTGACAGTCTCCCCCTCCCCCCACGTAGTGGACAGTCTCCCCCCCCCCCCACGTAGTGGACAGTCTCCCCCTCCCCCCCACGTAGTGGACAGTCTCCCCCTCCCCCCACGTAGTGGACAGTCTCCCCCCCCCACGTAGTGGACAGTCTCCCCTCCCCCCACGTAGTGGACAGTCTCCCCCCCCCCCCCACGTAGTGGACAGTCTCCCCCTCCCCCCACGTAGTGGACAGTCTCCCCCCCCCCCACGTAGTGGACAGTCTCCCCCTCCCCCCCACGTAGTGGACAGTCTCCCCCTCCCCCACGTAGTGGACAGTCTCCCCCTCCCCCACGTAGTGGACAGTCTCCCCCCCCCCCCACGTAGTGGACAGTCTCCCCCTCCCCCCCACGTAGTGGACAGTCTCCCCCTCCCCCCACGTAGTGGACAGTCTCCCCCCCCCCCCACGTAGTGGACAGTCTCCCCCTCCCCCCACGTAGTGGACAGTCTCCCCTCCCCCCACGTAGTGGACAGTCTCCCCCTCCCCCCACGTAGTGGACAGTCTCCCCCCCCCCCCACGTAGTGGACAGTCTCCCCTCCCCCACGTAGTGGACAGTCTCCCCTCCCCCCACGTAGTGGACAGTCTCCCCCTCCCCCACGTGAGTGGACAGTCTCCCCCTCCCCCCACGTAGTGGACAGTCTCCCCCCCCCCCACGTAGTGGACAGTCTCCCCTCCCCCACGTAGTGGACAGTCTCCCCCCCCCCCACGTAGTGGACAGTCTCCCCCTCCCCCCCCCCACGTAGTGGACAGTCTCCCCCCCCCCCACGTAGTGGACAGTCTCCCCCTCCCCCCACGTAGTGGACAGTCTCCCCCTCCCCCACGTAGTGGACAGTCTCCCTCCCCCACGTAGTGGACAGTCTCCCCCCCCCACGTAGTGGACAGTCCTCCCTCCCCCACGTAGTGGACAGTCTCCCCTCCCCCACGTAGTGGACAGTCTCCCTCCCCCCACGTAGTGGACAGTCTCCCCTCCCCCCACGTAGTGGACAGTCTCCCCCCCCCCCCACGTAGTGGACAGTCTCCCCCCCCCCACGTAGTGGACAGTCTCCCCTCCCCCACGTAGTGGACAGTCTCCCCCTCCCCCCACGTAGTGGACAGTCTCCCCTCCCCCCACGTAGTGGACAGTCTCCCCTCCCCCCACGTAGTGGACAGTCTCCCCCTCCCCCCACGTAGTGGACAGTCTCCTCCTCCCCCACGTAGTGGACAGTCTCCCCTCCCCCCCACGTAGTGGACAGTCTCCCCTCCCCCCACGTAGTGGACAGTCTCCCCTCCCCCACGTAGTGGACAGTCTCCCCCCCCCCACGTAGTGGACAGTCTCCTCCCCCCACGTAGTGGACAGTCTCCCTCCCCCCACGTAGTGGACAGTCTCCCCCTCCCCCACGTAGTGGACAGTCTCCCCCTCCCCCACGTAGTGGACAGTCTCCCCCTCCCCCACGTAGTGGACAGTCTCCCCCTCCCCCACGTAGTGGACAGACAGAGGTTTAACCTAGTCAGTCTAGTTTAGAGATTAAGGTGATATTATTAAAGTGGGATTAGGGGAGTGTCTTTGGTGTCCCATTGGTCAAAAGTAGTGCCCTGTATAGGGAATAGAGGGCCATTGGTCAGCATCCTGTTGGGTGTTCCCCTCGCTGACAGTCAGCTCTGATTGGTGCGTCATGTCAGTCAGTCTGTTTGTCCAGATTTGGGGGCTCTCTCCTGGAGCGACCTAACAGGAGATTAGACTGTATTGATCCTGTGTGTTGTAATTAGGACCATATAGACTGAGGGGAGCCATGGGGTTAGTCAATAACTACAGGTCCCTATTGGCACCATGTCAGATTTAGCAGAAATGTATGCAGGCACATTTTTATCACAGCTGCGCCTCTCATACAGTGCCTTGCTAAAGTATTCATCCCCCTTGGCGTTTTTCCTATTTTGTTGCATTACAACCTGTAATTTAAATTGATTTTTATTTGGATTTCATGTAATGGACATACACAAAATAGTCCAAATTGGTGAAGTTAAATGTTTCAAAAAATTATAAAAAAAATAAATAACGGAAAAGTGGTGCGTGCATATGTATTCACCCCCTTTACTATGAAACCCCTAAATAAGATCTGGTGCAACCAATTACCTTCAGAAGTCACATAATTAGTTAGATTGCACACAGGTGGACTTTATTTAAGTGTCACATGATCTCAGTATATATACACCTGTTCTGAAAGGCCCCAGAGTCTGCAACACCACTAAGCAAGGGGCACCACCAAGCAAGCGGCACCATGATGACCAAGGAGCTCTCCAAACAGGTCAGGGACAAAGTTGTGGAGAAGTACAGATCAGGGTTGGGTTATAAAAAAATATCCGAAACTTTGAACATCCCACGGAACACCATTAAATCCATTATTAAAAAATTGAAAGAATATGGCACCACAACAAACCTGCCAAGAGAGGGCCGCCCACCAAAACTCACGGACCAGGCAAGGAGGGCATTAATCAGAGAGGCAACAAAGAGACCAAAGATAACCCTGAAGGAGCTGCAAAGCTCCACAGCGGAGATTGGAGTATCTGTCCATAGGACCACCTTAAATAATAATAAAATAATAATATGCCATTTAGCAGACGCTTTTATCCAAAGCGACTTACAGTCATGCGTGCATACATTTTTTTTTGTGTATGGGTGGTCCCGGGGATCGAACCCACTACCTTGGCGTTACAAGCGCCGTGCTCTACCAGCTGAGCTACAGAGGACCACAGATTAAGCTGTACACTCCACAGAGCTGGGCTTTACGGAAGAGTGGCCAGAAAAAAGCCATTGCTTAAAGAAAAAAAAAATAAGCAAACACGTTTGGTGTTCGCCAAAAGGCATGTGGGAGACTCCCATTAACATATGGAAGAAGGTATTCTGGTCAGATGAGAATTTTTTTTGGCCATTAAGGAAAACTCTATGTCTGGCGCAAACCCAACACCTCTCATCACCCCGAGAACACCATCCCCACAGTGAAGCGTGGTGGTGGCAGCATCATGCTGTGGGGATGTTTTTCATCGGCAGGGACTGGGAAACTGGTCAGAATTGAAGGAATGATGGATAGCGCTAAATACAGGGAAATTCTTGAGGGAAACCAGTTTGTCTTACAGAGATTTGAGACTGGGATGGAGGTTCACCTTCCAGCAGGACAATGACCCTAAGCATACTGCTAAAGCAACAATCGAGTGGTTTAAGGGGAAACATTTAAATGTCTTGGAATGCCCTAGTCAAAGCCCAGACCTCAATCCAATTGAGAATCTGTGGTATGACTTAAAGATTGCTGTACACCAGCGGAACCCATCCAACTTGAAGGAGCTGGAGCAGTTTTGCCTTGAAGAATGGGCAAAATCCCCGTGGCTAGATGTGCCAAGCTTTATAGAGACATACCCCAAGAGACTTGCAGCTGTAATTGCTGCAAAAGGCGGCTCTACAAAGTATTGAATTTGGGTGGGGTGAATAGTTATGCAAGCTCAAGTTTTCTGTTTTTTTGTCTAATTTCTTGTTTGTTTCACAATAAAAAATATTTTCCATCTTCAAAGTGGTAGGCATGTTATGTAAATTAAATGATACAAACCCCCCAAAAAATCCAGTTTTAATTCCAGGTTGTAAGGCAACAAAATAGGAAAAATGCCAAGGGGGGTGAATATTTTCTATTTATTTTTTATTTATTTTTGATTTTTTTGATTTTTGAGAACTCTGTTTATTAAGTTTTACACACACACAGACAAGACAAAGCAATATAAATAATATACTCAACTAGACAAAAATACAAATAATACATATAAAAAAAAAAAAACTTTAAAGATACCATACTTTAGACAAGTTAAACACACCAGGCAGAAGGCTACAAAAGGTTAAAGGGCAATCTATAGTATAGGGACAGAGCAAACACCTCACCATTGTTCCTGTAAACAGTTAAGGGATGGGGTGGAGATATGCAACCACTCACAGACAGTCAAGGCCACAGACCAATCATCCACTGGACCAAAAATAAAAAGTTTACAATGCTTTAAAATAAAAAATGAATATTGATAATTTTATGTAGGCGTGAACAGAATTAAAAAATAAAAATAACTGGGAAAAACAAGCTCACACCTTAGTCTCTGCCCGGGCGAGATGAACAAGGCATCCGCAGGTCACAATCAATAAGCACATCAACCTTAATGCCCCCACCCCCACCCCAGAAAAAAACACAGAGAAATGCTCATCCAACCCCTAAGTCACAGGGGGGTCAAATACAGACTTATTTTGGTTTTAATAGGAATGCCATCAGAGGATGGACTGTTTAAAGTAAGACCGGAATGGAGCCCAAGCCTCATTAAACAGTTTGGGGTTCCCACGTGAATTGAATTGAATTTTTTCTAGTTTCAGAGAGCACAACACAAGTAAGATAACCTTTAACATTAAACCTGTCTTCTCTTGAGATTAGTCATACTTAGTTTTACTGCAAGATTTGAATTGACACAATGTTTGTTCTTCAAATTATGTATTTTATTGGCTCTGTTTATTGGCTCTGTGTCTGGACTCTAAGGGTAAGGAAACCAATGTAATTCAGGTGAACTATCCCAGTATGGCCTGTGGGTGTGATTGTCAGGGGAGGGGGCAAGATGTTTGAGTCACAGAGTTGGTAGAGTTTCAGACCTGTGGTTAGGCGATCGATTATTAATCTAGTCAGAACAACTAGTCTACTCGTTCAATTGTAATTTGTGGCTAAAACCTATGGAAAAAATTAGTTTTCTGTCAAGTAAACATAGATTACCTGTTGAAAAACAATATAGAATTGCAGGGAAATGGTCTTTAAAATACAAAAGACTTTCAGGGGGTGGACCCCCAAACCAGATTGTTCACCCCCACTTTTATACAAATAAATATACAATGATTGAAGAATGAAGCAGGTGTTAAACATGGGAAAGACAGTCTTGTCTTACCCAGAAACCAGCAGTTGACTACGCCATTGTCGACACTTTAATCAAATCAATAGGCCTATATCAATATATTTTAACAATACCATATTATATACATCTGGCCCTTCATTGGACACTGTGTTAACAAACCTCCAAACGAGCTTCAATGCCATACAACACTCCTTCAGTAGCCTCCAACTGCTCTTAAACGCTAGTAAAACTAAATGCATGCTCTTCAACCGAACGCTGCTTGTACCCGCCCACCCGACTAGAATCACTACTCTCGACGAGTCTGACCTAGAGTATGTGGACAACTACAAATACCTAGGTGTCTGGTTAGACCGTAAACTCTCCTTCCAGACTCACATTAAGCATCTCCAATCCAAAGTTAAATCTAGAATCGGCTTCCTATTTCGCAACAAAGCCTCCTTCACTCATGCTGCTGAACATGCCCTCGTAAAACTGACTATCCTACCGATCCTTGACTTCGGCGATGTCATTTACAAAATAGCCTCCAACACTCTACTCAGCAAATTGGATGTAGTCTATCACAGTGCCATCCGTTTTGTCACCAAAGCCCCATACACTACCCACCACTGTGACCTGTACGCTCTTGTTGGCTGGTCCTCACTACATGTTCGTCGTCAAACCCACTGGCTCCAGGCCATCTATAAATCACTGCTAGGCAAATCCCTGCCTTATTTTGGCTCATTGGTCACCATAGCAGCACCCACCAGTAGTATGCGCTCCAGCAGGTATATCTCACTGGTCATCCCCAAAGCCAACACCTCCTTTGGCCGCCATTCCTTCCAGTTCTCTGCTGCCAATGACTGGAACGAACTGCAAAAATCTCTGAAGCTGGAGACTCTTATGTCCCTCACTAACTTTAAGCATCAGTTGTCAGAGCACCTTACCGATCACTGCACCTGTACACAGCCCATCTGAAATTAGCCCATCCAACTACCTCATCCCCATATTGTTATTTATTTTGCTCATTTGCACCCCAGTATCTCTATCTGCACATCATCTCTTGCACATCATTCCAGTGTTAATACTAAATTGTAATTATTTTGCACTATAGCCTATTTTATTGCCTTACCTCCATAACTTGCTATATTTGCACACACTGTATATAGATTTTCTATTGTGTTATTGACTGTACGTTTTGTTTTACCCCATATGTAACTCTGTGTTGTTTTTATCGCACTGCTTTGCTTTATCTTGGCCAGGTCGCAGTTGTAAATGAGAACTTGTTCTCAACTGGCTTACCTGGTTAAATAAAGGTTAAATAAAAATATATTAAGTATCATTAGCTTTTATAACCTTCAATCTGCAGTAGGAGCCTACCAGTATGCAAATTAGGGAGCCAAATAATGTCTCTCACCGACGCGATTCAGTTCCCGACGTTCACCTAAATGATCTGTCCAAAAAGAGCAGTTTGTTTGTGAATAACCCATCACTAGGCTACACTGACGAGTCACTTTAGCGATCACTGGCTCGACAGGGAAATACAAACAAGATCTTTGGGTTACTTTCCCGATGCGATACCATGGACTTGGGACTGTGAAGAGACCTCTGCTGGCATGTCTTGTGGGTGTCTGAGCTGTGTGTAAGTTGTTTTAAACAGACAGCTCAGTGCATTCAACATGTCAATGCCTCTCACAAATACAAGTAGTGAAGTCAATCTCTCCTCTACTTTGAGCCAGGAGAGATTGACATGCATATTATTGTTTGCTCTCTGTGTACATCCAAGGGCCAGCCGTGCTGCCCTGTTCTGAGCCAATTGCAATTTTCCTAAATCCCTCTTTGTGGGAACAGTAGTCCAGGTGCGACAAAACTAGGGCCTGTAGGACCTGCCTTGTTGATAGTGCTGTTAAGAAGGTAGAGTAGCGTTTTATTATGGACAGACTTCTCCCCATCTTAGCTACTGTTGTATCAATATGTTTTGACCATGACAGTTTACAATCCAGGGTTACTCCAAGCAGTTTAGTCACCTCAACTTGCTCAATTTCCACATTATTTATTACAAGATTTAGTTGAGGTTTAGGGTTCAGTGAATGTTTTGTCCTAAATATTTAGGAGTAACTTATTCCTTGCCACCCATTCCGAAACTAAATGCAACTCTTTGTTAAGTGTTGCAGTCATTTCAGTTGCTATGGGAGCTGACGTGTATAGTTATGAGTCATCCGCATACATAGACACTCTGGCTTTACTCAAAGCCAGTGGCATGTCATTAGTAAAGATTGAAAAAGTAAGGGGCCTAGACAGCTGCCCTGGGGAATTCCTGATTCTACCTGGATTTTGTTGGAGAGGCTTCCATTAAAGAACACCCTCTGTGTTCTGTTAGACAGGTAACTCTTTATCCACAATATAGCAGGGGGTGTAAAGCCATAACACGTGTTTTTCCAGTAACAGACTATGATCGATAATGGCAAAAGCCACACTGAAGTCTAACAAAACAGCCCCCACAATCTTTTCATCATCAATTTCTCTCAGCCAATC
The DNA here is from genome assembly GCF_020615455.1 of Coregonus clupeaformis. Lineage (NCBI taxonomy): Eukaryota > Metazoa > Chordata > Actinopteri > Salmoniformes > Salmonidae > Coregonus > Coregonus clupeaformis. The sequence goes on from NW_025533540.1 coordinate 676,276, forward strand.
ATCAGTCATTTGTGTAAGTGCTGTGCTTGTTGAATGTCCTTCTCTATAAGCCTGCTGAAAGTCTGTCAGTTTGTTTACTGTAAAATAGCATTGTATCTGGTCAACACAATTTTTACCAACACACTAAGGGTTGGTAACAGGCTGATTGGTCGGCTATTTGAGCCAGTAAAGGGGGCTTTACTATTCTTAGGTAGCGGAATGACTTTTGCTTCCCTCCAGGCCTGAGGGCACACACTTTCTAGAAGGCTTAAATTGAAGATATGGGAAATAGGAGTGGCAATATCGTCCGCTATTATCCTCAGTAATTTTCCATACAAGTTGTCAGACCCCGGTGGCTTGTCATTGTTGATAGACACCAATACTTTTTTCACCTCTTCCACACTCACATTTACAGAATTCAAAATTACAATTCTTGTCTTTCATAATTTGGTCAGATATACTTGGATGTGTAGTGTCAGCATTTGTTGCTGGCATTTCATGCCTAAATTTGCTAATCTTGCCAATGTAAAAAATCATTAAAGTAGTTGGCTATTTTGAGCACTTTTTCTGGGATGCTTGCTTGTTTTCATTGCTTTACTGGGAAGCTTAGCAGGAGTAGACATGCTCATGTTATTAATGTTAGTGCAGGGTGGACTTCCTACTAGGGCACACCGGCTCAGTCCTAACAGAGTAAATCTGGTTCATAGGCACATGATTACTGCATACAAATGATTTGGATGGATCCCATCCTCCTTACAAAATGTGTTTTTGTTTCCAAAAGGTATTGAAATTGTCAACAAAAGTTACACCCATTGAGCTGCAATAATCACGTAGCCAGTTGTGAAGAAAGAGAATCCTGCTAAAGCGTTCAATGCCACGATTTAGAGAGGGCACAGGGCCAGATATGATGGGTCTTTTGTTAGTGTCTAGCAGAGAGTCAATCAGCTCTTTTGAAATCCAGTTTCAACTGTTCAGAGCTGCCCTTTATAATAGCATTAAAACCCACATGGACTACGATAGAATCGATGTCCATGTCCTGGCATAATACACTCGGGAGCAGTTTAGTAATGTCATTTACTCGAGCTCCAGGATAGGACATTGTTTTTGCACCAGGAACAGTCACATTTCTTACCATGGAACTGCCCAAAATCACGGCTGGCGAGAAGGACGAGGAAATCCGCCCACTCCCACGCTTCACAGGATGGTGCAGGCCTCCGACAGATGGAGAAGCCCCCTCAATCCAGAGCAGGGACGGAAGGTTGCCGATGTCGACTTCCAAATCTTAGGGGAAGGAGTAGGAGTAGGCACAGCGGCTGCAGACACAGGCACCCCCAGCGACGAAGGAGCAGGAAGATCAGGCTCCAGGACGGCGAAGCTATTCGTTGTTTGTATCCGCTCCGGGCCTCTCGTTGGGAGTGTAGATGCTTTGAGGGAGGTCGCTGTCTTCGGCTTCCACGGCTCGTGACATGCGACCATCGTTGATTGCCTTTCTCCTCTTGCTGTGCTCCTTCGACGCTGCTATCAGATGGGGGAGGAGAGGCAGGAGATGGCTCCCCTGGCAAATGAACTCCGGAAAACACCGGCCAGTAGGATAAATACAAGACGGAGATGCATCCAACATGCGCGAACGCAGTCCAGCCACCGGCGTTCCACTCTGCGTTTTCCCCAGACACTTAAATAGGCTGGCGACCTGCGTGATCAAGGAAGCCACCTCAAGCCTATAATCCTCGGCAAGCAAACAATTGCCGCATTGGAACTGAGTGATCCAGTTTGTCCCGAAACAAAGCGTAGTAGATACATGGAACCGTTAATTTACCTCCAGACAACGAGGGCTTTGGTAATTTGAGAACCGGTTTTAAAATATTTTTGTGTCAATAAATATTACAGTCCTCTAGACTTGACTTATATTGAAAATGGAATACAGAAATATCTCATTTACGTAAGTATTCACACCCCTTTGCAATGACACTCCAAATTGAGCTCAGGTGCATCCACATTTCCTTTGATCATCCTTGGTGTCACTACAACTTGATTGGAGTCCACCTGTGGCCAATTCAATTGTTTGAACATTATTTAGAGAGAAACACACCTGTCTTTATAAGGTCCCACAGAGTACAGGTCATGTCAGAGCAGAAACTCTACCATGAAGTCCAAGGAACTGTCCGTATATCGCCGAGATAGAATTGTGTTGAAAGTTTCCAAGAGCACAGTGGTCTCAATCACTGGGAAATGGACAAAATATAGAACTACCCAGACTCTGGCTAGAGCTGGCCGTCCGACCAAACGGAGCAAGTGGCCTGCCAGAAGGACAACCGTCTCTACTGTTTGGACATGACTAAGAAGGAAACACACAGTTGCCAGTGCATGTCAGAGCAGAAACTATACCATGAAGTCCAAGGAACTGTCCGTAGAGCTCCCAGATATATAATTGTGATGAGGCATATATCTGGGGAAGGGTATAAAACTATTTCTAGAGTGTTGAACGTTTCCAAGAGCACAGTGGTCTCCATCATTGGGAAATTGAAAAAAGACTCTACCTAGAGCTGGTCATCCGACCAAACAGAGCAACTGGCAAGAAGGACCAAGAACCCAATGACCACTCTGACAGAACTACAGAGTTCCTCTGTGGAGATGGGAGAACCTTCCAGAAGGACAACCATCTCTGCAGCACTCCACCAGTCAGGCCTTTATGGTAGAGTGGCCAGACGGAAGCCACTCCTCAGTAAAAGGCACATGACAGCCCTCTTGGAGTTTGCCAAAAGGCACCTAAAGGACTCTCAGACCATGAGAAACAAGATTCTCTGGTCTGACGAAACCAAGATTGAACACTTTGGCCTGAATGCCAAGTGTCACGTCTGGAGGAAACCTGGCACCATCCCTACGGTGAAGCATGGTGGTGGCAGCATCATGCTGTGGGGATGTTTTTGGAAAAAGTCAAGTGGTCTAAATGCTTTCTGAATAGTGTGTGATTTAATAAATACATGTATAACACACACAGGAATCTGACATTGCTCATCCTAATATTTCTATATTTAATTCCTTTATGTTACGTTTTTAGATGTGTGTGTATTGTTAGATATTACTGCACTGCTGGAACCCAAGCGTTTCGCTACACCAGCAATAACATCTGCTAAATATGTGTATGCCACCAATAACATGTGATTTGATATAGGAGAAGGCTATGCAGACTTTTCTGACCAGTGAATTGGAACTTCTAAATGAAAAAGTAGCCGTCTGACAGCGAGTCTGTTACCGTCTGTTACCGTCTGTTTAGCCTGTTAATCATGTGCCTCCACCAGCCCAGCCCTGAGAGACATGGATTAGGTTACGTAATACTAAATCACTTCAGATATTTATTTTAGCCATGGAGTGGATTACAACCCGACATAGAGATCTGATAGCATGACCAGGAGACGGCTCACATGACCAAAAACAGGATCCGTCTTTTTGAGGTGAATCAAAGCCTATACACTGAGGCCAATCACATATACACATTTCAAATTCAATCAATCAAATGGATTTTATAAAGCCCTTTTTAAATCCGCAGTTGTCACAAGTGCTTTACAAATACCCAGCCTAAACCCCAAGGAGCAAGCAATGCAGGGATACATCACGATTAAAAGTGTTCAGATTTCATTTTATTATTATTATTATTAGTAGTAGTAGTAGTACCCCAATGGTGGAACAAGCTCCCTCACGACACCAGGACAGCGGAGTCACTCACCACCTTCCGGAGACATTTGAAACCCCACCTCTTTAAGGAATACCTGGGATAGGATAAAGGAATCCTTCTACCCCCAATTGTAAAGTGGTTATCCCACTGGCTATAGGGTGAACGCACCAATTTGTGAGTCGCTCTGGCTAAGAGCGTCTGCTAAATGACTAAAATGTAAATGTAAATGTAGTAGTAGTAGTAGTAGTTCTGGCAAGTCTCATTGAGAATGACATGTCAGTTAGGTCACGATAAAAGCGTATTTATTTCATAAGAGAAATGACCGCTGCCACACAGCCCAATCAACACCCCTCCCTCCCGCCATCCTCCAGACAGACTGGTGCTCTACCCAGCTAGCTCCAGAGTCCTCCCAGAGTCCTCCCAGCTAGCTCCTGAGTCCTCCCAGCTAGCTCCTGAGTCCTCCCAGAAGGCTCCCGAGTGGCGCAGCGGTCTAAGGCAATGCATCTCAGTGCCGGCGGTGATTGGGAGTCCCATAGGGCGGCGCAGCGTCGTCCGGGTTTGGCCGCTGCAGGCCATCATTGTAAATAAGAATTTGTTCTTAACTGACTTGCCTAGTTAAATAAAGGTTAAATTAATAGATGAGACACCGCCCAGGCAGCTACTGGACTGTAGCCAGCCTCTCCCTACAGCCTCCTCCCTACAGCCTCCTCCCTACAGCCTCCTCCCTACAGCCTCCTCCCTACAGCCTCCTCCCTACAGCCTCCTCCCTACAGCCTCCTCCCTACAGCCTCCTCCCTACAGCCTCCTCCCTACAGCCTCCTCCCTACAGCCTCCTCCCTACAGCGACCTCCCTACAGCCTCCTCCCTACAGCCTCCTCCCTACAGCCTCCTCCCTACAGCCTCCTCCCTACAGCCTCCTCCCTACAGCCTCCTCCCTACAGCCTCCTCCCTACAGGACCTCCCTACAGGACCTCCCTACAGCCTCCTCCCTACAGCCTCCTCCCTACAGGACCTCCCTACAGCCTCCTCCCTACAGCCTCCTCCCTACAGCCTCCTCCCTACAGCCTCCTCCCTACAGCCTCCTCCCTACAGGACCTCCCTACAGCCTCCTCCCTACAGCCTCCTCCCTACAGCCTCCTCCCTACAGCCTCCTCCCTACAGCCTCCTCCCTACAGCCTCCTCCCTACAGGACCTCCCTACAGCCTCTCCCTACAGGACCTCCCTTCCACAACACCACCACCTCAGAACCAGAGATCATGACCCACACTACACCACCACCACAGAACCAGAGATCATGACCCACACCACAGGCTCATACTGTACTCCCTGTATCAGTGGAGGCTGGTGTAGCTTTAAATGGGAGGACAGGCTCATTGTAATGACTGGAATGGAATGAGTCCTCCAATTTCTCCACCCACTAGCCTCCACTGGGTTGTCCACTGACTAACCTGTTCACCGTTTGACCTTTAACACTGATCTGGAAGGACTGGGGGTTAACCTTTTTGTTTGGAAGATAAGTGTTAGACCTACCCATGCTGTATTGTCCTGTGAGGCTAAATATAGAGATGCCCTCGTCTGTCCCGGCGCTCGCCAGCTGTCTGTCTGTCTGTCTGTCTGTGGACATAGCAGCACACCTGATAGTAGATGCCCTTTTGTGATGTAATGATCAAAGCCAATGCTTCCATGTTCAGTGCTGCATGACCGCAATCGGCCTTTAAAAGATATTTCCGTCTCTATGGTATCGGCATCCCCCACTCGCCCACAATCAGTTTCAGGTCCAAAATTGTATTAGCTGTAATTGGATACCGCCGTTGTCTGAAGTTGGTACAGGTTATGCCAGGTTCAGTTGAGGGGAGGACGGCTCAAAATAATGTCTGGAATGGAGTCAATGGAGTGGCGAAACCACATGGAAAACCACTTATTTGACGTGTTTGATGCCATTTCATTGACTCCATTCCAGCCTTTATTATGACCGTACACCCCTCAGCAACCTCCACTGGCCAGGTTCCTGGGCCCCTCAGCTCCCTCCACTGGCCAGGTTCCTGGGCCCCTCAGCACCCTCTACTGGCCAGGTTCCTGGGCCCCTCAGCTACCTCCACTGGCCAGGTTCCTGGGCCCCTCAGCTACCTCCACTGGCCAGGTTCCTGGGCCCCTCAGCAACCTCCACTGGCCAGGTTCCTGGGCCCCTCAGCTCCCTCCACTGGCCAGGTTCCTGGGCCCCTCAGCTCCCTCCACTGGCCAGGTTCCTGGGCCCGGAGGCACAAAGCATATGATGACCGTACACCCCTCAGCTACCTCCACTGGCCAGGTTCCTGGGCCCGGAGGCACAAAGCATATTATGACCGCTACCCCTCAGCAACCTCCACTGGCCAGGTTCCTGGGCCTGGAGGCACAAAGCATATGATGACCGTACACCCCTCAGCTACCTCCACTGGCCAGGTTCCTGGGCCCGGAGGCACAAAGCATATTATGACCGCTACCCCTCAGCAACCTCCACTGGCCAGGTTCCTGGGCCCCTCAGCTACCTCCACTGGCCAGGTTCCTGGGCCCCTCAGCACCCTCCACTGGCCAGGTTCCTGGGCCCCTCAGCACCCTCCACTGGCCAGGTTCCTGGGCCCGGAGGCACCCTCCACTGGCCAGGTTCCTGGGCCCCTCAGCACCCTCCACTGGCCAGGTTCCTGGGCCCCTCAGCACCCTCCACTGGCCAGGTTCCTGGGCCCCTCAGCACCCTCCACTGGCCAGGTTCCTGGGCCCCTCAGCACCCTCCACTGTCCAGGTTCCTAGGCCCCTCATCACCCTCCACTGGCCAGGTTCCTGGGCCCCTCAGCACCCTCCACTGGCCAGGTTCCTGGGCCCCTCAGCACCCTCCACTGGCCAGGTTCCTGGGCCCCTCAGCACCCTCCACTGGCCAGGTTCCTGGGCCCCTCAGCACCCTCCACTGGCCAGGTTCCTGGGCCCGGAGGCACCCTCCACTGGCCAGGTTCCTGGGCCCGGAGGCACCCTCCACTGGCCAGGTTCCTGGGCCCGGAGGCACCCTCCACTGGCCAGGTTCCTGGGCCCGGAGGCACCCTCCACTGGCCAGGTTCCTGGGCCCGGATGCACCCTCCACTGGCCAGGTTCCTGGGCCCGGAGGCACAAAGCATCTCAGTGTAGCAGTGCTGATCCTTTTAAATCATAATGAATAAGTAGGGAGACGCTGCTACTCTCTGGGAATACAGGCCCTGATCCAGGTTCAGCACTCTGTTTTGGTCTGTTTCTTGGCCCCTCCCTCTCGCCTGGTTGGTGAGATCATGTCTGTAAAGGAGATCCCTGGCCTTTTCACAGAGGGTCATGTTTCTGCTGATTGAGTTGTTTTCACAGGATCATGACAGGTTCTCGTTCAGCACTGTGTGTTTGTTCATTAATATCTAGAAGAGTCATAGATATAGATATAGATATATCTATAGATATCTGGCCCTGCAACCAACAAAGTTCCACATTTGGGATGATTGAGTTGTTTTTGCAGGGCATGGAGAGTGAAGTACCTCACTAGGAGGAACACCACAGTGAAACTCTGTATGTTCTTAGTCTATTATCAGTTTGTATGAGGTAAGGACAGTCAGGGGTTGAGGTCCAGTCGGATGTAACAGGAGTAGATGGGTCATGTCTGGTTGACTGAAAGAACGAACCATTCACAGACCGAATCACCACAGACAGATTTTACTATTTTGGTTCAGAAACTATTTTGTCATGGTTTCACTTGGGCATGAGGTCATGGAACATTTTAATTTTGTCTGTCTGGTTATTGAGGAGTTGGTCATCATCCTGATCTGGTCCAGGATGGTCAATCTGATAAACTGAAGAGATGTATTTGTCTGGACTGGTCTTCATATTGTGTCATTGGGGAATCATAACACTAGCAGGAGTTAGTTGGTTAGTGTCTACTGGTTCAGTATGTGATTGGGCGGCAGGTAGCTTAGTGGTTAAGAGCGTTGTGCCAGTAACCGAAAGGTCGCTGATTCTAATCCCCGAGCCGACTAGGTGAAAAATCTGTCGGTGCCCTTGAGCAAGGCACTTAACCCTAATTGCTCCTATAAGTCGCTCTGGATAAGAGCGTCTGCTAAATGACTAATTATTATTGAATAACGGCCTGTTGTTGTTTGTCCTGCAGGTGATTGAGTCTCTGGGCATCATGATCTACAAGGCGTTGGACTACGGTCTGAAGGAGACTGAGGAGCGAGAGCTCAGTCCGCCTCTGGAGCAACTCATAGACATGATGACCAACATGACGGAGATGGAGAGGGACAGTGACCCCTGCCCTGATGAAGGTTACGAGGCCACCGAGGAGGAAGATGAGGAAGAGCCTAACACCGTCTGTAATGTTAAAGGATTCAGAGACATCATCATGGTATGTCCTGTAGTTACCTGTAACATGTTATAAGTGGGTCCAGCCTCCCCTCCTGCTCTTCTCATACGGAGCATCAGTTTAGGCTATGCCATATGGCTGTGGGCTACACTAGTTCATTTAGCAGACAAGATTAGCTTAGAATTCCATGCCATTATTTTATTTTTTATAGTATGTATGATACATTTGAACAAAGCTGAATAAAATAGAAAGGATATTTTCTCCAAACTATTTGAGGGAGGGTGCACATGCGGCTATTCTGTGTTGAGCAGTTAACAAAGAAACAGATCCTCCTATTATGCTTAGTTTAGTTATTAATGTAACTTTAGTTGTTCTACAAACGTTGGGCTCTACGTTTTGATTTTAGTACATTCTAAGGCTGCATGATGAGACTCCAATGATGATTTGAAAAAAGTATAATTATCGAATTACGAGGCGCATATTGAAGACGTTGGAAGAACTGTCCATATTTACTTTTCGTCAGCCAACAAGATGAGTCGGCCTAACGAACAGCAAAAGCACTAGCCCACGTCAATCTACTATCCCCCATAGTACAGAAGTTGACCTGTTCTATTCTGTGGGAGAAATAAATATTCCAAACATAGTCTGGGACAGTTGTGGGATGTGATAGATCCCAAATTAATACAACCACTAGCATCAAAATACCTTCTAAAAGCAATGAGGCTGATGCAACAGATGAGAACGTTTATCTTAAAATGTTGATAAACTATTCTTCTATTTCTTCACATAAGCGCAGCAATCAAAAAGTGACCGCAAATGCAATTATGCATGTAATGCTTTTTATTATAAAGGTGCAATTTTATCCTGAAAATGATCTTCCCCAAACATGAAACTCACGCGCTGTCTACAGTGGGGAAAAAAAGTATTTAGTCAGCCACCAATTGTGCATGTTCTCCCACTTAAAAAGATGAGAGAGGCCTGTAATTTTCATCATAGGTACATGTCAACTATGACAGACAAATTGAGATTTTTTTTCTCCAGAAAATCACATTGTAGGATTTTTAATGAATTTATTTGCAAATTAAGGTGGAAAATAAGTATTTGGTCAATAACAAACAAGCAAGATTTCTGGCTCTCACAGACCTGTAACTTCTTCTTTAAGAGGCTCCTCTGTCCTCCACTCGTTACCTGTATTAATGGCACCTGTTTGAACTTGTTATCAGTATAAAAGACACCTGTCCACAACCTCAAACAGTCACACTCCAAACTCCACTATGGCCAAGACCAAAGAGCTGTCAAAGGACACCAGAAACAAAATTGTAGACCTGCACCAGGCTGGGAAGACTGAATCTGCAATAGGTAAGCAGCTTGGTTTGAAGAAATCAACTGTGGGAGCAATTATTAGGAAATGGAAGACATACAAGGCCACTGATAATCTCCCTCGATCTGGGGCTCCACGCAAGATCTCACCCCGTGGGGTCAAAATGATCACAAGAACGGTGAGCAAAAATCCCAGAACCACACGGGGGGACCTAGTGAATGACCTGCAGAGAGCTGGGACCAAAGTAACAAAGCCTACCATCAGTAACACACTACGCCGCCAGGGACTCAAATCCTGCAGTGCCAGACGTGTCCCCCTGCTTAAGCCAGTACATGTCCAGGCCCGTCTGAAGTTTGCTAGAGTGCATTTGGATGATCCAGAAGAGGATTGGGAGAATGTCATATGGTCAGATGAAACCAAAATAGAACTTTTTGGTAAAAACTCAACTTGTCGTGTTTGGAGGACAAAGAATGCTGAGTTGCATCCAAAGAACACCATACCTACTGTGAAGCATGGGGGTGGAAACATCATGCTTTGGGGCTGTTTTCTGCAAAGGGACCAGGACGACTGATCCGTGTAAAGGAAAGAATGAATGGGGCCATGTATCGTGATATTTTGAGTGAAAACCTCCTTCCATCAGCAAGGGCATTGAAGATGAAACGTGGCTGGGTCTTTCAGCATGACAATGACCCCAAACACCGCCCGGGCAACGAAGGAGTGGCTTCGTAAGAAGCATTTCAAGATCCTGGAGTGGCCTAGCCAGTCTCCAGATCTCAACCCCATAGAAAATCTTTGGAGGGAGTTGAAAGTCTGTGTTGCCCAGCAACAGCCCCAAAACATCACTGCTCTAGAGGAGATCTGCATGGAGGAATGGGCCAAAATACCAGCAACAGTGTGTGAAAACCTTGTGAAGACTTACAGAAAACGTTTGACCTGTGTCATTGCCAACAAAGGGTATATAACAAAGTATTGAGAAACTTTTGTTATTGACCAAATACTTATTTTCCACCATAATTAGCAAATAAATTCATTAAATCCTACAATGTGATTTTCTGGATTTTTTTTCCTCATTTTGTCTGTCATAGTTGACGTGTACCTATGATGAAAATTACAGGCCTCTCTCATCTTTTTAAGTGGGAGAACTTGCACAATTGGTGGCTGACTAAATACTTTTCCCCCCACTGTACGTCTGCCAGTTAGTCTCTACACCCCTTGTAAAGCGGATTAATGTGCTTCATTTTAAGACGTTATTTGGCCACTTTAGTTGTGATACAAACCTTATTAAAACGTATAGGGCTACATGAGGTGTGGACTATGATTAGAAAAAGTAGAGAAAGAAAGGCATGCGCTGTTTCTTTACTATTTCTTTATTTTTATTGAATATTAAAACAATCTACCTGCAGTGAAGCCGCTCAACATCTACATTCAGTCATCTAACAGACTCCCATCCAGAGCGACCCACAGGAGCAGCCAGGGTCAACACTCTGCCCAAGGGCACGTCGACAGGTCTCCCACCACGTGAAAACGGGGACCAGAAGCAGCGACCTATCGGCCACTGGACCAAGCTCCAAATTGCCAGGCCACCAACCATCCAAGACAAGATCACCCCCCCCCCCCAGTTCCCTTAGAGCTGCCCCTCAACCATCCGAGACGTCCCCCCCCCTCATGTTCCACATGAACATTCAGTAGGTAGGCTACTAATGACCATCAGCAGCATCAGAGCTTGGAGAAGCCTAGTTACCGTGACTACATGTTCACGTGGAATTTAGCTGCCTTTATGACTTGTGTGACGGTAATACGGTCACCGCAACAGCCTCGTCTCTATTCTGTCTCGTCTGAGGACTGCTGTAGTTTTACTGTCTGATACAGAGCTGGAAATACCCCAATAGGATGCCATGTGGGACGCAGCCTGGTCTGCTGTCAGTTTACCTGGAATTCCCCCAGCATCCCTCAGAGGAGGAAGAAGGAAGATGAGACCTGTGTGTCCCAAACGGTACCCTATTCCCCGTGGGCCCCTGGTCTAAAGTAGTGCACTATAGAGGGAATAGGGTTCCATTCTCTGGTCTAAAGTAGTGCACTATAAAGGGAATAGGGTGCCATTCTCTGGTCTAAAGTAGTGCACTATATAGGGAATAGGGTGCCATTCTCTGGTCTAAAGTAGTGCACTATAGAGGGAATAGGGTGCCATTCTCTGGTCTAAAGTAGTGCACTATATAGGGAATACGGTGTCATTCTCTGGTCTAAAGTAGTGCACTATATAGGGAATAGGGTGTCATTCTCTGGTCTAAAGTAGTGCACTATATAGGGAATAGGGTGCCATTCTCTGGTCTAAAGTAGTGCACTATATAGGGAATAGGGTGTCATTCTCTGGTCTAAAGTAGTGCACTATATAGGGAATAGGGTGTCATTCTCTGGTCTAAAGTAGTGCACTATATAGGGAATAGGGTGCCATTCTCTGGTCTAAAGTAGTGCACTATATAGGGAATAGGGTGCCATTCTCTGGTCTAAAGTAGTGCACTATAGAGGGAATAGGGTGCCATTCTCTGGTCTAAAGTAGTGCACTATATAGGGAATAGGGTGTCATTCTCTGGTCTAAAGTAGTGCACTATATAGGGAATAGGGTGTCATTCTCTGGTCTAAAGTAGTGCACTATATAGGGAATAGGGTGCCATTCTCTGGTCTAAAGTAGTGCACTATATAGGGAATAGGGTGCCATTCTCTGGTCTAAAGTAGTGCACTATATAGGGAATAGGGTGCCATTCTCTGGTCTAAAGTAGTGCACTATATAGGGAATAGGGTGCCATTCTCTGGTCTAAAGTAGTGCACTATATAGGGAATAGGGTGCCATTCTCTGGTCTAAAGTAGTGCACTATATAGGGAATAGGGTGTCATTCTCTGGTCTAAAGTAGTGCACTATATAGGGAATAGGGTGTCATTCTCTGGTCTAAAGTAGTGCACTATATAGGGAATAGGGTGCCATTCTCTGGTCTAAAGTAGTGCACTATATAGGGAATAGGGTGCCATTCTCTGGTCTAAAGTAGTGCACTATATAGGGAATAGGGTGCCATTCTCTGGTCTAAAGTAGTGCACTATATAGGGAATAGGGTGCCATTCTCTGGTCTAAAGTAGTGCACTATATAGGGAATAGGGTGCCATTCTCTGGTCTAAAGTAGTGTACTATATAGGGAATAGGGTGCCATTCTCTGGTCTAAAGTAGTGCACTATATAGGGAATAGGGTGCCATTCTCTGGTCTAAAGTAGTGCACTATATAGGGAATAGGGTGCCATTCTCTGGTCTAAAGTAGTGCACTATATAGGGAATAGGGTGCCATTCTCTGGTCTAAAGTAGTGCACTATATAGGGAATAGGGTGCCATTCTCTGGTCTAAAGTAGTGTACTATATAGGGAATAGGGTGCCATTCTCTGGTCTAAAGTAGTGCACTATATAGGGAATAGGGTGCCATTCTCTGGTCTAAAGTAGTGCACTATATAGGGAATAGGGTGCCATTCTCTGGTCTAAAGTAGTGCACTATATAGGGAATAGGGTGCCATTCTCTGGTCTAAAGTAGTGCACTATATAGGGAATAGGGTGCCATTCTCTGGTCTAAAGTAGTGTACTATATAGGGAATAGGGTGCCATTCTCTGGACTAAAGTAGTGCACTATATAGGGAATAGGGTGCCATTCTCTGGTCTAAAGTAGTGCACTATATAGGGAATAGGGTGCCATTCTCTGGTCTAAAGTAGTGCACTATATAGGGAATAGGGTGCCATTCTCTGGTCTAAAGTAGTGCACTATATAGGGAATAGGGTGTCATTCTCTGGTCTAAAGTAGTGCACTATATAGGGAATAGGGTGCCATTCTCTGGTCTAAAGTAGTGCACTATATAGGGAATAGGGTGCCATTCTCTGGTCTAAAGTAGTGCACTATATAGGGAATAGGGTGCCATTCTCTGGTCTAAAGTAGTGCACTATATAGGGAATAGGGTGCCATTCTCTGGTCTAAAGTAGTGCACTATAGAGGGAATAGGGTGCCATTAGAGACGCAGCCCCTCCCCTGGCCATGTCATCCTGTTTTGGGCGTTGTGACAGTCAGGGTGGAGTGGAGAATGTCACCCCTCTGGTTTTTACCCGACGTTATTTCTTTCTAGTTTAAATGTCACAGTCACATGCCTTTCTTCCAGACCTGTTGTTAATCACAGCAGCATACCATGAGGTTCACAGCTTTAAATGGAGCGTGTCTGTGTTGGTGGTTGCTTGTCATGCACTTATTCAAGGGCCGTGTCCCTAATGGGTTCATATTTAGTGCACCAGGGGCCGTAGGGTTCTATTTGGGACCCTAACAAGGTGTGTAGGACAGGAAACTAAAGGACGTGAATTCCATGTTAATGATGATGGAGAAAGAGCCGTCTTTCTGAATGCCTCTCCTCCTCATAGAACCATTATGTAATAACAAATCAATCACTCACACGGCCTAGTAGTGTTAGAATTAGTGTTACTACGGGTTACCGCTGGTATAGAAGCTATTTAATAAGTCAATTGTTAACATTGTATATGTAAGGTTTTTTTGTGTGCTAAATTATATTCTTGTACTGATTTTTAATGGTTTACTTACTTGCTAGAGCCCGTTGCTCCCCAGAGAACATCAGCCATCAACAACCTCTCTCCATCACACTCTGTTCCGGGCTGTCTTCTCAAGCTCCTTAGGATAATGCTTTGTGTATACATGAAGTTGTTATCAGTGTGTGACTTTGACCCCCCCCCCCTCCTCTCCTCACAGCTGTGTACGTCCCACCTGCCCAGGCCCTCTGATGCCCCTAACCACTACCAGGCGGTGTGTAGGGCGCTCTACGCAGAGACCAGGGAGCTGCGCACCTTCCTGGAGAAGATCAGGAGTGCCAAAGAGGTGAGAACGCCACTGACACGTTTATTCACCCTATCACCACACTGACTAGACGGGGTAGAAATCACCACACTGACCACAACCGCTCTGCTGTGACCACCAGTAGTGTAGAGAGGAGCTGGTGGGGCTCTGCTGTGACCACCAGTAGTGTAGAGAGGAGCTGGTGGGGCTCTGCTGTGACCACCAGTAGTGTAGAGAGGAGCTGGTGGGGCTCTGCTGTGACCACCAGTAGTGTAGAGAGGAGCTGGTGGGGCTCTGCTGTGACCACCAGTAGTGTAGAGAGGAGCTGGTGGGGCTCTGCTGTGACCACCAGTAGTGTAGAGAGGAGCTGGTGGGGCTCTGCTGTGACCACCAGTAGTGTAGAGGAGCTGGTGGGGCTCTGCTGTGACCACCAGTAGTGTAGTGAGGAGCTGGTGGGGCTCTGCTGTGACCACCAGTAGTGTAGAGAGGAGCTGGCGGGGCTCTGCTGTGACCACCAGTAGTGTAGTGGAGCTCTGCTGTGACCACCAGTAGTGTAGAGGAGCTCTGCTGTGACCACCAGTAGTGTAGTGAGGAGCTGGCGGGGCTCTGCTGTGACCACCAGTAGTGTAGTGGAGCTCTGCTGTGACCACCAGTAGTGTAGAGAGGAGCTGGCGGGGCTCTGCTGTGACCACCAGTAGTGTAGAGGAGCTCTGCTGTGACCACCAGTAGTGTAGAGGAGCTCTGCTGTGACCACCAGTAGTGTAGAGGAGCTCTGCTGTGACCACCAGTAGTGTAGTGGAGCTCTGCTGTGACCACCAGTAGTGTAGTGGAGCTCTGCTGTGACCACCAGTAGTGTAGTGGAGCTCTGCTGTGACCACCAGTAGTGTAGAGAGGAGCTGGCGGGGCTCTGCTGTGACCACCAGTAGTGTAGAGAGGAGCTGGTGGGGCTCTGCTGTGACCACCAGTAGTGTAGAGGAGCTGGTGGGGCTCTGCTGTGACCACCAGTAGTGTAGTGGAGCTGGTGGGGCTCTGCTGTGACCACCAGTAGTGTAGTGGAGCTGGCGGGGCTCTGCTGTGACCACCAGTAGTGTAGTGGAGCTGGCGGGGCTCTGCTGTGACCACCAGTAGTGTAGTGGAGCTGGCGGGGCTCTGCTGTGACCACCAGTAGTGTAGTGGAGCTGGCAGACATACATTTTAAAATGCATCCTTAGTTCCCCATTGATTTATCCCCACTGAGAGGTTCAATGTGGACTATCAGATTGAACATTACCTATATCTGACATCCTCATTACATGAAAACGTATCGATTTAGAAACGCACCGGAGAGACCCCGTATAATGGTCTTCTAGTGTTGACCCAGAGCTCTAATGCTTCTAGTGTTGACCCAGAGCTCTAATGCTTCTAGTGTTGACCCAGAGCTCTAATGCTTCTAGTGTTGACCCAGAGCTCTAATGCTTCTAGTGTTGACCCAGAGCTCTAATGCTTCTAGTGCTGACCCAGAGCTCTAATGCTTCTAGTGCATAGCAACACCTCAAAATAACTTCCACAGTGTATTAAAATGATATCCTCCCCCCCTCTCTCTCTCCATTCCTGTCTTCCCCCTGTACCTTGTAGAACCTGCTGCGGATGGAGGGAGACACTGGAGAGGAACCAGTCAGAGATCTCAACGAGCTACAGAACGCTGACTGGGTAAGAGTAACCTAACGTAGCAGGGCAAAAAAATAGTCCCCACATCCGATTTACAGGGGAATCGGAAGTTAGCTTGAAAATACCTTATCCCTGAAAACCAGAAAAATCCGCTTTCTGACGACAGCGAGGATGGTGGGAAAGACACGCCACAATTCCCTTTATTATCTCTTAACACGGGAATGATACTTGACACTGCATACTGTAAAAAAAAAACGATCCTTCTAAAACCCTCTCAATGTTGACGCTATTTTACGGGGTTGGGGTCAATTTCAATTCAGGAAGTACACTGAACCTTACATTTTAATTCCAATTCTCTTCAATTAGGAACATTTGGAATTGAAATTTGGTTTACTATCCGAATTGACTGGAATTAGAAATGAAATGGACCCCAACCATGTTATTATCTGGTGTCCCCCAGGCTAAGTTCTGGATGCAGGTGATGGGTGACCTGCGTAACGGGGTCAAGCTGAAGAAGGTCCACGAGAGACAGTACAACCCTCTATCTATAGAGTTCCAGCTCACACCCTACGAGATGCTGATGGATGACATCCGCTTCAAACGATACAAACTACGGAAAGTCATGGTGAGGGGGTTCTACGTGAGGAATATTATCTTAAGGGAACGATGGATGTTCATGTTTTAAGTCATGGTGAGGGAGGGTCTCGTCTGTTAGCCTGGTTCCACATCTCTGGGCTCTCGTGTTCATAAAACGTTGCAGAGTTCTGCTCTATGATCAGTTTAGCCTTTTAGATCATAATGAATACGATTGTAGAGGAGGATCCTGATTTCATGTAACTGTTAGTCTACACCTGTTTACGAAGCATGTGACCGATTTGATCCTAGATTAGCAGTCCTACTCCGAGATGCTTTTTGGATATGGGCCCTGATTTATTAATTTTTTTCATACAGTGCTTTCGGAAATTATTCAGACCCCTTCCCTTTTTCCACATTTTGTTACGTTACAGCCTTATTCTAAACTGGATTAAATAAATAAAACATCCTCATCAATCTACACACAATACCCCATAATGACAAAACGAAAACAGGTTTTTAGAAATGTTTGCAAATTTATTACAAATAAAAAAACGATACCTTATTTACGTAAGTATTCAGACCCTTTGCTCTGACACTTGAAATTGATCTTAGGTTTCCAGTGATCATCCTTGAGATGTTTCTGCAAGTTGATTGGTCCACCTGTGGAAAATTCAATTGATTGGACATGATTTGGAAAGGCACACACCTGTCTATATAAGGTCCAACAGTTGACAGTGCATGTCAGAGCAAAAACCAAGCCATGAGGTCGAAGGAATTGTCCGTAGAGGTCCGAGACAGGATTGTGTAGAGGCACAGATCTGGGGAAGGGTCCCAAACAATGTCTGCAGCATTGAAGGTCCACAAGAACACAGTGGCCTCCATCATTCTTAAATGGAAGAAGTTTGGAACCACCAAGACTCTTCCTAGAACTGGCCGCCCGGCCAAACTGAAGAATCGGAGGAGAAGGGCCATTGTCAGGGAGGTGACCAAGAACCCGATGGTCACTCTGACAGAGCTCTAGAGTTCCTCTGTGGAGATGGGAGAACCTTCCAGAAGGACAACCATCTCTGCAGCACTCCACCAATCAGGCCTTTATGGTAGTGTGACCAGACGGAAGCCACTCCTCAGTAGAAAGGCACATGACAGCCCGCTTGGAGTTTGCCGAAAGGCACCTAAAGGACTCTCAGACCATGAGAAACAAGATTCTCTGGTCTGACGAAACCAAGATTGAACTCTTTGGCCTGAATGCTAAGCTTCACATCTGGAGGAAACCTGGCATCATCCCTACGGTGAAGCATGGTGGTGGCATCATCATGCTGTGGGGATGTTTTTCAGCGGCAGGGACTGGGAGACTAGTCAGGATCGAGGCAAAGTTTAACGGAGCAAAGTACAGAGAGATCCTTGATGAAAACCTGCTCCAGAGTGCTCAGGACCTCAGACTGGGCTGAAGGTTCACCTTCCAACAGGACAACGACCCTAAGCACACAGCCAAGACAACGCAGGAGTGGCTTCGGGACAAGTCTCTGAATGTCCTTGAGTGGCCCAGCCAGAGCCCGGACTTGAACCTGATCGAACATCTCTGGAGAGACCTGAAAATAGCTGTGCACCAACGCTCCCCATCCAACCTGACAGAGCTTGAGAGGATCTGCAGAGAAGAATGGGAGAAACTCCAAGCTTGTAGTGTCATACCCAAGAAGACTCAAAGCACCTTTGGCAGTGATTACAGCCTCAACAAAGTACTGAGTAAAGGGTCTGAATACTTATGTAAATGAGTAAATATTTGTATTGTTAATAAATGTGCAAAACATTATAGAAACCTGTTTTGTGCTTTGTCATTATGGGGTATTGTGTGTAGATTGAGGGAAAATAACAATTGAATCCATTTTAGAATAAGGCTGTAACGTCACAAAATGTGGAAAAAGTAAAGGGGTCTGAATGCTTTCCTAATGCACTGTGTATATCTGAGATATCTCAGACTGCAGTGTAGAGCTCTGATGATTTTCTGAGATACAGCGCCCTCCATAGTTATTGGGACAGTGACACATTTGTGTATGTTTTGGCTCTGTGCTCCAGCACTTTGGAATAAAAACAATGATTAAGTTTAAAGTGCAGACTGTTTATTTGAGGGTATTTTCATCCATATCGGGTGAACCGTTTAGTAATTACAGCACTTTTTGTACATAGTCCCCCCATTTTAGTTGACCAAAAGTATTTGGACAAATTCACTTACAGTGCATTTGGAAAGTATTCAGACCACTTTACTTTTTCCACATTTTGTTACGTTACAGCCTTATTCCAAAATGTATTTAATCTGGGGGGGTTTTCTCATTAGTCTACACACAATACCCCATAATGGTTTTTAGACAATTTTGCAAAAAACGGAAATATACCGTTTACATAAGTATTCAGACCCTTTACTCAGTACTTTGTTGAAGCACCTTTGGCAGCGATTACAGCCTCGAGTCTTCTTGGGTATGACGCTACAAGCTTGGCAGACCTGTATTTGGGGAGTTTCTCCCATTCTTCTCTGCAGATCCTCTCAAGCTCTGTCAGGTTGGATGGGGAGCGTTGCTGCACAGCTATTTTCAGGTCTCTCCAGAGATGTTCGACCAGGTTCATGTCCGGGCTCTGGCTGGGCCAGTCAAGGACATTCAGAGACTTGTCCCGAAGCCACTCCTGCGTTGTCTTGGCTGTGTGCTTAGGGTCG
Organism: Coregonus clupeaformis; assembly: GCF_020615455.1. Taxonomy (NCBI): domain Eukaryota; kingdom Metazoa; phylum Chordata; class Actinopteri; order Salmoniformes; family Salmonidae; genus Coregonus; species Coregonus clupeaformis. The sequence continues at coordinate 695,386 of NW_025533540.1, forward strand.
TTGTCCTGTTGGAAGGTGAACCTTCAGCCCAGTCTGAGGTCCTGGGCACTCTGGAGCAGGTTTTCAACAAGGATCTCTCTGTACTTTGCTCCGTTCATCTTTCCCTCGATCTTGACTATTCTCCCAGCCCCTGCAGCTGAAAAACATCCCCACAACATGATGCTGCCACCACCATGCTTCACCGTAGGGATGGTGCCAGGTTTCCTCCAGACATGACGCTTGGCATTCAGGCCAAAGAGTTCAATCTTGGTTTCATCAGACCAGAGAATCTTGTTTCTCATGATCAGAGTCCTTTAGGTGCCTTTTGGCAAACTCTAAGCGGGCTGTCATGTGCCTTTTACTGAGGAGTGGCTTCCATCTGGCCACTCTACCATAAAGGCCTGATTGGTGGAATGCTGCAGAGATGGTTGACCTTCTGGAAGATTCTCTCATCTCCACAGAGGAACTCTGGAGCTCTGTCAGAGTGACCATCGGGTTCTTTGTCACCTCCCTGACCAAGGCCCTTCTCCCGAATTGTTCAGTTTGGCCGGGCGGCCAGCTCTAGGAAGAGTCTTGGTGGTTCCAAACTTCTTCCATTTAAGGATGATGGAGGCCACTGTGTTCTTGGGGACCTTCAATGCTGCAGAAATGTTTTGGTACCTTTCCCCAGATCTGTGCCGCGACACAATCCTGTCTCGGAGCTCTACGGACAATTCCTTCAACCTCATGGCTTGGTTTTTGCTCTGACATGCACTGTCAACTGTGGGACCTTATGTAGACAGGTGTGTGCCTTTCCAAATCATGTCCAATACATTTGAATTTACCACAGGTGGACCAATCAACTTGCAGAAACATCTCAAGGATGATCAATGGAAACAGGATTCACCTGAGCTCAATTTCGAGTCTCATAGCAAAGGGTCTGAATACTTATGTAAATAAGTTATTTCTGTTTTTTTATATTTACTTAATTTGTAAAACTTTCTAAAAACCTGTTTTCGCTTTGTCATTATGGGGTATTGTGTGTAGATTGATGAGGATTTTATCAAATTAATCCATTTTAGAATTAGGCTGTAACTTAACAAAATGTGGAAAAAGTCAAGGGGTCTGAAATATTCACAATGCACTGTATGTGTCTTAAAGGAGTCAACTTTAATATTTGGTGCCAAATTCGTAGCACGCAATGACTACGTCAAGCTGACTCTACAAACTTGTTGGCTGCATTTGCTGTTTGTTTTGGTTGTGTTTCAGATTACATTCTGCCAATAGTAATGAATGGTAAATAATGTATTGTGTCATTTTGGAGTCACTTTTCTTGTAAATGAAAATATAATATGTTTCTAAACACTTCTACATGAATCTGGATGCTACCATGGTTACGGATAGTCCTGAATGAATCGTGAATAATGATTAGTGAGGAAGTTAGACGCACAAATATCATATCCCCAAGACATGCTAACCTCTCACCATTACAATAACACGGGACGTTAGCATTTTTAGGGGGTAGTGTGTGTGTGTGTGTTTGTGTGCTCACTACCTCTGCTGTTCCCATGTGTTGTTACTCCAGCTGAATGGAGACATCCCTCCCAGGTTAAAGAAGAGTGCTCATGAGATCATCCTGGACTTCATACGCTCCAGACCACCTCTCAACCCTGTGAGTACTGACCTAGTCTCTGACCAGCTCTCAACCCAGTGAGTACTGACCTAGTCTCTGAACACCTCTCAACCCAGTGAGTACTGACCTAGTCTCAGACCAGCTGTGAGTACTGACCTAGTCTCAGACCACCTGTCAACCCAGTGAGTACTGACCTAGTCTCAGACCAGCTGTGAGTACTGACCTAGTCTCTGACCACCTCTCAACCCTGTGAGTACTGACCTAGTCTCTGACCACCTGTGAGTACTGACCTAGTCTCTGACCACCTCTCAACCCTGTGAGTACTGACCTAGTCTCTGACCACCTCTCAACCCTGTGAGTACTGACCTAGTCTCTGACCACCTGTCAACCCTGTGAGTACTGTTCATATTGTTGATAATATACATCATTGCCTATGATGCAGACCTATTTCACATTGTTAACATGCTGTGTTACGACAGACATGATGGTGATGAATTCTGACAGACTAACTGCTGTTACGACAGACATGATGGTGATGAATTCTGACAGACTAACTGCTGTTACGACAGACATGATGGTGATGAATTCTGACAGACTAACTGCTGTTACGACAGACATGATGGTGATGAATTCTGACAGACTAACTGCTGTGTTACGACAGACATGATGAAGAGGATGAATTGAGATGGTGGCTTGTCTGTCAGCTCCCTGCTGTTACCTCTGAGAGCACAGCGATGCGCACTAGGCTGTCATTAGTGCCCTTATTGGGATGCCTTCTTGTCCCCAAGGGGATGAATCCAGTTTTATTGAATTGAAAGGAATGGGATCTGCTTCAGTATGTGTTTCATTGGGGATGGTTGATGAGCGGTCTCTCGTGCTTCAGTATGTGTTTCATTGGGGATGGTTGATGAGCGGTCTCCTGCTTCAGAAGTCATTATCTGCTTGTCTGTCTGCGTGCAGGTTTCTGCCAGGAAGCTGAAGCCTCTTCCTGCGAGGCCGCGGAGCCTCCATGAGCGCCTCCTAGAGGGCATCAAACAGGAGAGGAAGCTACGGCCTGTATCACCTGACATGATCCGACGCAACCGCCTGGGTGAGCAGCACACACACACACACACACACACACACACACACACACACACACACACACACACACACACACACACCGCCTGGGTGAGCAGCACACACACACACACACACACACACACACACACACACACACACCGCCTGGGTGAGTACACACACACACACCGCCTGGGTGAGCAGCACACACACCGCCTGGGTGAGTACACACACACACACCGCCTGGGTGAGCAGCACACACACCCCACACACACACACACACACACACACACACACACACACACACACCGCCTGGGTGAGCAGCACACACACACGGTGTTACACTCTCACACACACACACACACACACACACACACACAGTGTTACACATGTTGACCCTCGCTCCATTTCCTACCCACATATTATTATATTAGTGTCACATATTAGAATGTGGACTTTGTTACCAGGTTTAGTATCATAATACTCAATACCATCACGATACCATTACGATACCATTACGATACCAAAACGATACCAAAACGATACCATCACGATACCATCACGATACCATATTAGCCAAAGTCACAAAATGGCACTTGATCCAGACAGATAAACTCGGCCACTGCTCTGTTCCATTGTTGGGCATCCTTTGAGTTCAAGATCATTACATTTGACATCTTTTACGTCAACATTTTTCAGAGACGTCTATGTATGCATTAATGAATCAATTATACAATCAATTTGACTTTGTTTTTACCAAGCCAACTACATAACAACATAATGGTAATCATTTATTTGAATGGTAAATCTCTGTTGATAAACTGGGTAAATCAAAGACGTAGCCTAGGCGTATTCACAATACAGGTGAATGCATATTCAATAGGAGCTTGTTTTGGCTGATTTAATGGGTTACAGATGACAGTCTGTTTCCCTTCCATTGATGACGTATTTTATTGTACTGATCCACAACATTTGCGTAGAAGCTTATTTTATAAAAGGGTGCGCTGTCTCTTTAACCAGTAATGAGGTCATTCACATGGCAAGAGGAGAGCGGCCCGGAGTCCGTTCGCTGAGGCAAGAGGAGAGCGGCCCGGAGTCCGTTCGCATGGCAAGAGGAGAGCGGCACGGAGTCCGTTCGCATGGCAAGAGGAGAGTGGCCCGGAGTCCGTTCGCTGAGGCAATAGATCCTCTTTGGGAGAGACATGAGAAACCGATTTTAAGTGAATTAATTAGGTTCTGGTGGCAATCAGCTTTTGAAATCAGCGTATTCTGTGTTATGGTTTGCATATTATCACAAACTAAGTACTAGATTAGTGAATTGAGGTTAGCTTTAGCTGTCAGCTACAAAGGAAAGTTGGCCTACAAAGCTCTTCCATTGTTCTAACTTGTATGGACATTTTTTTTGCGAACAGTAATTAGCAGTTTCAAAATTTCAACATGCCATGTCGCATTATTCAAGTGTGTTAACTTGTGTGCAGCATGAGTGGGGAGTTCACTTGATGCAGCCCAGATTCCCAGTGCAGCAGGCAGTGGGGAGTTAACATCAGCCACGGTGCGCTAGAAGGGGGACATGTATTCACACACATACAAACTCCAATCCAGTCAAGTCACATTTACTCCCTAGTATTCATTACATTACTCTGACAATATCACCCCATATCTGATGAATTTCATGTTCAATTTATCAAATCTACCAGGTTATCAGACCCAAACACAGACAGACATGCTTTAACATAATCCACTGGCAGCCGTCTGCACTGCCTTCAGACCCAGTCAGGGTTTCACAGAGCTGAGTGCGAGACTGGGAGAACTAGCGCCAAACGAGGACAGCCCATTAGTAGCAGACTGGGAGAGCTAGCGCCAAACGAGGACAGCCCATTAGTAGCAGACTGGGAGAACTAGCGCCAAACGAGGACAGCCCATTAGTAGCAGACTGGGAGAACTAGCGCCAAACGAGGACAGCCCATTAGTAGCAGACTGGGAGAACTAGCGCCAAACGAGGACAGCCCATTAGTAGCAGACTGGGAGAACTAGCGCCAAACGAGGACAGCCCATTAGTAGCAGACTGGGAGAACTAGCGCCAAACGAGGACAGCCCATTAGTAGCAGACTGGGAGAACTAGCGCCAAACGAGGACAGCCCATTAGTAGCAGACTGGGAGAACTAGCACCAAACGAGGACAGCCCATTAGTAGCAGACTGGGAGAACTAGCGCCAAACGAGGACAGCCCATTAGTAGCAGACTGGGAGAACTAGCGCCAAACGAGGACAGCCCATTAGTAGCAGACTGGGAGAACTAGCGCCAAACGAGGACAGCCCATTAGTAGCAGACTGGGGAGAACTAGCGCCAAACGAGGACAGCCCATTAGTAGCAGACTGGGGAGAACTAGCGCCAAACGAGGACAGCCCATTAGTAGCAGACTGGGAGAACTAGCGCCAAACGAGGACAGCCCATTAGTAGCAGACTGGGAGAACTAGCGCCAAACGAGGACAGCCCATTAGTAGCAGACTGGGAGAACTAGCGCCAAACGAGGACAGCCCATTAGTAGCAGACTGGGAGAACTAGCGCCAAACGAGGACAGCCCATTAGTAGCAGACTGGGAGAACTAGCGCCAAACGAGGACAGCCCATTAGTAGCAGACTGGGAGAACTAGCGCCAAACGAGGACAGCCCATTAGTAGCAGACTGGGAGAACTAGCGCCAAACGAGGACAGCCCATTAGTAGCAGACTGGGAGAACTAGCGCCAAACGAGGACAGCCCATTAGTAGCAGACTGGGAGAACTAGCGCCAAACGAGGACAGCCCATTAGTAGCAGACTGGGAGAACTAGCGCCAAACGAGGACAGCCCATTAGTAGCAGACTGGGAGAACTAGCGCCAAACGAGGACAGCCCATTAGTAGCAGACGGAAGACTTTGTGGCTACTCAACCACCCCTCAGTACTGTGACCTACAGTGGGGAGAACAAGTATTTGATACACTGCCGATTTTGCAGGTTTTCCTACTTACAAAGCATGTAGAGGTCTGTAATTTTTATCATAGGTACACTTCAACTGTGAGAGACGGAATCTAAAACAAAAATCCAGATAATCACATTGTATGATTTTTTAAGTAATTCATTTGCATTTTATTCCATGACATAAGTATTTGATACATCAGAAAATCAGAACTTAATATTTGGTACAGAAACCTTTGTTTGCAATTACAGAGATCATACATTTCCTGTTGGTCTTGACCAGGTTTGCACACACTGCAGCAGGGATTTTGGCCCACTCCTCCATACAGACCTCCAGATCCTTCAGGTTTCGGGGCTGTCGCTGGGCAATACGGACTTTCAGCTCCCTCCAAAGATTTTTCTATTGGGTTCAGGTCTGGAGACTGGCTAGGCCACTCCAGGACCTTGAGATGCTTCTTACGGAGCCACTCCTTAGTTGCCCTGGCTGTGTGTTCGGGTCGTTGTCATGCTGGAAGACCCAGCCACGACCCATCTTCAATGCTCTTACTGAGGGAAGGAGGTTGTTGGCCAAGATCTCGCGATACATGGCCCCATCCATCCTCCCCTCAATAAGGTGCAGTCGTCCTGTCCCCTTTTGCAGAAAAGCATCCCCAAAGAATGATGTTTCCACCTCCATGCTTCACCATTGGGATGGTGTTCTTGGGGTTGTACTCATCCTTCTTCTTCCTCCAAACACGGCGAGTGGAGTTTAGATCAAAAAGCTCCATTTTTGTCTCATCAGACCACATGACCTTCTCCCATTCCTCCTCTGGATCATCCAGATGGTCATTGGCAAACTTCAGTTGGGCCTGGACATGCGCTGGCTTGAGCAGGGGGACCTTGCGTGCACTGCAGGATTTTAATCCATGACGGCTTAGTGTGTTACTAATGGTTTTCTTTGAGACTGTGGTCCCAGCTCTCTTCAGGTCATTGACCAGGTCCTGCCGTGTAGTTCTGGGCTGATCCCTCACCTTCATGATCATTGATGCCCCACGAGGTGAGATCTTGCTTGGAGCCCCAGACCGAGGGTGATTGACCGTCATCTTGAACTTCTTCCATTTTCTAATAATTGCGCCAACAGTTGTTGCCTTCTCACCAAGCTGCTTGCCTATTGTCCTGTAGCCCATCCCAGCCTTGTGCAGGTCTACAGTTTTATCCCTGATGTCCTTACACAGCTCTCTGGTCTTGGCCATTGTGGAGAGGTTGGAGTCTGTTTGATTGAGTGTGTGGACAGGTGTCTTTTATACAGGTAACGAGTTCAAACAGGTGCAGTTAATACAGGTCATGAGTGGAGAACAGGAGGTCTTCTTAAAGAAAAACTAACAGGTCTGTGAGAGCCGGAATTCTTACTGGTTGGTAGGTGATCAAATACTTATGTCATGCAATAAAATGCAAATGAATTACTTAAAAATCATACAATGTGATTTTCTGGATTTTTGTTTTAGATTCCGTCTCTCACAGTTGAAGTGTACCTATGATAAAAATTACAGACCTCTACATGCTTTGTAAGTAGGAAAACCTGCAAAATCGGCAGTGTATCAAATACTTGTTCTCCCCACTGTATAACTTGTCTGTGTAAGCAGTATATAAGAGAACTAACAGACTGCCCCGGCAGAGCTCTCGACCGACGTGTACTATGGTGCATTAAGTTGGCCTGGACCGGGGTTGGCCTGGACCGGGGTTGTCCGGGACCGGGGTTGTCCGGGACCGGGACCTGGAGAGATACCCTCCTGTAGGTTTTCATTCCAACCTGCTAATTATCAGAATCCGGTGTGCTCGATTGGGGTTGGAGCAGGGAGCTGAGGGACGGTGGCTCTCCAGGAGCAGGGTTGGACAATCCTGGCCTAGACCATTCTCATTAAATTCCAAATAAGACACTTTAGTCATCAACTTTGTAAAGAAAACATCCATTTAATTATTCAAGTAATTGTCTTAGAGGCGATTATTATTATTTTTTTATCACTCACACCCGAAAGGTAACATTTTTGATTCATGCTGTGACGTGGGCGAGCTTGTCACATGCACACGCAGAAGCGAAACGACCAAGGGAAAACTCACGCGCTCTCGACCGGGACCTGCTTATTCGTTATATCCACCTTATTTTCAAACACCTTTCAAAGACGGAAGTCAAAACGTGGAAACTATGGATGCAACTTCCCCCGCACTCGTTATCATAATTCTTCATATGCGCGACACTAAAAACCCCGCCATTAGCATGTTCCTGCATTATTTAGTAAACAACTACAATAATAATACTAATCAAAGTTGGCAAGCTAAGACCGGTATGTATCACCAAGGTAGAAGGTGGGAGTATTCTCAAAGTCAACTTATGAGAGGAGACGGAAAAACAGTCCCCCACCCAGCAGGACTCCTCACCGGCTGGGAGGATGATATGAAACTGTGGCCGTCCATAACGTATGCCAAAATATGTGCATATATCATTGATTCTCTTGCTGTTGATGGTCAGGCTATGGGAAATCTTAAAAGCTCAGAAGTCTACAAGTATATTTACAGCGAGAAATTTGGGACCGTTCTGTCGAAGTCCATCGGAGACGAAGATGAGTGGATCTTCCGCAAAGCAGAGGCGGAGCCAAACCCACCAAACATGGCTACTAGCTACATTTTACATTTTAGTCATTTAGCAGACGCTCTTATCCAGAGCGATTTTACAGTTAGTGAGTGCATACATTTTTTATACTGGCCCCCCGTGGGAAATGAACCCACAACCCTGCCGTTGCAAGCGCCATGCTCTACCAACTGAGCTACAGGGGACCAATTAGCTAGCATGGAAGGAGAATTACTGATATTGTCGGTGAGATTAATAGCAACTACTTATTGTATGACCTCCTATACACTATATTAGGCCCAGCCTTTGGAACTTTGGTTTTCCTAGATATGGCTACTGTATTGTGATCACTAGATCCGATAAATCTGGATACTGCTTTCAAGCACATTTCTGCAGCATTAGTAAAGATGTGATCAATACATGTTGATGGTTTCATTCCTGTGATGAAGTTACAGTATGTAGGCTCCTCCCACGTAACACTTGAACCAGTGTTACTGCAGCTCTGTTCTGCAGCAGACATCCCATCATGCACTGGGATTACCTTTGACCTTTGGCACTTGACCCCTCACCACCTCTTCCTCTGTTATGGTGTCTTTCTGAAGCCCTCCTTTTGTGATCAAATGTTTTTATTATTTTTAATAACAAAACCGATACACATGGACAGAGAAACAAGTGACCCGACCTATCAAGACCAACAGCTATTTTCAGGTCTCTCCAGAGATGTTCGATCGGGTTCATGTCCAGGCTCTGGCTGGGCCACTCAAGGACATTCAGAGACTTGTCCCGAAGCCACTCCTGTGTTGTCTTGGCTGTGTGCTTAGGGTCGTTGTCCTGTTGGAATGTGAACCTTCGCCCCAGTCTGAGGTCCTGAGCACTCTGGAGCAGGTTTTCGTCAAGGGTCTCTCTGTACTTTGCTCTGTTCATCTTTGCCTCGATCCTGACTAGTCTCCCAGTCCCTGCCGCTGAAAAACATCCCCACAGCATGATGCTGCCACCACCATGCTTCATCGTAGGGATGGTGCCAGGTTTCCTCCAGACATGACGCTTGGCATTCAGGCCAAAGAGTTCAATCTTGGTTTCATCAGACCAGAGAATCTTTTCTCATGGTCTGAGAGTCCTTTAGGTGCCTTTTGGAAAACTCCAAGAGGGCTGTCATGTGCCTTTTACTGAGGAGTGGCTTCGGTCTGGCCTCTCTACCATAAAGGCCTGATTGGTGGAGTGCTGCAGAGATGGTTGTCCTTCTGGAAGGTTCTCCCATCTCCACAGAGGAGCTCTGTCAGAGTGACCATTGGGTGCTTGGTCACCTCCCTGACCAAGGCCCTTCTCCCCTGATTGCTCAGTTTGACCGGGCGGCCAGCTCTAGGAAGAGTCTTGGTGGTTCCAAACTTCTTCCATTTAAGAATGATGGAGGCCACTGTGTTCTTGGGGACCTTCAATGCTGCAGAAATGTTCTGGTACCCTTCCCCAGATCTGTGCCTTGACATTATCCTGTCTCGGAGCTCTACGGACAATTCCTTCGACCTCATGGCTTGGTTTTTGCTCTGACATGCACTGTCAACTGTGGGTCCTTATATAGACAGGTGTGTGTGCCTTTCCAAATCATGTCCAATCAATTGAATTTACCACAGGTGGACTCCAATCAAGTTGTAGAAACATCTCAAGGATGATCAATGGAAACCGGATGCACCTGAGCTCAATTTCGAGTCTCATTGCGAAGGGTCTGAATACTTATATAAATAGGGTATTTCTCTTTTTAAAATTTGCAAAAATGTATAAAAACCTGTTTTTGCTTTGTCGTTATGGGGCATTGTGTGTAGATTGAGGATTTTTATTTAATCCATTTTAGAATAAGGCTGTAACGTAACAAAATGTGGAAAAAGTCAAAGCGTCTGAATACTTTCGGAATGGACTGGTACCGGGGGACCTTCAGATGAGTATTGTGAGGCCCGTGGGCGTCCTAGAGCAAAACAGCCAACATGTACGTGTTCGTGAGAGTCTCATCTTTCCATAGAGGGGTTATAGTTCGTTGGCCAAACCGTTCGGACGCTACAGACGATTTTGTGAGAAGACCGGTTTTCGGGATGTCTCATGGTCTGACAAACACCGCTCTAGCTCTGTCACCTTTAACCGCAGATGCAGAAGTGCAACATCGGAGGATGCGGTGGATTGAGACGCATCCAATGCAAAAAAACATATCTCTAGTTTAAACTGACAGATTTTTTTTTATGGGGATTTTTAAATTATGCTATTTAGATTTCCGTGGGGGCACGGACATCAACCTTAGTGGGTCAAAGCTGTTGCAGCTTTGATGAGAATGGGTGTGTTACTGTGTGTTGTCGTCTTGAAGCTGTATGATTATTCATTCAAGGAAGTGGATGCTTCACTTCATGCCTGGAAGATTCCGTGCTAGCCGACATGTTGAAGGTGAAGTTAAGATAAGAGTACAGAAAACCGAGGAGAGTCATGAAAAAATACATAGTAGCTGGTTCTCCTGTTCAACGTGTGGTCTCCTGGTTCTCCTGTTCAACGTGTGGTCTCCTGGTTCTCCTGTTCAACGTGTGGTCTCCTGGTTCTCCTGTTCAACGTGTGGTCTCCTGGTTCTCCTGTTCAACGTGTGGTCTCCTGGTTCTCCTGTTCAACGTGTGGTCTCCTGGTTCTCCTGTTCAACGTGTGGTCTCCTGGTTCTCCTGTTCAACGTGTGGTCTCCTGGTTCTCCTGTTCAACGTGTGGTCTCCTGGTTCTCCTGTTCAACGTGTGGTCTCCTGGTTCTCCTGTTCAACGGGTGGTCTCCTGGTTCTCCTGTTCAACGTGTGGTCTCCTGGTTCTCCTGTTCAACGTGTGTTCTCCTGGTTCTACAGAACAGCCCAATGTTCAGTAACTGCATCCCAAATGGCACCCTACTGCCTATAATAGTGCACTACTTTAGACTGCTCTGGTCAACAGTAGTGCACTATGTAGTGAGTAGGATGCCATTTGGGACAAAGACAATGAATCCCTAGGAGCAGCGTTGTTCAGCCAGATCCCCATGTTGAAGCGTATTGTCTTCCTGTGACTAATGATGTCCTCTCTGACTCCTCCCACAGACCTGTCCACTCCAGATGCCCCCAGGAAGCACGGCGCCAGCACCCCGTCCCCGTCCCCGTCCTGGCCACCAGCTCACGGGATGGGAGGGACTCTGGGTCAGAGGAAGAGGCTGCTGAAGGCGCCCACGCTGGCTGAACTGGAAAGCTCAGAGTCTGACGTACGTGTCTGTGTGTGGATAGAATGGGATTGTTTGTGGTATCCATACATCACCTACACGAAAGCTGCTTTTCTACAACGAGGAGTACAAGCTCTTGACTTGAACACAGAGACAAGTGCATCTAGTCCTGTATCTAGCCCTGTATCTAGCCCTGTATCTAGCCCTGTATCTAGCCCTGTATCTAGCCCCGTATCCAGAGTGTATCTAGCCCTGTATCCAGAGTGTACCTAGCCCTGTATCTAGCCCTGTATCTAGCCCGTATCCAGAGTGTATCTAGCCCTGTATCCAGTGGCAGAAATGAGTCGATGTTGTCGTCTGAAATGATCATGTTTTCTGAGGAGCAGGTTAGTCTGTAATGGTGTCTCTATACCTACATCAGTCATGTATCATGATCTCCTCATTAACAGGATGAGCCCAGTCTCAGCTCCTCCATGTTGGACGCCTCGTCTCCTGAATCTGTCCTGGGGAAGAACAGTAAGATACCTTCACTCTCTTTTTGTTGATGTTGAAAGTTGTATTTATACAATTTTCACTATGAATTCATAAACCGTTCCATATTCCACGAAAACGTACACATTACTGAATGACAAAGTACATTTCTAGACGTTCCATAACACCAATCATGAACACTAGCTAGTACACTAGATCCCTCTACTCTTTGAAGGCTCCCCAGGTATAGAAAAACTAATGTTGCATCCCAAATTGCACCCTATTCACTAGATGGTGCACTACTGTTTTTATCAAGCTATTTTTATTTGATATTTGAAAGATTATACAGACAACCCATTCAAACATGTAGAAGGCAAAACACACACTGATCCCCATCAACCCCCCATGGTCCAATACAGCCCCACCCAAACACAGTGATCCCCTAGCACATCATAAAATAAATGGGATGCATGCCAGCAAAGACACAACACTATAAACAATACATTAGTTGCACTATAACGGTGACAAACTGTTAGGGCCTCCATCAGCGGAGCCTCGTCTGCCAGCGAAACTGGTCATTCAGCCTCATTTACTGGCTTTTAAAAACACATAGCTGATATGGCTGACTTGCTTAAACAAATGTGGTTTCTACTGACAATTGAGATGTACAAACTATGGCATAAGGGGACGACGAGCGGACGAGAGGCAATCCGTAATTTCGATTTAAGACATTAATGAGCGAGCTAGGACAGACGTAGTCAATATAACTATTTGTTCAGCCCCTTTGAAATGTACAGCGACAGAATTCAGAACATGGGCCGTTCTTACAGTGTTCTCCCTGTACACCAAGTCAGAACCGTGGGATAAATAAAGGGGGCATATAAGCAGACAATGAAAGCTCTTACAATATTCAATGATTACATTTCTCTAAAACAGGTTATAGGCTACATGTGCACCACCAAGTCAGAACAGTAGGCTAAATTATGAGGGGGGAAGGGACCAAATTATTAGGGTGAGGCACATGGGCTACTAACAGCTTACTACACAACATACACTTAGTATTACTTTCTTAGCTACAGTATACATATCTCCCTGGCATATTACATCATTTATGCAGCAGCATACAATACATTTTTGGTCTCACCTTGTTGTGCTGTTCTCACTGTTGAATTTGCGATTTCCAACTTGTTGTGTAATGTTTATGGCCGATGAGCACCGATACGTTTTTATCTATAATTTCTCTTCATAATTTGTCTTCACAAGGCTTGAAAAGGATTTGCTAATATATTGGCGACTTGATTCATGATGATGATGATGACTGCTAGCTTGTTAGTTAAGATTTTGAAAGTATGATGTTGACATGATCAGTCCAATCAAAGCTACGGTAGATATAACGTGATTTGATGTCATTTTATCTGTGGCCAATGACCTTGAGCCTCCTTGAATGGGCATTTCTAATGTAACTCCATGGCAGCACCCAAGGGGCTTGCATTTTCTAGCTCTACCAGTAGATTTTGCGGTGACGTAGTGTCCCCATGAGTGACAGAACACTGAGCCAATCACGGTTCAACTAGAGAACATTACCAACCCCTACGCTCCGTATTTTCCGCTGGCTGCCCCACCACCACAGAAAGCACTGAGCTAGGCTGAAACACCACCACAGAAAGCACTGAGCTAGGCTGAAACACCACCACAGAAAGCACTGAGCTAGGCTGAAACACCACCACAGAAAGCACTGATTTAGGCTGAAACACCACCACAGAAAGCACTGAGCTGGCTGCCCCACCACCACAGAAAGCACTGAGCTGGCTGCCCCACCACCACAGAAAGCACTGAGCTGGCTGCCCCACCACCACAGAAAGCACTGAGCTAGGCTGAAACACCGCCACAGAAAGCACTGAGCTAGGCTGAAACACCACCACAGAAAGCACTGAGCTAGGCTGAAACACTACCACAGAAAGCACTGAGCTAGGCTGAAACACCACCACAGAAAGCACTGAGCTAGGCTGAAACACCACCACAGAAAGCACTGAGCTGGCTGCCCCACCACCACAGAAAGCACTGAGCTAGGCTGAAACACCACCACAGAAAGCACTGAGCTAGGCTGAAACACCACCACAGAAAGCACTGAGCTAGGCTGAAACACCGCCACAGAAAGCACTGAGCTAGGCTGAAACACCACCACAGAAAGCACTGAGCTAGGCTGAAACACCACCACAGAAAGCACTGAGCTAGGCTGAAAAACCACCACAGAAAGCACTGAGCTAGGCTGTCCCACCACCACAGAAAGCACTGAGCTAGGCTGTCCCACCACCACAGAAAGCACTGAGCTGGCTGCCCCACCACCACAGAAAGCACTGAGCTAGGCTGAAACGCCACCACAGAAAGCACTGAGCTAGGCTGAAACACCGCCACAGAAAGCACTGAGCTAGGCTGAAACACCACCACAGAAAGCACTGAGCTAGGCTGAAACACCACCACAGAAAGCACTGAGCTAGGCTGAAACACCACCACAGAAAGCACTGATTTAGGCTGAAACACCACCACAGAAAGCACTGAGCTGGCTGCCCCACCACCACAGAAAGCACTGAGCTGGCTGCCCCACCACCACAGAAAGCACTGAGCTGGCTGCCCCACCACCACAGAAAGCACTGAGCTAGGCTGAAACACCGCCACAGAAAGCACTGAGCTAGGCTGAAACACCACCACAGAAAGCACTGAGCTAGGCTGAAACACTACCACAGAAAGCACTGAGCTAGGCTGAAACACCACCACAGAAAGCACTGAGCTAGGCTGAAACACCACCACAGAAAGCACTGAGCTGGCTGCCCCACCACCACAGAAAGCACTGAGCTAGGCTGAAACACCACCACAGAAAGCACTGAGCTAGGCTGAAACACCACCACAGAAAGCACTGAGCTGGCTGCCCCACCACCACAGAAAGCACTGAGCTAGGCTGAAACACCACCACAGAAAGCACTGAGCTGGCTGCCCCACCACCACAGAAAGCACTGAGCTAGGCTGAAACGCCACCACAGAAAGCACTGAGCTAGGCTGAAACACCGCCACAGAAAGCACTGAGCTAGGCTGAAACACCACCACAGAAAGCACTGAGCTAGGGCTGAAACACCACCACAGAAAGCACTGAGCTAGGCTGAAACACCACCACAGAAAGCACTGAGCTAGGCTGAAACACCACCACAGAAAGCACTGAGCTAGGCTGAAACACCGCCACAGAAAGCACTGAGCTAGGCTGAAACACCACCACAGAAAGCACTGAGCTAGGCTGAAACACCACCACAGAAAGCACTGAGCTAGGCTGAAACACCACCACAGAAAGCACTGAGCTAGGCTGTCCCACCACCACAGAAAGCACTGAGCTAGGCTGAAACACCACCACAGAAAGCACTGAGCTGGCTGCCCCACCACCACAGAAAGCACTGAGCTAGGCTGAAACGCCACCACAGAAAGCACTGAGCTAGGCTGAAACACCGCCACAGAAAGCACTGAGCTAGGCTGAAACACCACCACAGAAAGCACTGATTTAGGCTGAAACACCACCACAGAAAGCACTGAGCTAGGCTGAAACACCACCACAGAAAATACTGATTTAGGCTGAAACACCACCACAGAAAGCACTGAGCTGGCTGCCCCACCACCACAGAAAGCACTGAGCTGGCTGCCCCACCACCACAGAAAGCACTGAGCTGGCTGCCCCACCACCACAGAAAGCACTGAGCTAGGCTGAAACACCGCCACAGAAAGCACTGAGCTAGGCTGAAACACCACCACAGAAAGCACTGAGCTAGGCTGAAACACTACCACAGAAAGCACTGAGCTAGGCTGAAACACCACCACAGAAAGCACTGAGCTAGGCTGAAACACCACCACAGAAAGCACTGAGCTGGCTGCCCCACCACCACAGAAAGCACTGAGCTAGGCTGAAACACCACCACAGAAAGCACTGAGCTGGCTGCCCCACCACCACAGAAAGCACTGAGCTAGGCTGAAACGCCACCACAGAAAGCACTGAGCTAGGCTGAAACACCGCCACAGAAAGCACTGAGCTAGGCTGAAACACCACCACAGAAAGCACTGAGCTAGGCTGAAACACCACCACAGAAAGCACTGAGCTAGGCTGAAACACCACCACAGAAAGCACTGAGCTAGGCTGAAACACCACCACAGAAAGCACTGAGCTGGCTGCCCCACCACCACAGAAAGCACTGAGCTAGGCTGAAACACCACCACAGAAAGCACTGAGCTAGGCTGAAACACCACCACAGAAAGCACTGAGCTGGCTGCCCCACCACCACAGAAAGCACTGAGCTAGGCTGCCCCACCACCACAGAAAGCACTGAGCTAGGCTGAAACACAGCCACAGAAAGCACTGAGCTAGGCTGAAACACCACCACAGAAAGCACTGAGCTAGGCTGAAACACCACCACAGAAAGCACTGAGCTAGGCTGAAACACCACCACAGAAAGCACTGAGCTAGGCTGAAACACCACCACAGAAAGCACTGAGCTGGCTGCCCCACCACCACAGAAAGCACTGAGCTAGGCTGAAACACCACCACAGAAAGCACTGAGCTGGCTGCCCCACCACCACAGAAAGCACTGAGCTAGGCTGAAACACCACCACAGAAAGCACTGAGCTAGGCTGAAACACCACCACAGAAAGCACTGAGCTAGGCTGAAACACCACCACAGAAAGCACTGAGCTAGGCTGAAACACCACCACAGAAAGCACTGAGCTAGGGCTGAAACACCACCACAGAAAGCACTGAGCTAGGCTGAAACACCACCACAGAAAGCACTGAGCTAGGCTGAAACACCACCACAGAAAGCACTGAGCTAGGCTGTCCCACCACCACAGAAAGCACTGAGCTAGGCTGAAACACCACCACAGAAAGCACTGAGCTAGGCTGAAACACCACCACAGAAAGCACTGAGCTAGGCTTAAACACCACCACAGAAAGCACTGAGCTAGGCTGAAACACCACCACAGAAAGCACTGAGCTAGGGTGAAACACCACCACAGAAAGCACTGAGCTAGGCTGAAACACCACCACAGAAAGCACTGAGCTAGGCTGAAACACCACCACAGAAAGCACTGAGCTAGGCTGAAACACCACCACAGAAAGCACTGAGCTAGGCTGAAACACCACCACAGAAAGCACTGAGCTGGCTGCCCCACCACCACAGAAAGCACTGAGCTAGGCTGAAACACCACCACAGAAAGCACTGAGCTAGGCTGAAACACCACCACAGAAAGCACTGAGCTAGGCTGAAACACCACCACAGAAAGCACTGAGCTAGGCTGAAACACCACCACAGAAAGCACTGAGCTGGCTGCCCCACCACCACAGAAAGCACTGAGCTAGGCTGAAACACCACCACAGAAAGCACTGAGCTGGCTGCCCCACCACCACAGAAAGCACTGAGCTAGGCTGAAACACCACCACAGAAAGCACTGAGCTAGGCTGAAACACCACCACAGAAAGCACTGAGCTAGGCTGAAACACCACCACAGAAAGCACTGAGCTAGGCTGAAACACCACCACAGAAAGCACTGAGCTAGGCTGAAACACCACCACAGAAAGCACTGAGCTAGGCTGAAACACCACCACAGAAAGCACTGAGCTAGGCTGAAACACCACCACAGAAAGCACTGAGCTAGGCTGAAACACCACCACAGAAAGCACTGAGCTAGGCTGTCCCACCACCACAGAAAGCACTGAGCTAGGCTGAAACACCACCACAGAAAGCACTGAGCTAGGCTGAAACACCACCACAGAAAGCACTGAGCTAGGCTGAAACACCACCACAGAAAGCACTGAGCTAGGCTGAAACACCACCACAGAAAGCACTGAGCTAGGCTGAAACACCACCACAGAAAGCACTGAGCTAGGCTGAAACACCACCACAGAAAGCACTGAGCTAGGCTGAAACACCACCACAGAAAGCACTGAGCTAGGCTGAAACACCACCACAGAAAGCACTGAGCTAGGCTGAAACACCACCACAGAAAGCACTGAGCTAGGCTGAAACACCACCACAGAAAGCACTGAGCTGGCTGCCCCACCACCACAGAAAGCACTGAGCTAGGCTGAAACACCACCACAGAAAGCACTGAGCTGGCTGCCCCACCACCACAGAAAGCACTGAGCTAGGCTGAAACACCACCACAGAAAGCACTGAGCTATCCTGAAACACCACCACAGAAAGCACTGAGCTGGCTGCCCCACCACCACAGAAAGCACTGAGCTAGGCTGAAACACCACCACAGAAAGCACTGAGCTAGGCTGAAACACCACCACAGAAAGCACTGAGCTAGGCTGAAACACCACCACAGAAAGCACTGAGCTAGGCTGAAACACCACCACAGAAAGCACTGAGCTGGCTGCCCCACCACCACAGAAAGCACTGAGCTAGGCTGAAACACCACCACAGAAAGCACTGAGCTGGCTGCCCCACCACCACAGAAAGCACTGAGCTAGGCTGAAACACCACCACAGAAAGCACTGAGCTAGGCTGAAACACCACCACAGAAAGCACTGAGCTGGCTGCCCCACCACCACAGAAAGCACTGAGCTAGGCTGAAACACCACCACAGAAAGCACTGAGCTGGCTGCCCCACCACCACAGAAAGCACTGAGCTAGGCTGAAACACCACCACAGAAAGCACTGAGCTGGCTGCCCCACCACCACAGAAAGCACTGAGCTAGGCTGAAACACCACCACAGAAAGCACTGAGCTAGGCTGAAACACCACCACAGAAAGCACTGAGCTGGCTGCCCCACCACCACAGAAAGCACTGAGCTAGGCTGAAACACCACCACAGAAAGCACTGAGCTAGGCTGAAACACCACCACAGAAAGCACTGAGCTGGCTGCCCCACCACCACAGAAAGCACTGAGCTAGGCTGAAACACCACCACAGAAAGCACTGAGCTAGGCTGAAACACCACCACAGAAAGCACTGAGCTAGGCTGAAACACCACCACAGAAAGCACTGAGCTAGGCTGAAACACCACCACAGAAAGCACTGAGCTAGGCTGAAACACCACCACAGAAAGCACTGAGCTAGGCTGAAACACCACCACAGAAAGCACTGAGCTAGGCTGAAACACCACCACAGAAAGCACTGAGCTGGCTGCCCCACCACCACAGAAAGCACTGAGCTAGGCTGAAACACCACCACAGAAAGCACTGAGCTGGCTGCCCCACCACCACAGAAAGCACTGAGCTAGGCTGAAACACCACCACAGAAAGCACTGAGCTAGGCTGAAACACCACCACAGAAAGCACTGAGCTGGCTGCCCCACCACCACAGAAAGCACTGAGCTAGGCTGAAACACCACCACAGAAAGCACTGAGCTAGGCTGAAACACCACCACAGAAAGCACTGAGCTAGGCTGAAACACCACCACAGAAAGCACTGAGCTAGGCTGAAACACCACCACAGAAAGCACTGAGCTAGGCTGAAACACCACCACAGAAAGCACTGAGCTAGGCTGAAACACCACCACAGAAAGCACTGAGCTAGGCTGAAACACCACCACAGAAAGCACTGAGCTGGCTGCCCCACCACCACAGAAAGCACTGAGCTAGGCTGAAACACCACCACAGAAAGCACTGAGCTGGCTGCCCCACCACCACAGAAAGCACTGAGCTAGGCTGAAACACCACCACAGAAAGCACTGAGCTAGGCTGAAACACCACCACAGAAAGCACTGAGCTGGCTGCCCCACCACCACAGAAAGCACTGAGCTAGGCTGAAACACCACCACAGAAAGCACTGAGCTAGGCTGAAACACCACCACAAAAAGCACTGAGCTAGGCTGAAACACCACCACAGAAAGCACTGAGCTAGGCTGAAACACCACCACAGAAAGCACTGAGCTAGGCTGAAACACCACCACAGAAAGCACTGAGCTGGCTGCCCCACCACCACAGAAAGCACTGAGCTAGGCTGAAACACCACCACAGAAAGCACTGAGCTGGCTGCCCCACCACCACAGAAAGCACTGAGCTAGGCTGAAACACCACCACAGAAAGCACTGAGCTAGGCTGAAACACCACCACAGAAAGCACTGAGCTGGCTGCCCCACCACCACAGAAAGCACTGAGCTAGGCTGAAACACCACCACAGAAAGCACTGAGCTGGCTGCCCCACCACCACAGAAAGCACTGAGCTGGCTGCCCCACCACCACAGAAAGCACTGAGCTGGCTGCCCCACCACCACAGAAAGCACTGAGCTAGGCTGAAACACCGCCACAGAAAGCACTGAGCTAGGCTGAAACACCACCACAGAAAGCACTGAGCTAGGCTGAAACACCACCACAGAAAGCACTGGAGCTGGCTGCCCCACCACCACAGAAAGCACTGAGCTAGGCTGAAACACCACCACAGAAAGCACTGAGCTGGCTGCCCCACCACCACAGAAAGCACTGAGCTAGGCTGAAACGCCACCACAGAAAGCACTGAGCTAGGCTGAAACACCGCCACAGAAAGCACTGAGCTAGGCTGAAACACCACCACAGAAAGCACTGAGCTAGGCTGAAACACCACCACAGAAAGCACTGAGCTAGGCTGAAACACCACCACAGAAAGCACTGAGCTAGGCTGAAACACCACCACAGAAAGCACTGAGCTGGCTGCCCCACCACCACAGAAAGCACTGAGCTAGGCTGAAACACCACCACAGAAAGCACTGAGCTAGGCTGAAACACCACCACAGAAAGCACTGAGCTGGCTGCCCCACCACCACAGAAAGCACTGAGCTAGGCTGCCCCACCACCACAGAAAGCACTGAGCTAGGCTGAAACACAGCCACAGAAAGCACTGAGCTAGGCTGAAACACCACCACAGAAAGCACTGAGCTAGGCTGAAACACCACCACAGAAAGCACTGAGCTAGGCTGAAACACCACCACAGAAAGCACTGAGCTAGGCTGAAACACCACCACAGAAAGCACTGAGCTGGCTGCCCCACCACCACAGAAAGCACTGAGCTAGGCTGAAACACCACCACAGAAAGCACTGAGCTGGCTGCCCCACCACCACAGAAAGCACTGAGCTAGGCTGAAACACCACCACAGAAAGCACTGAGCTAGGCTGAAACACCACCACAGAAAGCACTGAGCTAGGCTGAAACACCACCACAGAAAGCACTGAGCTAGGCTGAAACACCACCACAGAAAGCACTGAGCTAGGCTGAAACACCACCACAGAAAGCACTGAGCTAGGCTGAAACACCACCACAGAAAGCACTGAGCTAGGCTGAAACACCACCACAGAAAGCACTGAGCTAGGCTGTCCCACCACCACAGAAAGCACTGAGCTAGGCTGAAACACCACCACAGAAAGCACTGAGCTAGGCTGAAACACCACCACAGAAAGCACTGAGCTAGGCTTAAACACCACCACAGAAAGCACTGAGCTAGGCTGAAACACCACCACAGAAAGCACTGAGCTAGGGTGAAACACCACCACAGAAAGCACTGAGCTAGGCTGAAACACCACCACAGAAAGCACTGAGCTAGGCTGAAACACCACCACAGAAAGCACTGAGCTAGGCTGAAACACCACCACAGAAAGCACTGAGCTAGGCTGAAACACCACCACAGAAAGCACTGAGCTGGCTGCCCCACCACCACAGAAAGCACTGAGCTAGGCTGAAACACCACCACAGAAAGCACTGAGCTAGGCTGAAACACCACCACAGAAAGCACTGAGCTAGGCTGAAACACCACCACAGAAAGCACTGAGCTAGGCTGAAACACCACCACAGAAAGCACTGAGCTGGCTGCCCCACCACCACAGAAAGCACTGAGCTAGGCTGAAACACCACCACAGAAAGCACTGAGCTGGCTGCCCCACCACCACAGAAAGCACTGAGCTAGGCTGAAACACCACCACAGAAAGCACTGAGCTAGGCTGAAACACCACCACAGAAAGCACTGAGCTAGGCTGAAACACCACCACAGAAAGCACTGAGCTAGGCTGAAACACCACCACAGAAAGCACTGAGCTAGGCTGAAACACCACCACAGAAAGCACTGAGCTAGGCTGAAACACCACCACAGAAAGCACTGAGCTAGGCTGAAACACCACCACAGAAAGCACTGAGCTAGGCTGAAACACCACCACAGAAAGCACTGAGCTAGGCTGTCCCACCACCACAGAAAGCACTGAGCTAGGCTGAAACACCACCACAGAAAGCACTGAGCTAGGCTGAAACACCACCACAGAAAGCACTGAGCTAGGCTGAAACACCACCACAGAAAGCACTGAGCTAGGCTGAAACACCACCACAGAAAGCACTGAGCTAGGCTGAAACACCACCACAGAAAGCACTGAGCTAGGCTGAAACACCACCACAGAAAGCACTGAGCTAGGCTGAAACACCACCACAGAAAGCACTGAGCTAGGCTGAAACACCACCACAGAAAGCACTGAGCTAGGCTGAAACACCACCACAGAAAGCACTGAGCTAGGCTGAAACACCACCACAGAAAGCACTGAGCTGGCTGCCCCACCACCACAGAAAGCACTGAGCTAGGCTGAAACACCACCACAGAAAGCACTGAGCTGGCTGCCCCACCACCACAGAAAGCACTGAGCTAGGCTGAAACACCACCACAGAAAGCACTGAGCTATCCTGGAAACACCACCACAGAAAGCACTGAGCTGGCTGCCCCACCACCACAGAAAGCACTGAGCTAGGCTGAAACACCACCACAGAAAGCACTGAGCTAGGCTGAAACACCACCACAGAAAGCACTGAGCTAGGCTGAAACACCACCACAGAAAGCACTGAGCTAGGCTGAAACACCACCACAGAAAGCACTGAGCTGGCTGCCCCACCACCACAGAAAGCACTGAGCTAGGCTGAAACACCACCACAGAAAGCACTGAGCTGGCTGCCCCACCACCACAGAAAGCACTGAGCTAGGCTGAAACACCACCACAGAAAGCACTGAGCTAGGCTGAAACACCACCACAGAAAGCACTGAGCTGGCTGCCCCACCACCACAGAAAGCACTGAGCTAGGCTGAAACACCACCACAGAAAGCACTGAGCTGGCTGCCCCACCACCACAGAAAGCACTGAGCTAGGCTGAAACACCACCACAGAAAGCACTGAGCTGGCTGCCCCACCACCACAGAAAGCACTGAGCTAGGCTGAAACACCACCACAGAAAGCACTGAGCTAGGCTGAAACACCACCACAGAAAGCACTGAGCTGGCTGCCCCACCACCACAGAAAGCACTGAGCTAGGCTGAAACACCACCACAGAAAGCACTGAGCTAGGCTGAAACACCACCACAGAAAGCACTGAGCTGGCTGCCCCCACCACCACAGAAAGCACTGAGCTAGGCTGAAACACCACCACAGAAAGCACTGAGCTAGGCTGAAACACCACCACAGAAAGCACTGAGCTAGGCTGAAACACCACCACAGAAAGCACTGAGCTAGGCTGAAACACCACCACAGAAAGCACTGAGCTAGGCTGAAACACCACCACAGAAAGCACTGAGCTAGGCTGAAACACCACCACAGAAAGCACTGAGCTAGGCTGAAACACCACCACAGAAAGCACTGAGCTGGCTGCCCCACCACCACAGAAAGCACTGAGCTAGGCTGAAACACCACCACAGAAAGCACTGAGCTGGCTGCCCCACCACCACAGAAAGCACTGAGCTAGGCTGAAACACCACCACAGAAAGCACTGAGCTAGGCTGAAACACCACCACAGAAAGCACTGAGCTGGCTGCCCCACCACCACAGAAAGCACTGAGCTAGGCTGGAAACACCACCACAGAAAGCACTGAGCTAGGCTGAAACACCACCACAGAAAGCACTGAGCTAGGCTGAAACACCACCACAGAAAGCACTGAGCTAGGCTGAAACACCACCACAGAAAGCACTGAGCTAGGCTGAAACACCACCACAGAAAGCACTGAGCTAGGCTGAAACACCACCACAGAAAGCACTGAGCTAGGCTGAAACACCACCACAGAAAGCACTGAGCTGGCTGCCCCACCACCACAGAAAGCACTGAGCTAGGCTGAAACACCACCACAGAAAGCACTGAGCTGGCTGCCCCACCACCACAGAAAGCACTGAGCTAGGCTGAAACACCACCACAGAAAGCACTGAGCTAGGCTGAAACACCACCACAGAAAGCACTGAGCTGGCTGCCCCACCACCACAGAAAGCACTGAGCTAGGCTGAAACACCACCACAGAAAGCACTGAGCTAGGCTGAAACACCACCACAAAAAGCACTGAGCTAGGCTGAAACACCACCACAGAAAGCACTGAGCTAGGCTGAAACACCACCACAGAAAGCACTGAGCTAGGCTGAAACACCACCACAGAAAGCACTGAGCTGGCTGCCCCACCACCACAGAAAGCACTGAGCTAGGCTGAAACACCACCACAGAAAGCACTGAGCTGGCTGCCCCACCACCACAGAAAGCACTGAGCTAGGCTGAAACACCACCACAGAAAGCACTGAGCTAGGCTGAAACACCACCACAGAAAGCACTGAGCTGGCTGCCCCACCACCACAGAAAGCACTGAGCTAGGCTGAACCACCACCACAGAAAGCACTGAGCTGGCTGCCCCACCACCACAGAAAGCACTGAGCTGGCTGCCCCACCACCACAGAAAGCACTGAGCTAGGCTGAAACACCGCCACAGAAAGCACTGAGCTAGGCTGAAACACCACCACAGAAAGCACTGAGCTAGGCTGAAACACTACCACAGAAAGCACTGAGCTAGGCTGAAACACCACCACAGAAAGCACTGAGCTAGGCTGAAACACCACCACAGAAAGCACTGAGCTGGCTGCCCCACCACCACAGAAAGCACTGAGCTAGGCTGTAACACCACCACAGAAAGCACTGAGCTGGCTGCCCCACCACCACAGAAAGCACTGAGCTAGGCTGAAACGCCACCACAGAAAGCACTGAGCTAGGCTGAAACACCGCCACAGAAAGCACTGAGCTAGGCTGAAACACCGCCACAGAAAGCACTGAGCTAGGCTGAAACACCACCACAGAAAGCACTGAGCTAGGCTGAAACACCACCACAGAAAGCACTGAGCTAGGCTGAAACACCACCACAGAAAGCACTGAGCTAGGCTGAAACACCACCACAGAAAGCACTGAGCTGGCTGCCCCACCACCACAGAAAGCACTGAGCTAGGCTGAAACACCACCACAGAAAGCACTGAGCTAGGCTGAAACACCACCACAGAAAGCACTGAGCTGGCTGCCCCACCACCACAGAAAGCACTGAGCTAGGGCTGCCCCACCACCACAGAAAGCACTGAGCTAGGCTGAAACACAGCCACAGAAAGCACTGAGCTAGGCTGAAACACCACCACAGAAAGCACTGAGCTAGGCTGAAACACCACCACAGAAAGCACTGAGCTAGGCTGAAACACCACCACAGAAAGCACTGAGCTAGGCTGAAACACCACCACAGAAAGCACTGAGCTGGCTGCCCCACCACCACAGAAAGCACTGAGCTAGGCTGAAACACCACCACAGAAAGCACTGAGCTGGCTGCCCCACCACCACAGAAAGCACTGAGCTAGGCTGAAACACCACCACAGAAAGCACTGAGCTAGGCTGAAACACCACCACAGAAAGCACTGAGCTAGGCTGAAACACCACCACAGAAAGCACTGAGCTAGGCTGAAACACCACCACAGAAAGCACTGAGCTAGGCTGAAACACCACCACAGAAAGCACTGAGCTAGGCTGAAACACCACCACAGAAAGCACTGAGCTAGGCTGAAACACCACCACAGAAAGCACTGAGCTAGGCTGAAACACCACCACAGAAAGCACTGAGCTAGGCTGTCCCACCACCACAGAAAGCACTGAGCTAGGCTGAAACACCACCACAGAAAGCACTGAGCTAGGCTGAAACACCACCACAGAAAGCACTGAGCTAGGCTTAAACACCACCACAGAAAGCACTGAGCTAGGCTGAAACACCACCACAGAAAGCACTGAGCTAGGCTGAAACACCACCACAGAAAGCACTGAGCTAGGCTGAAACACCACCACAGAAAGCACTGAGCTAGGCTGAAACACCACCACAGAAAGCACTGAGCTAGGCTGAAACACCACCACAGAAAGCACTGAGCTAGGCTGAAACACCACCACAGAAAGCACTGAGCTAGGCTGAAACACCACCACAGAAAGCACTGAGCTGGCTGCCCCACCACCACAGAAAGCACTGAGCTAGGCTGAAACACCACCACAGAAAGCACTGAGCTGGCTGCCCCACCACCACAGAAAGCACTGAGCTAGGCTGAAACACCACCACAGAAAGCACTGAGCTAGGCTGAAACACCACCACAGAAAGCACTGAGCTGGCTGCCCCACCACCACAGAAAGCACTGAGCTAGGCTGAAACACCACCACAGAAAGCACTGAGCTGGCTGCCCACCACCACAGAAAGCACTGAGCTAGGGCTGAAACACCACCACAGAAAGCACTGAGCTAGGCTGAAACACCACCACAGAAAGCACTGAGCTAGGCTGAAACACCACCACAGAAAGCACTGAGCTAGGCTGAAACACCACCACAGAAAGCACTGAGCTAGGCTGAAACACCACCACAGAAAGCACTGAGCTAGGGCTGAAACACCACCACAGAAAGCACTGAGCTAGGCTGAAACACCACCACAGAAAGCACTGAGCTAGGCTGTCCCACCACCACAGAAAGCACTGAGCTAGGCTGAAACACCACCACAGAAAGCACTGAGCTAGGCTGAAACACCACCACAGAAAGCACTGAGCTAGGCTGAAACACCACCACAGAAAGCACTGAGCTAGGCTGAAACACCACCACAGAAAGCACTGAGCTAGGCTGAAACACCACCACAGAAAGCACTGAGCTAGGCTGAAACACCACCACAGAAAGCACTGAGCTAGGCTGAAACACCACCACAGAAAGCACTGAGCTAGGCTGAAACACCACCACAGAAAGCACTGAGCTAGGCTGAAACACCACCACAGAAAGCACTGAGCTGGCTGCCCCACCACCACAGAAAGCACTGAGCTAGGCTGAAACACCACCACAGAAAGCACTGAGCTGGCTGCCCCACCACCACAGAAAGCACTGAGCTAGGCTGAAACACCACCACAGAAAGCACTGAGCTATCCTGAAACACCACCACAGAAAGCACTGAGCTGGCTGCCCCACCACCACAGAAAGCACTGAGCTAGGCTGAAACACCACCACAGAAAGCACTGAGCTAGGCTGAAACACCACCACAGAAAGCACTGAGCTAGGCTGAAACACCACCACAGAAAGCACTGAGCTAGGCTGAAACACCACCACAGAAAGCACTGAGCTAGGCTGAAACACCACCACAGAAAGCACTGAGCTGGCTGCCCCACCACCACAGAAAGCACTGAGCTAGGCTGAAACACCACCACAGAAAGCACTGAGCTGGCTGCCCCACCACCACAGAAAGCACTGAGCTAGGCTGAAACACCACCACAGAAAGCACTGAGCTAGGCTGAAACACCACCACAGAAAGCACTGAGCTGGCTGCCCCACCACCACAGAAAGCACTGAGCTAGGCTGAAACACCACCACAGAAAGCACTGAGCTGGCTGCCCCACCACCACAGAAAGCACTGAGCTAGGCTGAAACACCACCACAGAAAGCACTGAGCTGGCTGCCCCACCACCACAGAAAGCACTGAGCTAGGCTGAAACACCACCACAGAAAGCACTGAGCTAGGCTGAAACACCACCACAGAAAGCACTGAGCTAGGCTGAAACACCACCACAGAAAGCACTGAGCTAGGCTGAAACACCACCACAGAAAGCACTGAGCTAGGCTGAAACACCACCACAGAAAGCACTGAGCTAGGCTGAAACACCACCACAGAAAGCACTGAGCTAGGCTGAAACACCACCACAGAAAGCACTGAGCTAGGCTGAAACACCACCACAGAAAGCACTGAGCTGGCTGCCCCACCACCACAGAAAGCACTGAGCTAGGCTGAAACACCACCACAGAAAGCACTGAGCTGGCTGCCCCACCACCACAGAAAGCACTGAGCTAGGCTGAAACACCACCACAGAAAGCACTGAGCTAGGCTGAAACACCACCACAGAAAGCACTGAGCTGGCTGCCCCACCACCACAGAAAGCACTGAGCTAGGCTGAAACACCACCACAGAAAGCACTGAGCTAGGCTGAAACACCACCACAAAAGCACTGAGCTAGGCTGAAACACCACCACAGAAAGCACTGAGCTAGGCTGAAACACCACCACAGAAAGCACTGAGCTAGGCTGAAACACCACCACAGAAAGCACTGAGCTGGCTGCCCCACCACCACAGAAAGCACTGAGCTAGGCTGAAACACCACCACAGAAAGCACTGAGCTGGCTGCCCCACCACCACAGAAAGCACTGAGCTAGGCTGAAACACCACCACAGAAAGCACTGAGCTAGGCTGAAACACCACCACAGAAAGCACTGAGCTGGCTGCCCCACCACCACAGAAAGCACTGAGCTAGGCTGAAACACCACCACAGAAAGCACTGAGCTGGCTGCCCCACCACCACAGAAAGCACTGAGCTGGCTGCCCCACCACCACAGAAAGCACTGAGCTGGCTGCCCCACCACCACAGAAAGCACTGAGCTAGGCTGAAACACCGCCACAGAAAGCACTGAGCTAGGCTGAAACACCACCACAGAAAGCACTGAGCTAGGCTGAAACACTACCACAGAAAGCACTGAGCTAGGCTGAAACACCACCACAGAAAGCACTGAGCTAGGCTGAAACACCACCACAGAAAGCACTGAGCTGGCTGCCCCACCACCACAGAAAGCACTGAGCTAGGCTGAAACACCACCACAGAAAGCACTGAGCTGGCTGCCCCACCACCACAGAAAGCACTGAGCTAGGCTGAAACGCCACCACAGAAAGCACTGAGCTAGGCTGAAACACCGCCACAGAAAGCACTGAGCTAGGCTGAAACACCACCACAGAAAGCACTGAGCTAGGCTGAAACACCACCACAGAAAGCACTGAGCTAGGCTGAAACACCACCACAGAAAGCACTGAGCTAGGCTGAAACACCACCACAGAAAGCACTGAGCTGGCTGCCCCACCACCACAGAAAGCACTGAGCTAGGCTGAAACACCACCACAGAAAGCACTGAGCTAGGCTGAAACACCACCACAGAAAGCACTGAGCTGGCTGCCCCACCACCACAGAAAGCACTGAGCTAGGCTGCCCCACCACCACAGAAAGCACTGAGCTAGGCTGAAACACAGCCACAGAAAGCACTGAGCTAGGCTGAAACACCACCACAGAAAGCACTGAGCTAGGCTGAAACACCACCACAGAAAGCACTGAGCTAGGCTGAAACACCACCACAGAAAGCACTGAGCTAGGCTGAAACACCACCACAGAAAGCACTGAGCTAGGCTGAAACACCACCACAGAAAGCACTGAGCTGGCTGCCCCACCACCACAGAAAGCACTGAGCTAGGCTGAAACACCACCACAGAAAGCACTGAGCTGGCTGCCCCACCACCACAGAAAGCACTGAGCTAGGCTGAAACACCACCACAGAAAGCACTGAGCTAGGCTGAAACACCACCACAGAAAGCACTGAGCTAGGCTGAAACACCACCACAGAAAGCACTGAGCTAGGCTGAAACACCACCACAGAAAGCACTGAGCTAGGCTGAAACACCACCACAGAAAGCACTGAGCTAGGCTGAAACACCACCACAGAAAGCACTGAGCTAGGCTGAAACACCACCACAGAAAGCACTGAGCTAGGCTGAAACACCACCACAGAAAGCACTGAGCTAGGCTGTCCCACCACCACAGAAAGCACTGAGCTAGGCTGAAACACCACCACAGAAAGCACTGAGCTAGGCTGAAACACCACCACAGAAAGCACTGAGCTAGGCTGAAACACCACCACAGAAAGCACTGAGCTAGGCTGAAACACCACCACAGAAAGCACTGAGCTAGGCTGAAACACCACCACAGAAAGCACTGAGCTAGGCTGAAACACCACCACAGAAAGCACTGAGCTAGGCTGAAACACCACCACAGAAAGCACTGAGCTGGCTGCCCCACCACCACAGAAAGCACTGAGCTAGGCTGAAACACCACCACAGAAAGCACTGAGCTGGCTGCCCCACCACCACAGAAAGCACTGAGCTAGGCTGAAACACCACCACAGAAAGCACTGAGCTAGGCTGAAACACCACCACAGAAAGCACTGAGCTGGCTGCCCCACCACCACAGAAAGCACTGAGCTAGGCTGAAACACCACCACAGAAAGCACTGAGCTGGCTGCCCCACCACCACAGAAAGCACTGAGCTAGGCTGAAACACCACCACAGAAAGCACTGAGCTAGGCTGAAACACCACCACAGAAAGCACTGAGCTAGGCTGAAACACCACCACAGAAAGCACTGAGCTAGGGCTGAAACACCACCACAGAAAGCACTGAGCTAGGCTGAAACACCACCACAGAAAGCACTGAGCTAGGCTGAAACACCACCACAGAAAGCACTGAGCTAGGCTGAAACACCACCACAGAAAGCACTGAGCTAGGCTGAAACACCACCACAGAAAGCACTGAGCTAGGCTGTCCCACCACCACAGAAAGCACTGAGCTAGGCTGAAACACCACCACAGAAAGCACTGAGCTAGGCTGAAACACCACCACAGAAAGCACTGAGCTAGGCTGAAACACCACCACAGAAAGCACTGAGCTAGGCTGAAACACCACCACAGAAAGCACTGAGCTAGGCTGAAACACCACCACAGAAAGCACTGAGCTAGGCTGAAACACCACCACAGAAAGCACTGAGCTAGGCTGAAACACCACCACAGAAAGCACTGAGCTAGGCTGAAACACCACCACAGAAAGCACTGAGCTAGGCTGAAACACCACCACAGAAAGCACTGAGCTAGGCTGAAACACCACCACAGAAAGCACTGAGCTAGGCTGAAACACCACCACAGAAAGCACTGAGCTAGGCTGAAACACCACCACAGAAAGCACTGAGCTGGCTGCCCCACCACCACAGAAAGCACTGAGCTAGGCTGAAACACCACCACAGAAAGCACTGAGCTGGCTGCCCCACCACCACAGAAAGCACTGAGCTAGGCTGAAACACCACCACAGAAAGCACTGAGCTATCCTGAAACACCACCACAGAAAGCACTGAGCTGGCTGCCCCACCACCACAGAAAGCACTGAGCTAGGCTGAAACACCACCACAGAAAGCACTGAGCTAGGCTGAAACACCACCACAGAAAGCACTGAGCTAGGCTGAAACACCACCACAGAAAGCACTGAGCTAGGCTGAAACACCACCACAGAAAGCACTGAGCTAGGCTGAAACACCACCACAGAAAGCACTGAGCTGGCTGCCCCACCACCACAGAAAGCACTGAGCTAGGCTGAAACACCACCACAGAAAGCACTGAGCTGGCTGCCCCACCACCACAGAAAGCACTGAGCTAGGCTGAAACACCACCACAGAAAGCACTGAGCTAGGCTGAAACACCACCACAGAAAGCACTGAGCTGGCTGCCCCACCACCACAGAAAGCACTGAGCTAGGCTGAAACACCACCACAGAAAGCACTGAGCTGGCTGCCCCACCACCACAGAAAGCACTGAGCTAGGCTGAAACACCACCACAGAAAGCACTGAGCTGGCTGCCCCACCACCACAGAAAGCACTGAGCTAGGCTGAAACACCACCACAGAAAGCACTGAGCTAGGCTGAAACACCACCACAGAAAGCACTGAGCTGGCTGCCCCACCACCACAGAAAGCACTGAGCTAGGCTGAAACACCACCACAGAAAGCACTGAGCTGGCTGCCCCACCACCACAGAAAGCACTGAGCTAGGCTGAAACACCACCACAGAAAGCACTGAGCTAGGCTGAAACACCACCACAGAAAGCACTGAGCTAGGCTGAAACACCACCACAGAAAGCACTGAGCTAGGCTGAAACACCACCACAGAAAGCACTGAGCTAGGCTGAAACACCACCACAGAAAGCACTGAGCTAGGCTGAAACACCACCACAGAAAGCACTGAGCTAGGCTGAAACACCACCACAGAAAGCACTGAGCTGGCTGCCCCACCACCACAGAAAGCACTGAGCTAGGCTGAAACACCACCACAGAAAGCACTGAGCTGGCTGCCCCACCACCACAGAAAGCACTGAGCTAGGCTGAAACACCACCACAGAAAGCACTGAGCTAGGCTGAAACACCACCACAGAAAGCACTGAGCTGGCTGCCCCACCACCACAGAAAGCACTGAGCTAGGCTGAAACACCACCACAGAAAGCACTGAGCTAGGCTGAAACACCACCACAAAAGCACTGAGCTAGGCTGAAACACCACCACAGAAAGCACTGAGCTAGGCTGAAACACCACCACAGAAAGCACTGAGCTAGGCTGAAACACCACCACAGAAAGCACTGAGCTGGCTGCCCCACCACCACAGAAAGCACTGAGCTAGGCTGAAACACCACCACAGAAAGCACTGAGCTGGCTGCCCCACCACCACAGAAAGCACTGAGCTAGGCTGAAACACCACCACAGAAAGCACTGAGCTAGGCTGAAACACCACCACAGAAAGCACTGAGCTGGCTGCCCCACCACCACAGAAAGCACTGAGCTAGGCTGAAACACCACCACAGAAAGCACTGAGCTGGCTGCCCCACCACCACAGAAAGCACTGAGCTAGGCTGAAACACCACCACAGAAAGCACTGAGCTGGCTGCCCCACCACCACAGAAAGCACTGAGCTAGGCTGAAACACCACCACAGAAAGCACTGAGCTAGGCTGAAACACCACCACAGAAAGCACTGAGCTGGCTGCCCCACCACCACAGAAAGCACTGAGCTAGGCTGAAACACCACCACAGAAAGCACTGAGCTAGGCTGAAACACCACCACAGAAAGCACTGAGCTGGCTGCCCCACCACCACAGAAAGCACTGAGCTAGGCTGAAACACCACCACAGAAAGCACTGAGCTAGGCTGAAACACCACCACAGAAAGCACTGAGCTAGGCTGAAACACCACCACAGAAAGCACTGAGCTAGGCTGAAACACCACCACAGAAAGCACTGAGCTGGCTGCCCCACCACCACAGAAAGCACTGAGCTAGGCTGAAACACCTGCATTTAGGAGCTGCTTTACTCACGAAAACAAAAAAAGAGAATGTTTGTATGCGGCTTTATTAACTCAATGATTATATATATTTTTTTTTACATTGTTTGCCAACTGATATGTGACACGTATTAATGCCAAAATAACAGGCAAAACAAGCAAAATAAATGAATATATATATTTGTTTAGCTGTCCCACCTGCTCTGAATTGGGGGGGGGAATGTCCATAGGGGGGAAATGTCCATAGGGGGAGTAGGGGGAGGGGAGGGAAATGTCCATAGGGGGAGTAGGAGGGGGGGAATGTCCATAGGGGAGTAGGAGGGGGGGAATGTCCATAGGGGGAGTAGGAGGGGGGAATGTCCATAGGGGGAGTAGGAGGGGAGGGAAATGTCCATAGGGGGAGTAGGAGGGGAGGGAAATGTCCATAGGGGGGAGTAGGAGGGAGGGAAATGTCCATAGGGGGGAGTAGGAGGGGGGAGGGAGGGGAGGGAAATGTCCATAGGGGGAGTAGGAGGGGGGAGGGAAATGTCCATAGGGGGAGTAGGAGGGGGAAATGTCCATAGGGGGAGTAGGAGGGAGGAAATGTCCATAGGGGGGAGTAGGAGGGGGGAAATGTCCATAGGGGGAGTAGGAGGGAGGGAAATGTCCATAGGGGGAGTAGGAGGGGGGGGAAATGTCCATAGGGGGAGTAGGAGGGGAGGGGGGAGGGGAGGGGAATGTCCATAGGGGGAGTAGGAGGGGGGGAATGTCCATAGGGGGGGAAATGTCCATAGGGGGGTGTAGGAGGGGGGAAATGTCCATAGGGGGAGTAGGAGGGGGAAATGTCCATAGGGGGAAATGTCCATAGGGGGGAAATGTCCATAGGGGGAAATGTCCATAGGGGAAATGTCCATAGGGGGAGTAGGAGGGGAGGGAAATGTCCATAGGGGGGAAATGTCCATAGGGGGGAAATGTCCATAGGGGGGAAATGTCCATAGGGGGTGTAGGAGGGGGGAAATGTCCATAGGGGGTGTAGGAGGGGGGGAAATGTCCATAGGGGGAGTAGGAGGGGGGAATGTCCATAGGGGGGAAATGTCCATAGGGGAAATGTCCATAGGGGGAGTAGGAGGGGGGAAATGTCCATAGGGGGGGGAATGTCCATAGGGGGAGTAGGAGGGGAGGGAAATGTCCATAGGGGGAGTAGGAGGGAGGGGGGGCAATGTCCATAGTAGCAGGAGTGATAGTGCACTACTTTAGTCCTGTGGGTCCAACCTTCCATCCTGTGGGTCCAACCTTCCATCCTGTGGGTCCAACCTTCCATCCTGTGGGTCCAACCTTCCATCCTGTGGGTCCAACCTTCCATCCTGTGGGTCCAACCTTCCATCCTGTCTCACCGTGTCTCAACTCTTCTACTCTGTAATCTAACTGTTCCCTCTCTCTCTCTATTCCAGCACCCCCCAGGTTCCTGCCCATCACCGTGTCGTCGCCCCCCCAGCCTGACAGTCTCCCCTCCCCTCAGAGGAGACACTGCATTGAGAAGGAGACCCCCACCAGCGTACGACCCTTCACAGCCCCCAACAGACAGAGCTCCAAGTCTCTGGTACGTACACCACTGTGTGTGTCACTGCAGACAGTCAAGCCTCTCCACGGCATTGCAGCAGGGCTTTAGACACAGCCATTCAAATGCTGCTAGGTTATGCAACTCAATTACATGGTTGAACTCATGTTTTTAATTACCTGGTTGACCTCATGTTTTCAAACGCATTGTATGACGCTACAAATGGGATAACAACATCGTCCCATCTCCCTGCCCTACTGGGAGATGGCTTCTCTGAGGTAACTGGCTGAATGACCTGGTACTGGTGTGTCGTGGAGGGAGACTAGGGACACATGGAGGGCTGGTACTGGTCAGGTCAGGCGGTGTGTCGTGGAGGGAGACTAGGGACACATGGAGGGCTGGTACTGGTCAGGCGGTGTGTCGTGGAGGGAGACTAGGGACACATGGAGGGCTGGTACTGGTCAGGCGGTGTGTCGTGGAGGGAGACTAGGAACACATGGAGGGCTGGTACTGGTCAGGCGGTGTGTCGTGGAGGGAGACTAGGAACACATGGAGGGCTGGTACTGGTCAGGTCAGGCGGTGTGTCGTGGAGGGAGACTAGGGACACATGGAGGGCTGGTACTGGTCAGGTCAGGCGGTGTGTCGTGGAGGGAGACTAGGAACACATGGAGGGCTGGTACTGGTCAGGTCAGGCGGTGTGTCGTGGAGGGAGACTAGGGACACATGGAGGGCTGGTACTGGTCAGGTCAGGCGGTGTGTCGTGGAGGGAGACTAGGGACACATGGAGGGCTGGTACTGGTCAGGTCAGGCGGTGTGTCGTGGAGGGAGACTAGGGACACATGGAGGGCTGGTACTGGTCAGGTCAGGCGGTGTGTCGTGGAGGGAGACTAGGGACACATGGAGGGCTGGTACTGGTCAGGTCAGGCGGTGTGTCGTGGAGGGAGACTAGGAACACATGGAGGGCTGGTACTGGTCAGGTCAGGCGGTGTGTCGTGGAGGGAGACTAGGAACACATGGAGGGCTGGTACTGGTCAGGTCAGGCGGTGTGTCGTGGAGGGAGACTAGGAACACATGGAGGGCTGGTACTGGTCAGGTCAGGCGGTGTGTCGTGGAGGGAGACTAGGGACACATGGAGGGCTGGTACTGGTCAGGTCAGGCGGTGTGTCGTGGAGGGAGACTAGGAACACATGGAGGGCTGGTACTGGTCAGGTCAGGCGGTGTGTCGTGGAGGGAGACTAGGAACACATGGAGGGCTGGTACTGCTCAGGTCAGGCGGTGTGTCGTGGAGGGAGACTAGGGACACATGGAGGGCTGGTACTGGTCAGGTCAGGCGGTGTGTCGTGGAGGGAGACTAGGAACACATGGAGGGCTGGTACTGGTCAGGTCAGGCGGTGTGTCGTGGAGGGAGACTAGGAACACATGGAGGGCTGGTACTGCTCAGGTCAGGCGGTGTGTCGTGGAGGGAGACTAGGGACACATGGAGGGCTGGTACTGCTCAGGTCAGGCGGTGTGTCGTGGAGGGAGACTAGGGACACATGGAGGGCTGGTACTGGTCAGGTCAGGCGGTGTGTCGTGGAGGGAGACTAGGGACACATGGAGGGCTGGTACTGGTCAGGTCAGGCGGTGTGTCGTGGAGGGAGACTAGGAACACATGGAGGGCTGGTACTGGTCAGGCGGTGTGTCGTGGAGGGAGACTAGGAACACATGGAGGGCTGGTACTGGTCAGGTCAGGCGGTGTGTCGTGGAGGGAGACTAGGAACACATGGAGGGCTGGTACTGGTCAGGTCAGGCGGTGTGTCGTGGAGGGAGACTAGGGACACATGGAGGGCTGGTACTGGTCAGGTCAGGCGGTGTGTCGTGGAGGGAGACTAGGAACACATGGAGGGCTGGTACTGGTCAGGTCAGGCGGTGTGTCGTGGAGGGAGACTAGGAACACATGGAGGGCTGGTACTGGTCAGGTCAGGCGGTGTGTCGTGGAGGGAGACTAGGGACACATGGAGGGCTGGTACTGGTCAGGTCAGGCGGTGTGTCGTGGAGGGAGACTAGGGACACATGGAGGGCTGGTACTGGTCAGGTCAGGCGGTGTGTCGTGGAGGGAGACTAGGAACACATGGAGGGCTGGTACTGGTCAGGTCAGGCGGTGTGTCGTGGAGGGAGACTAGGAACACATGGAGGGCTGGTACTGGTCAGGTCAGGCGGTGTGTCGTGGAGGGAGACTAGGAACACATGGAGGGCTGGTACTGGTCAGGTCAGG
Source organism: Coregonus clupeaformis (assembly GCF_020615455.1). Taxonomy (NCBI): domain Eukaryota; kingdom Metazoa; phylum Chordata; class Actinopteri; order Salmoniformes; family Salmonidae; genus Coregonus; species Coregonus clupeaformis. The sequence continues at coordinate 732,275 of NW_025533540.1, forward strand.
CGGTGTGTCGTGGAGGGAGACTAGGAACACATGGAGGGCTGGTACTGGTCAGGTCAGGCGGTGTGTCGTGGAGGGAGACTAGGGACACATGGAGGGCTGGTACTGGTCAGGTCAGGCGGTGTGTCGTGGAGGGAGACTAGGAACACATGGAGGGCTGGTACTGGTCAGGTCAGGCGGTGTGTCGTGGAGGGAGACTAGGAACACATGGAGGGCTGGTACTGGTCAGGTCAGGCGGTGTGTCGTGGAGGGAGACTAGGAACACATGGAGGGCTGGTACTGGTCAGGTCAGGCGGTGTGTCGTGGAGGGAGACTAGGAACACATGGAGGGCTGGTACTGCTCAGGTCAGGCGGTGTGTCGTGGAGGGAGACTAGGGACACATGGAGGGCTGGTACTGGTCAGGTCAGGCGGTGTGTCGTGGAGGGAGACTAGGAACACATGGAGGGCTGGTACTGGTCAGGTCAGGCGGTGTGTCGTGGAGGGAGACTAGGAGCACATGGAGGGCTGGTACTGGTCAGGTCAGGCGGTGTGTCGTGGAGGGAGACTAGGAACACATGGAGGGCTGGTACTGGTCAGGTCAGGCGGTGTGTCGTGGAGGGAGACTAGGAACACATGGAGGGCTGGTACTGGTCAGGTCAGGCGGTGTGTCGTGGAGGGAGACTAGGAACACATGGAGGGCTGGTACTGCTCAGGTCAGGCGGTGTGTCGTGGAGGGAGACTAGGGACACATGGAGGGCTGGTACTGGTCAGGTCAGGCGGTGTGTCGTGGAGGGAGACTAGGGACACATGGAGGGCTGGTACTGGTCAGGTCAGGCGGTGTGTCGTGGAGGGAGACTAGGAAACACATGGAGGGCTGGTACTGGTCAGGCGGTGTGTCGTGGAGGGAGACTAGGAACACATGGAGGGCTGGTACTGGTCAGGTCAGGCGGTGTGTCGTGGAGGGAGACTAGGAACACATGGAGGGCTGGTACTGGTCAGGTCAGGCGGTGTGTCGTGGAGGGAGACTAGGAACACATGGAGGGCTGGTACTGGTCAGGTCAGGCGGTGTGTCGTGGAGGGAGACTAGGAACACATGGAGGGCTGGTACTGGTCAGGTCAGGCGGTGTGTCGTGGAGGGAGACTAGGAACACATGGAGGGCTGGTACTGCTCAGGTCAGGCGGTGTGTCGTGGAGGGAGACTAGGAACACATGGAGGGCTGGTACTGGTCAGGCGGTGTGTCGTGGAGGGAGACTAGGAGCACATGGAGGGCTGGTACTGGTCAGGTCAGGCGGTGTGTCGTGGAGGGAGACTAGGGACACATGGAGGGCTGGTACTGGTCAGGCGGTGTGTCGTGGAGGGAGACTAGGGACACATGGAGGGCTGGTACTGGTCAGGTCAGGCGGTGTGTCGTGGAGGGAGACTAGGGACACATGGAGGGCTGGTACTGGTCAGGTCAGGCGGTGTGTCGTGGAGGGAGACTAGGAACACATGGAGGGCTGGTACTGGTCAGGCGGTGTGTCGTGGAGGGAGACTAGGAGCACATGGAGGGCTGGTACTGGTCAGGTCAGGCGGTGTGTCGTGGAGGGAGACTAGGAACACATGGAGGGCTGGTACTGGTCAGGTCAGGCGGTGTGTCGTGGAGGGAGACTAGGGACACATGGAGGGCTGGTACTGGTCAGGTCAGGCGGTGTGTCGTGGAGGGAGACTAGGAACACATGGAGGGCTGGTACTGGTCAGGTCAGGCGGTGTGTCGTGGAGGGAGACTAGGAACACATGGAGGGCTGGTACTGGTCAGGTCAGGCGGTGTGTCGTGGAGGGAGACTAGGGACACATGGAGGGCTGGTACTGGTCAGGTCAGGCGGTGTGTCGTGGAGGGAGACTAGGAGCACATGGAGGGCTGGTACTGGTCAGGTCAGGCGGTGTGTCGTGGAGGGAGACTAGGGACACATGGAGGGCTGGTACTGGTCAGGTCAGGCGGTGTGTCGTGGAGGGAGACTAGGAACACATGGAGGGCTGGTACTGGTCAGGTCAGGCGGTGTGTCGTGGAGGGAGACTAGGGACACATGGAGGGCTGGTACTGGTCAGGTCAGGCGGTGTGTCGTGGAGGGAGACTAGGGACACATGGAGGGCTGGTACTGGTCAGGTCAGGCGGTGTGTCGTGGAGGGAGACTAGGGACACATGGAGGGCTGGTACTGGTCAGGCGGTGTGTCGTGGAGGGAGACTAGGAACACATGGAGGGCTGGTACTGGTCAGGTCAGGCGGTGTGTCGTGGAGGGAGACTAGGAACACATGGAGGGCTGGTACTGGTCAGGTCAGGCGGTGTGTCGTGGAGGGAGACTAGGGACACATGGAGGGCTGGTACTGGTCAGGTCAGGCGGTGTGTCGTGGAGGGAGACTAGGAACACATGGAGGGCTGGTACTGGCAGGTCAGGCGGTGTGTCGTGGAGGGAGACTAGGAACACATGGAGGGCTGGTACTGGTCAGGTCAGGCGGTGTGTCGTGGAGGGAGACTAGGGACACATGGAGGGCTGGTACTGGTCAGGTCAGGCGGTGTGTCGTGGAGGAGACTAGGGACACATGGAGGGCTGGTACTGGTCAGGTCAGGCGGTGTGTCGTGGAGGGAGACTAGGAACACATGGAGGGCTGGTACTGGTCAGGTCAGGCGGTGTGTCGTGGAGGGAGACTAGGGACACATGGAGGGCTGGTACTGGTCAGGTCAGGCGGTGTGTCGTGGAGGGAGACTAGGAACACATGGAGGGCTGGTACTGGTCAGGTCAGGCGGTGTGTCGTGGAGGGAGACTAGGGACACATGGAGGGCTGGTACTGGTCAGGTCAGGCGGTGTGTCGTGGAGGGAGACTAGGGACACATGGAGGGCTGGTACTGGTCAGGTCAGGCGGTGTGTCGTGGAGGGAGACTAGGGAGCACATGGAGGGCTGGTACTGGTCAGGTCAGGCGGTGTGTCGTGGAGGAGACTAGGAACACATGGAGGGCTGGTACTGGTCAGGTCAGGCGGTGTGTCGTGGAGGGAGACTAGGGACACATGGAGGGCTGGTACTGGTCAGGTCAGGCGGTGTGTCGTGGAGGGAGACTAGGGACACATGGAGGGCTGGTACTGGTCAGGTCAGGCGGTGTGTCGTGGAGGGAGACTAGGGACACATGGAGGGCTGGTACTGGTCAGGCGGTGTGTCGTGGAGGGAGACTAGGAACACATGGAGGGCTGGTACTGGTCAGGTCAGGCGGTGTGTCGTGGAGGGAGACTAGGAACACATGGAGGGCTGGTACTGGTCAGGTCAGGCGGTGTGTCGTGGAGGGAGACTAGGGACACATGGAGGGCTGGTACTGGTCAGGTCAGGCGGTGTGTCGTGGAGGGAGACTAGGAACACATGGAGGGCTGGTACTGGTCAGGTCAGGCGGTGTGTCGTGGAGGGAGACTAGGGACACATGGAGGGCTGGTACTGGTCAGGTCAGGCGGTGTGTCGTGGAGGGAGACTAGGAACACATGGAGGGCTGGTACTGCTCAGGTCAGGCGGTGTGTCGTGGAGGGAGACTAGGGACACATGGAGGGCTGGTACTGGTCAGGTCAGGCGGTGTGTCGTGGAGGGAGACTAGGAGCACATGGAGGGCTGGTACTGGTCAGGTCAGGCGGTGTGTCGTGGAGGGAGACTAGGAACACATGGAGGGCTGGTACTGCTCAGGTCAGGCGGTGTGTCGTGGAGGGAGACTAGGGACACATGGAGGGCTGGTACTGGTCAGGTCAGGCGGTGTGTCGTGGAGGGAGACTAGGAACACATGGAGGGCTGGTACTGCTCAGGTCAGGCGGTGTGTCGTGGAGGGAGACTAGGAACACATGGAGGGCTGGTACTGGTCAGGTCAGGCGGTGTGTCGTGGAGGGAGACTAGGAACACATGGAGGGCTGGTACTGGTCAGGCGGTGTGTCGTGGAGGGAGACTAGGAACACATGGAGGGCTGGTACTGGTCAGGTCAGGCGGTGTGTCGTGGAGGGAGACTAGGAACACATGGAGGGCTGGTACTGGTCAGGTCAGGCGGTGTGTCGTGGAGGGAGACTAGGAACACATGGAGGGCTGGTACTGGTCAGGTCAGGCGGTGTGTCGTGGAGGGAGACTAGGGACACATGGAGGGCTGGTACTGGTCAGGCGGTGTGTCGTGGAGGGAGACTAGGAACACATGGAGGGCTGGTACTGGTCAGGCGGTGTGTCGTGGAGGGAGACTAGGAACACATGGAGGGCTGGTACTGGTCAGGCGGTGTGTCGTGGAGGGAGACTAGGAACACATGGAGGGCTGGTACTGCTCAGGTCAGGCGGTGTGTCGTGGAGGGAGACTAGGAACACATGGAGGGCTGGTACTGGTCAGGTCAGGCGGTGTGTCGTGGAGGGAGACTAGGAACACATGGAGGGCTGGTACTGGTCAGGTCAGGCGGTGTGTCGTGGAGGGAGACTAGGGACACATGGAGGGCTGGTACTGGTCAGGTCAGGCGGTGTGTCGTGGAGGGAGACTAGGAACACATGGAGGGCTGGTACTGGTCAGGTCAGGCGGTGTGTCGTGGAGGGAGACTAGGAACACATGGAGGGCTGGTACTGCTCAGGTCAGGCGGTGTGTCGTGGAGGGAGACTAGGAACACATGGAGGGCTGGTACTGGTCAGGCGGTGTGTCGTGGAGGGAGACTAGGAGCACATGGAGGGCTGGTACTGGTCAGGGTCAGGCGGTGTGTCGTGGAGGGAGACTAGGGACACATGGAGGGCTGGTACTGGTCAGGTCAGGCGGTGTGTCGTGGAGGGAGACTAGGAACACATGGAGGGCTGGTACTGGTCAGGCGGTGTGTCGTGGAGGGAGACTAGGGACACATGGAGGGCTGGTACTGGTCAGGTCAGGCGGGTGTGTCGTGGAGGGAGACTAGGAACACATGGAGGGCTGGTACTGGTCAGGCGGTGTGTCGTGGAGGGAGACTAGGAGCACATGGAGGGCTGGTACTGGTCAGGTCAGGCGGTGTGTCGTGGAGGGAGACTAGGAACACATGGAGGGCTGGTACTGGTCAGGCGGTGTGTCGTGGAGGGAGACTAGGAACACATGGAGGGCTGGTACTGGTCAGGTCAGGCGGTGTGTCGTGGAGGGAGACTAGGGACACATGGAGGGCTGGTACTGGTCAGGTCAGGCGGTGTGTCGTGGAGGGAGACTAGGGAACACATGGAGGGCTGGTACTGGTCAGGCGGTGTGTCGTGGAGGGAGACTAGGGACACATGGAGGGCTGGTACTGGTCAGGTCAGGCGGTGTGTCGTGGAGGGAGACTAGGGACACATGGAGGGCTGGTACTGGTCAGGTCAGGCGGTGTGTCGTGGAGGGAGACTAGGAACACATGGAGGGCTGGTACTGCTCAGGTCAGGCGGTGTGTCGTGGAGGGAGACTAGGAACACATGGAGGGCTGGTACTGGTCAGGTCAGGCGGTGTGTCGTGGAGGGAGACTAGGAACACATGGAGGGCTGGTACTGGTCAGGTCAGGCGGTGTGTCGTGGAGGGGAGACTAGGGACACATGGAGGGCTGGTACTGGTCAGGTCAGGCGGTGTGTCGTGGAGGGAGACTAGGGACACATGGAGGGCTGGTACTGGTCAGGTCAGGCGGTGTGTCGTGGAGGGAGACTAGGGACACATGGAGGGCTGGTACTGGTCAGGTCAGGCGGTGTGTCGTGGAGGGAGACTAGGGACACATGGAGGGCTGGTACTGGTCAGGTCAGGCGGTGTGTCGTGGAGGGAGACTAGGGACACATGGAGGGCTGGTACTGGTCAGGCGGTGTGTCGTGGAGGGAGACTAGGAACACATGGAGGGCTGGTACTGGTCAGGCGGTGTGTCGTGGAGGGAGACTAGGAACACATGGAGGGCTGGTACTGCAGGTCAGGCGGTGTGTCGTGGAGGGAGACTAGGAACACATGGAGGGCTGGTACTGGTCAGGTCAGGCGGTGTGTCGTGGAGGGAGACTAGGGACACATGGAGGGCTGGTACTGCTCAGGTCAGGCGGTGTGTCGTGGAGGGAGACTAGGGACACATGGAGGGCTGGTACTGGTCAGGTCAGGCGGTGTGTCGTGGAGGGAGACTAGGAACACATGGAGGGCTGGTACTGGTCAGGCGGTGTGTCGTGGAGGGAGACTAGGGACACATGGAGGGCTGGTACTGGTCAGGTCAGGCGGTGTGTCGTGGAGGGAGACTAGGGACACATGGAGGGCTGGTACTGGTCAGGTCAGGCGGTGTGTCGTGGAGGGAGACTAGGAACACATGGAGGGCTGGTACTGGTCAGGTCAGGCGGTGTGTCGTGGAGGGAGACTAGGGACACATGGAGGGCTGGTACTGGTCAGGTCAGGCGGTGTGTCGTGGAGGGAGACTAGGGACACATGGAGGGCTGGTACTGGTCAGGTCAGGCGGTGTGTCGTGGAGGGAGACTAGGAACACATGGAGGGCTGGTACTGGTCAGGTCAGGCGGTGTGTCGTGGAGGGAGACTAGGAACACATGGAGGGCTGGAGGGACAGTACAGTAATTGAAACCACAGGATGAACAGCAGTCAAAGGGAGGTAGAGCAGAGTCCTGTTTATTATGGCACGTGGTAGCAAAACCTTCTGCAATGGGAAAATGAACGTGAGTGTTTCTTATTGGTCCAAGTCCAGCTAGTCCCTCCCCATTTTCTTCTGTTTGGTGCCTAATGAACACAACCCAGTCACATGGCACAGCAGTGACCTATCTGACCCTAACTGTCACCCTTAAAATACACTTTTAAATAGGTTATGTAATTGCTAATTACTTTCACAACCAGCTACCTACCTAATCATCTCTACCTTCAGAACCAACTACCTACCTTATCATCTCTACCTTCAGAACCAACTACCTACCTTATCATCTCCACCTTCAGAACCAACTACCTACCTTATCTCTACCTTCAGAACCAACTACCTACCTTATCATCTCTACCTCCAGAACCAACTACCTACCTTATCACCTCTACCATCAGAACCAACTACCTACCTTATCATCTCTACCTCCAGAACCAACTACCTACCTTATCTCTACCTTCAGAACCAACTACCTACCTTATCCATCTCTACCTTCAGAACCAACCACCTACCTTATCATCTCTACCTTCAAAACCAACCACCTACCTTATCATCTCTACCTTCAAAACCAACCACCTACCTTATCACCTCTACCTTCAGAACCAACTACCTACCTTATCATCTCCACCTTCAGAACCAACTACCTACCTTATCTCTACCTTCAGAACCAGTGTAGCTGGATATTATGACTAGGGTATACTGTATACTACTATTTTTGAGCCTGGTGACAGACAGCGAGAGCCCCCTTCTCTGGTATGTAGTTAATTATGATCCTCACTAGCTGCTTTCTTTTTCACCCTCTCCCTCCATTCACCCTCTCCCTCCATTCACCCTCTCCCTCCATTCACCCTCTCCCTCCATTCTCCCACTAGATGTTGCAAAAGCACACGCTACTCTTGTTGACTAAACATATAGGCTAGTGGTGAGTAGACCGAATGTACTTTTTTCTTCGGCCTACGTAGTGAAGTTAGCTAACATCCCCTTTTCAACATTGTTTTTAAGAGTGTTTAATCACTATTGCTGCTAACAGACATGATGGGACATGATAGCAAAAACCAAGCCATGAGGTCGGAGGAATTGTCCGTAGAGCTCCGAGACAGGATTGTGTCGAGGCACAGATCTGGGGAAGGGTA